>NW_020451135.1:128152-174635 GCF_003343035.1 Apteryx rowi
GGGGTTATTCCTCCCTAGGTGCAGGACCCTGCACTTGCCTTTGTTGAACTTCATGAGGTTCCTCTCCACCCACCTCTCCAGCCTGTCCAGGTCTCTCTGAATGGCAGCACAGCCCTCTGGGGTATCAGCCACTCCTCCCAGTTTGGTCTCATCAGCAAACTTGCTGAGGGTGCACTCTGTCCCTTCATGCAGGTCATTGATGAAGAAGTTGACCAAGACTGGACCCAGTCCTGACCCCTGGGGGACACCGCTAGCTACAGGCCTCCAACTAGACTGCGCCGCTGATCACAACTCTGAGCTCTGCCATTCAGTCAGTTCTATCACTAGCTACTGCTTCTAAGATATTTCAGAATTCCTGGTTGTTCTCTCTAAGCCTATCCAAATAGCAATATAAAACAATCAAAAAACAGACTTTAACAGGGGAGAACACAATTGCCATGCAGTATTACCTGTACTTTTCAGATCTCAGAGTGTTAAATGAGAATTATTACATGTGCAAGTCTCAGTTTTTGTTCTCCAGACATTTTGTACAAACTGAAGAATTTGCCTTGTTGAATCTCCAAGCTAGCTATTCCTATCAATTCATACAGCATTTTACATCTTCAAGACTTGGCACCCCACACAAACCTCCCTACGTGCAAGCGTCCCTGGCAGCAGGGGCCGGGGCATCAGTGCCTGCACACAGCATGGTAAATCAAACATTCCTTTCCAGGGCAAGCCTGCAGACCCAGACCTGCCCAGCCAGTTCCTACAGGCTCCAGTCAGCTTTGAGTAAGAGATGAACAGCAAAGTTGTATCAGACCCAGGTGTCCTCTTGGACACCTCTGAACTCCTCTTTAGCTACATTTCATAACCTGAACCCTCCCCTCCATCCTTTAAGTAATGSGCTTGCAAGTTAGAGTGGCTCTGACATGGCAACTGATGCTGCAGCATAATGCTAGGAGAAGCTGACTGCAAGACTCAGGAGTAGCAATTTCAAATGAAATTAGCATCATAGACCTTCATAGTCAACTCAGATATGTAGAAATACAAACAAATGGTTCAAAGAAGGATTTGCCACTCTAAAATGGCCATTTTCAACAATTCTCCCAGTTTCTTCTCTTCTATTGGATATTAGAAACTGAAGCCTCAAATTAACAAAAGGCCTTCTACAGTTCCATCTTAACATTTTCTATGGAATATTTGAATATAAAGTCAGGTAATATTCTAGAAACATCACTACTCCAGATTTGCACTACTGAGGATTTTTTAATACAAAATTGTGGCCAGAAAGGGGCACCACTCAAGGAGAGAGGGGAAAAAAAAAAATCATTACAGAACATCTGTGGTGATAGACACTACAAACCAGAAAAGCAGATGCTAATGCCCTCGCCGTGCAGTTTCTACAGTCCTGCACCCAAGTTAAATCAGTATGTCCACATAGCACAAAACAGCTATTTAGAGAGGCCTCTGAAACAGCAGAGTCCGTTAATCTGGATGCAATGTCATGACGTTGGATCTGTATGAGTTCAGGAAGTTATTCATTTGAACACACAGTGGCACAACACAAAATGGTGCAGAACACAACTGTGGCAACACCATGAGATGTAGTAAGGCTGTTGCAATCCATTAATGCCAGTATCAGTTTTAGTTTTTTTCTTCTCCCCAAAGATTGGGGGAGGTGGAGGGGTAATAATTTTGAAAGCATTAATCCCAGTACTTTTAAACTTGCTAACCCCTTTAAGTTTTCTGATAAAGGTGCAAACGTTTGGAGAACAAGTTCAACTTTAAAGCAAAACGTTTTGTTTTCTTCTGAGGGCTCTTTCAGCATTTCAGGGATGAACAGACCACAGATACTGTGTAAAGAACCTTAAATACACTCTTACCTACCTCAATAGAGAGAATTTAGATCTTCGCTAAGAATTTAAGAGGAAACTTATCCTAGTTAGAGGATATCTAGGCAACAAACCCTTGAGATGCATATTCTCTGACAAACCCTCTCTAACTTTAAAAGCATGTTAAATACAAACACATTATATASAAAAACCTTAAGGAATCTTTCTAAATGTATCAAGTTAGCCCTCTTCCACCAAATGCTAAAGGTGTTCCATGTAGCATCCATAATATTATTCATTTTCAGTTCCTTATGGTAACATAAAAAGGTATAGAGAGCGTTTTGCAATTAGAGTTTTGCAATTACTTACCGTTTTAGAGCAGGATAAAACAATCAGGACAATAGCTAGCTTTTACCAGCATCAAAAAGTGGGTGTACACTTCATACCATTTTTCTACTACAGAAATGAATTGGAAGATCTTATACAAAGTACAGTTACAGAAAGGATGTTAGGATTTCATCCTAGTAGTGGCTTTGCAGTAATGTGGGTATGGCTTTAGCACAAATCAAAGTAGGTGGGTAAATTTAAACGTTTCAACCCCAAAAAGGTGAAAAACTAGATATCTCTCAGTTATGTTGGGTAAACAGAATTAAAAAAAAGAAGCTTTGATGAAGGAAGGGCTAAAGGCCAGGTTAACTCATGTCATAAACTGACAAAATAAATCACTTTGGTTTGTACTGCAAGAACAGACTTTTTCCCTTAAAAGTTTCAGGCAAAACAGTAGTTTGGACAGTGATACATGTAAAACCCATTTTCCCTGATAAACATCTGCTCATACATTAATCTAAAGAATTCACTAAAACACAATACAAAAAAATAACTATGAGTACCCAAAGAAATTCAGCCTCTATTGATACAAATCCTAGATTTAGATTAAGGACCTAACTGAGCCTTCCACCTGGGCCATTACAAAAGGACAACTGACTTAGCTTCCATTTTGTTTACTAAGCTTCATTTCAGATTCTCAAACCTGCAAAGTCTGACTGCAAAGCCATGCACCCTGAAACGACTTGATTTTCATCCATTTCCAGTAACTTATGTGACAACCCCAGACCAATCCTTTGCGGCACAGCAGCTCCATCCTTCTCAGGTATCGGCCTCCCAGCAGCACAGAGTCCATGCGGGAACCTGTAAGGAAGCTCCACTGAAGGGCGGAGGCTGATGCCAACTCATCGGCTTCCTTCTTGGGTTGACCAAGTTTCTTATAGTACTCCCCCTTCTCTAAAGTTAAGGCATTCAGGTTCCAATTCATCTGCTTCTTACCGCCTCCCCACAGGAATCCCCACAATGTATTCCTGCAAGACAAAGGGGCATTGCTTTAATGGCCCTCCTGACCACCAGCTCATAAGCCTTTGATGCTGGAAGATAACAGAGTCACTTCCTCCATGTTCTGATAATGGCCTAGCCCGGCTGCAAGCTTCAGCTTTTAAATTAATGCACTGTCAAACACCCCAGCAAAAGCAACTAAAGGTTTGGACTAGAACAGCAGTTTAAAAAAAGTTTAAAAAGTTAAAAAAAAAAGTCAGCATATAGAGATCAAATTGTATTTTAACATGTTCACCTGGAAATTAACCCTAAATGGGAGCACTCAGTGCTTCACTGTTACGCAAGTGTGTTATATACATATGTATGTACCTATGTGTAATCTATACAATTACACATGTATAGATGTATTTTAAGAACATGACATTTTGAAGAAGCCATCCATCATTGTAACAGATTTACATTCAGTTTGTGGCCCAGCCCTTGGAACACACCTGAAAGACAGTTAAGTATGCAGTTTCATGAGGTAAAACAAGGCAGCATGACAAGCTCCTGTGTCAAAAGGGAAGGGTCCTTCCCCCACCCCTGCCTCCTCATTAATCTGATAACAACTTTGGCTTTCAGACCCTTCTGAGAGTCAATTCAAGTCACTGAAAATGCTAGAAAATTTTCCCAGCTAGGAGGATAGCTTTCCACTGAGATAAACCTGCTCAGAAAGAGGTCCTGCAAGGACCAGAGATTGTTATTTCCATTCTGCTCCCTGGCACCACAAACAGTGCTTGTAGCAGTGCAGTGAAGCAGCCCAGGGAGCTGACCCAGCCAAAAAGTAATCCTACAGAAAGGTTATCCTTTCAGCTGGATCAGCTCACCACTCTGTTGCACAAGCACCAGTTCTCAAGTTAGGGACAGGCTTAGAAATGCATGATCCAGGCCAGGACCAGAGCAGCAAAGCCGAGCAATAGAAAGCTACTGCAGAATCTCACCGAGGAAAGCAAGCCCCTTGTTACCAGGCTTGCTATTTGTTATAGAAGAGTTCAACTCCTCTGTAAAGTGAAGTTTGTACTTTCCAGTTGTTTGATCCACAGAAGCCTGATCTAGTCTGTCACTCCTGAAATGGATCCTAACTTACAGCTTTCTTAAAGTCTGAAAAACAATCTCCTCCAAAGCCACAGGAAGAGTTTAAATAAACATTTCTTCCTAAAAGCCTTCAACTTTGGTTAACCAGATACTCTCCAACAGGTTGACTCACGGCTTGATTTCCTCCCTCCTGCAAGGCCCTTCAGCAGAATCCACCTTTCCTTCTGACAAGCAAAGCAGAGTGGCCCAGGAGAAATCCTTCACTCAGCTACCCCTCCCTGCCCATCCTCAACAGCTCATGTCAGAGAACTATCACTTTCATAGCCTACCAAGAAAGAGTTACTAGTAAAGTAGTTTGAATCAATCCCACCAAGAACTGCTACTGCACCATATTACTTTTCAATCCCCTTAGAACTGAAGTCTTCTGTATTCCTCACATTGCAGCTTGTGACCAGTATTGACATTTAATCTTGTGCTAATTGTTTCCAGTCTCCAAGAAAAGCCCCCAACCCAATTTCTTTTAATTTAGAGTCTAGTTAATTTAGAGATTGTCTCAAATCCATGCTGACATACTCTCCTCCCTGGGATAAGCATATAGCTTCACAGCGCACATTCTGTATGGCAGGCTCACTGTGTTGCCTTTTGACTTGAACACCTCTGCTTTTCTTTCAACTGTGTCCCAAGTTCATCTAGTTTTTGCTGACTGCTTATGTAGCAGCTGTCTGGAGTTGTAATCTTCCTTATTCAAGAATACACTCAGGTTACCACCTCCTCAGCTTTATTACTTGTGTTTGCTCACTAAACCTGTTTTATATAGTGATTCAGGTTAAAAAAAAAATCCCCACACACCCAAACCTACTGTACTAATAAGAGTACTTTTTTGAAAAGCTTGGTTCATTTTACAAAAATCTTTCACACAAACCACCTACTGAATACACCCGAGACAGTCTCTTAGCCTGCATGGGCAATAACTAGACTAGGGCAAAGTAAACTGAATTGAGCTATTTGTTTGAATTACATGAACAAGGTTTGTACCACCCACCCTGGAGCTGAACCATCACTAAGTAGTCAGCTCCAATGTAAAAAGCAGAAGAGAACTAGGAAGAAAGCAAAGTAAAGCCAGTAGAAAGTATGCAGGCACAAAAGCATACATGCCAATACTAGCAGAGTGATACTGTATGTCATTCTGCTACTTTCTGCTCCAAGAGACAGTCACTACTTAGATGATTAAGAGCCCTGGAGGTCACAAGCAGTAAATTTAATTACTAACAGATAAGCCCTTGTTTAGGACAGCTTGGAGAAATTCAAAACACTGCTCTAGTGAGGTTCTTTAAACTAGTATAATCCCTTCCTTCTTGCTCATTCTGGGGACGTTAAATGCTTCAGTATGGCTTCTACTGAAGAGCCTTATGATCCATGCTGACAATTTAAAAACAAATCTTGGAAGGAGCTGATGTTTGCAGAATCCTACGTAAGCATGAGGCTTTAAATTAGCTATTCARCTCCAAACACTTACGTGTTTGCTGTTCTGATGCACATAACTAACAAATTAACATCAAAAGCTAAAGGGTGACCTCAACAACAGTTTAGTATCTATACTCTCACAGTACTTGTTTCATGTTGCAGGTGCAGAGACTTAAAGAGAAATTAGCTGCTCCTGTCCCACTGAACAAACTTAAAAACTATTTTATTCTCATTAATCAGTGAGGCAGGAAATTGTCACCCACATTGCAGAAAGGGATCCAACTTTAAAACAAGCAAATCCCTCCCACCTCCCCCCATAACCACACACACCCATGAAGACACACAAACCTGATCCCTAGTGACCTGCCCTGAGTACACAGAAATACTGTCGTGCAGCAGGGAAGTGAGCTAGGAGAAACTGAAAGGAGAAGTCACTGCCAATGGCACTGGAGGAAGAGACCTAACATTTTATTTAGAAAGAAAAAAAAATCTAAAATCCCACTGAAATCCTCATCTACTAGAGATAAGCAATGATAGGATGACAGCAGTTTTCATTTGTAACGTGTATGTTTGTCAGGAAAGGGAAGAAAAAAACCTGGGAGTACTTGCACACACATCTCAAAGAAAGCTTACTTCATGTCCCTAAGGTTTTGCTGGTGTATACTCAAAAGAACACCTTATTGACCCAATTTCATACAGAAGTGTTGAGTTTCAGCGAAGTGTCCAGCTCAAGTGTGGAGCATTTGAGGATGGCAAAACTAAACTCAGTGGAGATTGTTTGCAGAAGTCTGGAAGTGAGCAGTACTGTTTAACTTGCCCAAGAGATGCACTACCTTAAAGCTTTGAAGAATGTGATYATTCAGAGTCTAGCTTCCCATCATGCTTTTCCCCATCTAAAAATCTCTTTACAGGCAAAATTATGGCTAATATCATATAATAGTTGCTACTAGGTATTATTTAGCCTAAGTAACAACCTACAGGTTAAGTTAAGTTAACTCCCTATGTAAATTCCTTCTGCAGTTTGAAGCACTGTGCTATTTTCCTTCCAGTCCTTATACTTCCATTGGAAGACAGCTGAGGTAGGATGCAATAACAAGCAGCTACAACATGCATCTGTGTATGCAGAGTAATATTTTAATGGAGAGGTGCCACACAACCAGTTTCAGCCACAGAACGATATACTTTTGACTAGCTCCAACCCCCCACCCATGCATGTTAGAAATTTCACACTGATCCAAACAGCTGATTAATATTTTGCATTTAGTGGCAAAATTGAACCACACTTATACTGTGGCCTGTACTTTTAGTGCTAGATGCTGTACAGACATGAAGGACAGCTGAAATTAAGTCTCAGTTGTAAAAACAAAAATGGGCTTGGCGCTACTATACAAGATCAGAACTTTGTTCAAAATGCTTCGCACTCAAGTTAATTTGTACAGAGCGTTAAACWTATTGCTATTTACAAGACAGGATGATGCAGCAAGAATGCAAAATTCACATAACAGCACTTTGTTTTCAGCTACACAGACACTTCTGTCAAAAATCTCAGAGAACAGAAGGAGTGAGAAGACTGACAGCAGAAGCAGAGAGAGCTTTTTGCCGGACACCTTGCCCTGCAACAGACACAGCTTGGGGTGGGTGGGGGTATGTGAAGAGACAGGAAAGGGAGAAAAATAAAATACTCAAGTTGGGTGTATCTTACTTGAATAGCCTGTCGTCCTTGCTGAGCATCTGCCAAGAGCTGGATGGTGAGAGTCCTGGAATCCTGGAGGGCATCTTGGAGGTAGATAAAGCTGTGACCCACATGTCGTCCCATGGTACATTCCCGACATATGGGGACAGAACAGGTATCACAGTAGAAATGCAACACCTAGAAGAGAAAAACCTGTATCACTACCTATAATAAAGGATTAGAGAGAAAAGTGTCAGGAAGGAAAAAAGCCCAAGCACGTAACTATAAAAGGAGATGTTACAGGCTATAATGATGGGCGAAGACTTCACAATAGTCTCTCCACAGAGGAAAAGCTATCCCGCCTAGTAAGCTCCTGATCATACTCCCAACAGTTGGGTGGAAGTGTCATTGTTTTCTTTGCAATACAATACTAGGAAGAATGTCCACATCAACCTTCTCTTAAGAATGGAAGCCATCTGCCAACACTTGCAGATTGGAGATGTCATCTATGGCAAGTTTCAGATGAAGATTTTTCCTGCATACACAAACACTACATTCTCTTAGGTGGGTCATGTATTAATCACCGCACTGTAGAACTGGAAGCGTCCCATCCCCATCTCCTCCGCCTCAGAAGGGGAAGACAGGTTATCCATGCTTAGAACCATCCTCTCCGTTTTCTCAAAACATGTAAATCCCTTAAGTTCAGGGCAGTGACAATGTTAGGCACAACTCCCTTCTACCACTCCCAACAGGAAAGCAAGTCTTTGCTATACCATAGCATTTCATATGCTAGGGACATTTGGAGATACAGGAGTTGGAGACCAAAACTGAACGTTAACTTGTCCATCACAGCATTTTAATATCACCGTGAACTCTGGGTAACCACCAAAACACTTTTCTATTCACAAAGTACTTAGACAAAAAACAAAACAAAAACACAACACTATATTCAATTCACAGTGAAAGTCTTGCACAACATGCTAGCCTACAAAAAGAAAGCTGGATCCATTCATCAGCTGTAGCTATTTCCATTCCTCCCAGTAGAGGGAAGTGGTACACAGAAATAACATCCTTCATGAAACTGTTTTCTTAGAAGAGTCAGAAATCAGCTGTATGGCCTTTTTTAAAGATGCAAGTGAAAGAACAAAAATGACTGAATACAGAACTTTGTGGTGAATTAAATTCTCTTAGCTACATACACTTTAAGTGTATTGTGAGGAAGTCTTAGATTACCATGCAAGATTTAAAAATCCACTATACAATGGCAAGTAGGGTTTCACACTACAAGTAGTTTTTCCATCACCAGCTGTTTGATATCTACCTCACGGAAAGGAGTAAAAGCAGAACAAACTGTACAAGTACTTGGTATTTTGCTTGTCTCATGGTTGCCACCCAACAACTTCCAGTTTCAATTAATAGTTTATGGTACAGCATGTGACATCCACTTTCCCCTCCTCCCCTGTAAGAAAGGGTGAGGGGAAGACAGGTGATCCCATCAAATTTCCTGTATTGCATAAAGCCATGTTCGAAACTCCTATGAGTGCAACAGCTGAAGCAGTACACGGATTAATTTCTCAAAGGGGTGTGTGTGTGTGKGGGGGAAATCTGTGCACATGTGTGTGTCAGAGAGGTTTTACTAAAATCCCTTCTTTTGCAAGTTAGGTTCTGCTGTAGGGAAATCTGAACTGAATTCCTTCTTTTGTTTCTGTTCAAATACTAAATCCCCATGCAGTATCTCAGATTTTCATAGTCTTTTGGAAAGATGTGCTGCCTTGGTTCCCAAATGCATTAGCCAAATATAACATCTTCCTCAACTAGAGGGCTCCCTGTCTTTATGCTGTGGTTACCTAAATCTGAATATAATGTTCACTTTCTTGTGCAGCTCTGTAATTGCACTGTTGAAATTACAGGGAACATTTATTACATGTTGCTGAATGACTCCACTTAAACAACTGAGAAGTTTAGAGAGGATGAAAACCAAGACAGGGTATCAAGTTAAGTCATATGAATCCTATGTACTTTAAAAACATACAGTGGGGATTTGGGGCCTCAATCAAGAAGAGCAGCTGAAAGGAAAATGGTGACCATATGAACAGAAGTCCAGAAGCAAGCTAAGCCTGACATTAGCCTCCCCCACCTCCCACCCCTGAATAGTTAACACCAGAAGTAAAAGCTAGGGTAAACACCAGAAAAGTGCTGCTACCTAGGCCCAGGTACTCCTGCTGTGAGATGACTGCATACAGTGGTAAAGAGTTATTCAACTATTCAAACCAAAGAGAAACTAGATCTAAGGTGTTCAACTGCCTCTTATCACCCACCAAAATGTGGTGGAAAACATCACCCTTGAATTTACAATGAAGAGACATTTCAAGAGTGCAGATTACATAGGATAAAAACAAACAAAAAAAACACTCCCCCAAACAGCAACAAAACAGACACACATGACCTAAAACACAGCTCTTGAGCAGACACTAGAAAGCCATTGGCAAAGGCTTCCCGATTGTTTCTTCCTAATTGGAAAATGGTGAAACAGAGTTCACAACCTAGATTTAAATCTGAGAGCAAAAGGGAGTTAATGAGCTTGGGGGAGGGAAGGGGAGGAAGCAAATACAAGTGATCTTGCAAACTCCATCATTACACTGTTATTTAAAAGTTATCTTAAATACACACGTGAGAAAGCACAATGCATAGTCCCTGCTGCGCTCGGTGGGGAAGGGAGCTAGTCACCAAAAGTAAACTGGAAGAGTGAGTCAGCTTCAAGACAGCCTAGGAACCTTCCAGAAACTCCTTTCTGGAGGCAAATTGACTTCAGTTGAGAAAACTGAAACTTTGGAAGAAATGCAAGAAGGGCAAGTCTCCCGCTGTGGGCAGTCCCAGGTCTCCGCAGGCAGAAGCGCCCAGCGCATGGGCCATGCAGGCTAGCGGTGCCCACAGCAAGCCCTGCTCCCCAGCAATCAAACTGCAACTGCGGCCATGCAGGGAGGCGCAGCGGCTGTGCCAGGMAGGTGAGTGGAGCTCACGCCTGCACCCAGCTGGCCTGTGCTTGCACCCGCAGCCACCCCAGGCGCTCATTACTGCGCCCGAGCCTTCTTGCAGCCCAGGCCCTAGGCCACGTACCGTTAGATGAAGTTTCTGTGCCCCCCTCCCCCAACAGGAGCAACTTTCCCCTCCGCAAAACCRCACACCAACAATATATTGATTTTGTATTTTCTTGAAGTGAGAAGATACAAAAGTTTGGTCACAATTCAGTTTCTGCAAGTTTGTAGCATACCTAGAAAAGGTGGCAGAGCCTCTTCCTCCAATGTCAGCAAGGCGGGGAGGCCACCGCCCGAAGTTCAGTTAGCACAATTAACAGAGCAACATACTGCTCCTACACTCCTTATCTCGCTGTTTTGAAAAACAAGAGGACCAGTCTTGAACTGTGGATGGGTGAGGGTAGGGGGGAGGAAGGGAAAAGTAATACCAAGTCTTCCATAAAACAGACTGGCTGGTGATGCTAAACTTAAAAGTTTCAGGACTTTTCGTCTAAGTATTGCTTTTTATTTTACCCTGTCCTGTCTGAAGGGAGGGTGATGGGGGAAGGAGGGGGCAGGAGGAAGGAGGGGGCAGAAGTCAAGCAGCAATTTAACCATCACCCAGGTAATTCACAGTTTTCCCAAATGTCTGAACAAGCATTTTATGAACAAAGCCTTCAAATGTGCTATTTTTCCAAACAGCGTAAATGTTCTGATAGAGGAGGGTGATGGAGAGAGAAATTAAGTGAGGGATAGGACAGCAGAGTGATTTTTCCTTTCAAAGAATTTCACAATTGTGTAAACTGTTTATAGCAATTAATTTATAAATAATTACACCAATTACAAGGATTGTTCTAAGATAAAACAAACTGGTATCATGTCAACATACATTTTGGTAAAGTCAGTATTGTTCTAGAAGGGGGGGGGAGAATGATTCATAAGCGAGTTTCTTTTTTCTTAAGAACTACTTTATTACATTAATTAATATATTATCAGTTTCCATCAAAATTAAAAGATAGAAAAAGGCAGAAGCAAAAGGGGAATAGTTTTAGAGATAGTTAATAGTGATTTATTTTAAAATAAGTCAGCTATGGGTTGATTATTTCCCAAACAGGAAATATTTCCTGAATTGGTGGCATACAATTTTAGACACAAAACAATGAAGGGAGCCTACTTCAATTTAAACAGAATCAGTGAACCATATTACAGGGCTATTCATCTTTTACAGCCGCAGGAGCCCAAGAAATACAACAGCAAGGCCATAAATGTGATTGCTTCAGGAAAGGCTGTACAGTGTACCGTAAAAACATTTTACAACAGCAAGAATTCCTGGGTGTCACTCTCCCCATTTTTTGGTCCATCTGCTTTCAAAGGGGGCAGGGGGATGGGTGGAGATGTTGTTAAACGTCCCCTGGGACTGCACAGCAATCAATCATCATCTGATGAATGGCCACTAAAGTTAAACCCTGACCCCACTCCACAATTCCCACACCAGCGCTCCCCTCCGTACTGCTGACCAGCTTCTAGCATCTCCCCTCCCACCTTCCAGCCCTCACCAGAATTTCCCAAATACCAAGCCCAGACAAAAGCAATGGAATGTAGTAGGCACCATGACAGAAGAAAATTCAGGGAAAACAGCAGTAGAGGAGGCTTATCCTTAACCTATGCTTAAATAAACCGCCTTTCAGGAGTATTAACAGTGCCCTTTTCTCCTCTCAGCTTGCACCAAACACTTGATTCCTCTCATGTTAGAGCACATTTAAGAGCATATATGCATGCAGATGTCAATAAACAAAAGGAGTCTAACAGCGTTTCAGCATTTATTTTCTGCCATGATATTTCAGTATCTTGTAAAGATTTTATTTAAGCCTACAATGTTAACAGTTTGTAACACAAGGACAGATTTTGAAGGGTCCAATTCACTGAAAACTATGCAGTAGTCTTGGATAAAMCAACCAACCAAAAAAAGAAAAATTACAGGCAAAACAGTAGCCTCCTAGGTTTTGTTTTTGAAAGAAAGAACCTCAATTTCTCTTTTGTAAGTTATTCAGAGTTTATGACCAAAACAAAGAACACCATACCTAACCAATCTAGATCCCCCCACACTACCAAAGGTTATTATTTAGTTCCCTTGACAATAACCAAACAAAGCCACTGGTGTTTGAAAGGCTTAGACCATTATGAATTCATTATAAATTCATTTTCTAATGAATTTCTCCCCCCTCCCCACTGTTTTCCAAAATAGTGTGAGAAAAACCTGCTTCCCTGCATCATTTAAGCAGCACTTTTTTTTTTAAGCAGCATATAAACACACCACTCAAGATGACTGGTTCAGTGTTTGGTGCAGATGGTCACTGTAGAGTTTAATTGGAAAGAGGTAATTTTTACTCCATAGGAAGCTGGCCCTGAATTTCCACTTTAAGGACAACTTGTGACAATTAACTTAGTTGTCACCATGATCAGAGTAGCATTTTAGGAACTTTAACTCCTACAGTGATATGTAACTCAAAATTTAAACTCTAAATATAGATCTTGAAGACTTGAGCAAACCATATGATATACACCAGAACTACAGGCTATTTTCCTCTATACCCAAAACACTGTTTTAGCTTTCAGGCATACTTAAAAACCTAGGATTCCAGCCCCCTCCCACCTCCCTCAGTTAATGAACAAGTTACTCTTTTTGAATGTATATATTGATGAAAAGCTCTGGTGTAGAAGAGACTGGCTTAACACCAAATGCTCATGGCTGCATCCATTAGTAATGGAAGTTGGTATACCCACTCCAGAAGGGTCTCCACAGCAGACTAAAGAATTCATTCTGAAATTGAGGCCAATATCTGTCCAATAAAATTTCTACAAAAATGTGGGCACCTTTAAGTATTACAGCCCTTTGCTATAGGGCATGCAGTGTGCACAGAACAAGGTTTATCAAGTGGAATTCATGGACACCAGTTTGCTATTTATTCCCTCCCCACAGAGCCTTGGAGGAACCAAGAAGGTTCTTGGTCCATTCATAAGCTCAAGGGCAAGAGGATCGTTCAGTCTTTTCAGGCTCAGTTTCATTCCCTTAGTCCATATTGAATAAAAAAGCCTGGATAATGGATGCCTTCAAGACTCATGCAAGTCTGCTGCTTGTAGAAAATACAGCTGTAATGCATTACACATGCTTTTTTTTTTTTTTAAGCACTAATGCTGATGTCCTTTCTTCCCCAGATGTTCTAGAGGGAACTGTTCCCATTTCTCAGCTACAGAGGTAGCTGTCCTGGCCCAGGACAGGTGGTAATATCAGGGTAAGACTGAATAGTCAGAGAAGTGGGAGATGAAGCTCACTTACAAAACCTGAGTGTAAGCAGCACTGCTCCAAATGTGAATCCACAGCTCAAGGCTGTGAATTCACCTTACAACTAAACTGACCTGGTAGCTACTCTAAGGGGAAGTCCTACGCTTCCTGCCTTCCTCCTTCACAGCCCATTCCCACTTCCTCTCCTGGTACTCACTTCACTGCTCCTGCAAGCAGATTGGGGGATCTCTACAAACAGCAGGAGACTAACCTTAGAAAAGGAGTTAACTCAATCAGCTGACCCTGGGATCAGAAGAGCAGTCAAGCCAGCACAAGGGAAGAGGTAAAAATCCACAGCTAAGGTCAGGGAGAGAGGTTTTCAGATAAGGACTATCCATTAAATCAGCTGAGCTACAACATAAAGGCACATGGTTCAGTTCTGATGCTTAGCCAGCTTCACAGTAAGAAATCTTTATCTTACTTCCAGTTGATGATGTCTGCCTCAAGATCTAACTGTGAGAATATCTAACCAGATCAGAGTCTGGTAAACTAAACAGGCTGTTAAACCAGATTACTGTACCCTCAAGATTCTTGATTTTTACCTTCTGTTATCCTGCTGTGACAAAACACTAACAGCTGCACAGCTTGGAGAGTAGGGACATGACAATGTGGATCAGCCAAATAATCTAGATAAAAATACACCTTCCAAAAAGGTTGCTTTTAAAGTGTATTGATTGAATTCAAGATAGCTTCATTAACAGAGTTCAGAAAACACACCAGGTAGTAACAGTTGGGAGTGGAGCAAACACCATTTCAATCATCTTTGCCAATGCAAAGGGCAGTTGCAACTTTGGAGTGTCACTTCTAACCCAAATCCTTTGAGAGATCCACTTTGCTGTGAACACCACACAATGTCACTCTAATGGTGTGGCAACAGGCTGTGAACTGTGGCTAGAAGACAGGAAATCACAGCTTGGACAAAGTTGGTTTAAGGAGCTGCTAGATGCAATATATTATGAAATTACATCCACTCTGTTTTAGATTGAAATCTTGAGAGGAAAACTTCACGTGATGGCTGTAGCTCCTGGTTACAGCCATCCACTTGAAGCCCTGGAACTGCAGCATCCCAGGCATTTCTTTCAGCAGCATCTCCATCAGCTGAAGTTCATCCATTTCGGATATGAAGAGAGGTCTAACAGCACACCACACATCTGGAATTTACCTGGCACTTGAAGAATAACATCTCATCAGCTTGCTTTCTTAAAGCTCTTGGATGCAGCTTAACTGGTCCATCTGATCTAATGYATTACCTCAAAGATTTTGGTTACCGATGGACTGGAAAGCACATTTCGCATCCTCCTCTTATAAACTCATTGTTCTGCTTCTTCCCAAATGCAGATAAGCAAGATTTTAATACACTTCTAATGCTAATACTGAGGCAGTGTAGGTATAATTATCCCACAGTGGGCTATCACTTAGATACTGCATACTGTTAAGTCTACATTTATAGTGATTTTCTTTTAAACAAATGGTTTGGGGGAAGGAAATCCATATTCCTTTTGTTTTAAAAAATCATAGCATCTGCTTCTATAGATAGGCTATTTAACTGCTTTAGCACTGAAAGATGCAATATTACCAGTAGCTAGTAGGACCAGTGGTGTCAGCTTTTTTAGAGCTTTCAGCAGGGGAGACCAGCCTGTGCTTCRAAATGCAACTCATTAGCTGTTTAAATGCAGCTTCTATGCCAAATCTACATGACACAAATAGCAGCAGGGTGGTCTTGGCAGAAAGGCTTGTGGGTCAATCTAAACATTCAACAGTTCAAGGAAGCAAGTCAGTCTGCTGTAGAAGCAGATATTAAACTACATCAGGATCCAGATTTACTTTCAAGTGAACCTGTCCAGGCCACTGCTAAGCCCAGGCAAACTATCCACTGAGCTCCCCTAACTCTTCAKCTCTCTCAAAAGCAGAGTGTCTTGTGGTTCTCAAAGGCTGACCATTATTTTAGTGATGCTGTAATGTGTTAATGGACTGGACTATGGTTTTGTTATTGCACTTGGGGGGGGGGAGGGGACAACTTCTCATCTAGCCAATCTCAAAGCCCTTGCTAAGGGAGAAGTATTCATATACACTTACCAAAATTAAGCAATTCAAGTGTATCTAACACTACTAGTACTAGACTCTGGTAATTCCCTTTCAAGTAACAGCCTGGTAGGCAACATTACTACACATACTTGTGCGAAACTCTGTCCCTCCCCCCATTTCAGCATCAGTTCTTCAGTGCAGAGGTTTACCTAGTATTATACAAGCTAATATCACTCAGATACCAATTACTGAAGGGATTAGGCTGCTTGCAATGATGCCTTGTGGTAAGACTTGTAAGTACTCTTGCATATACAAAAATAAGATACCTCTTAATTTAAATTTAGAAACAGAATCTTATTATGACCCTATGGCAGTTGTATCTATGTAGAATAAAAACAAAAAACAGTAATGTAAGTTTATGTTTTAGGGCATAAGGTGATCACCGAGGGTATTAGGAAGGAATTCCTCCCAGCAAGAAACTGCCCAGTTGGGCACTTGGTGTATGTGTGTGTGGGGATGACGACAAAGCCAACCCCCTCCCCAAGTGTTAGACACTGGCTACTACTGCAGACTGGGCATCAGGCAGGGAACAGCAATTCAAATGTTCTTCTTCCTTCTGCCTTTCACCTCTTCTACTCTTGAAAAGAAAACTGTAACAACAACAGACATGATACTGAACCCCAACAGCAGGAGCTGTTAAAAAAAAAAAATTGTGAAACAACCCATGCCTATTAAACACAGCCAGTATACTACTGATGCCATATGCACACCAAACTCAGGTCACAGCAAATATGACCAACTACAACATTTTATTAGAAAACACAAGCAAGCCAGTTGTCTGGAAAAACTGACATATAAATCCAAAGTGTTTTATACTGCAATTTTTTTAGTTACTGCTTGTGTGGAACAGGTTTCGTGGAAAGCACAAAGGCAGCACTGAATGGGCCTGCTCTCCCGTAATGCGGTAAGCAGCCTGCTTCTCCTGATGCCGCACACAGTTCTGTTCTTTGCCTTCACTGCTCTTCTTGCCTCATACTCTGTATCAGTCACTATTTTTACAACAGTTATATACCCACATATGAACTCCTTACTGGATAAGGCCTATGAAGGAACTTAGTTTTCTTTGCTAAACCCAAGAGTGGCTAGCAGACATTTGGAAGAAATCTTCTCAAAAAGTATTCAAGGGCTGCCTCCACACCAAGTCAGATGCCCACACACTAGAAATGCAAGTGTAAAAATTCTACTAGCTTAAGTACACATTTCAGAGCAGGAATAAAAAAAATGACATGTTGAGGTTTCATTCCCCATCATTAGTTATGGAATCAAAAAAAGGATTTAATTGGAAGAAAAGAGTGCTATGTTGTAGAGTAAGGCAGTAGTTTCCAAAGGCATCCTATAGAGATACTATATCAGAGTTCCTTGGCTATCACAATCAAATTGTACCATGTCAAATAATTATCTGCTCTTAGCATATGGCTTGGCACATATCCCCAAGTATCTTATTCACAGAAACAACATTCTCCTTGAGAATCAAAGCTTTGCTGCTTGTAACAGAGCACCAAGACCAAACTTATCAGATTAATATGCTTGTTGCAATTCCTCTTAATTTTAAGGATTATACCATAATGTTTTATGAAAGACCCCTCATGAAAGTGTTTTCCTATGGGCGCTAGTGCACCATTACTTCTAACTGAACTCTAATATTTAATGTTTGTTTTGGAAGACCTAGCTGTCTTAACAGCCACAGGGCATTTCAATAATCATATAACAAACATCACTGCAGGTTACTCTTTAATCCCTTGTGAGTCAATGAGTAAATTTTTGTCCATCTATCATATAATGACACAGCTCTGCAGTGACTGCCAAAAAGGTACTGTAAATCATAGAAAAACAGATCTAAGAATAAGGAGATCTGTTCCTGGAAGTCAGAAATGTTTACTCAAAATAAGTTTATCACCATCATTATATAAGAGTAAGAACAACAGATAAATCTTTGTTTATACACTATTAACACAGAACTAGAGAAATTTGTATTTCCCTCTGAAGATTTAGGAGGACAAGTCTACAGTATTTGTCCCTGATAGAGATCTGTTTGTTTCTGTGGTCACAGAATAGAAGCAGGACCTCAGAAGTTTCAGAGCACTGAATTAAATACTCACTACATTCTGCACTTGTTTCCAAAATGGTGGTGGGGGGGGGGGAAGAGTTACCAAATTTCAAATCCTGTGGCTTTTCCTGACCAAGTATTTTGTACCCAGAAGACATTTTCTTTCACAGATTTAAGTCCTGTGAAGTGTACTTTTGGCAAACAATAATATCTTTTTTTTTAATGCCCTACCATAATAGCCCTTTTCCTTATGAAACATTAAGACTGTTTCTTTCCATTTGAATTTGAAAAAGAAAAGAGGGAAGAGATAAGAGTTCCAGGATGAATAGTTCTTCAATTAAATGACAATTGAAGGAGAGCAGAATAACTCCTTCAAACTGCAGAGTAGATTTGAAACAAAGCACCTACAAATGATCTTCCAGAAACACTAATAACTGCATTTTGTTTTTGTGCCCAGGAATACAGTTATTGAGTAGTAGGTTCAGTTTTGGGAGAGTAATGGTATCAGTCCTTCATCCCAGCCACAAGGCTCAAGTTAAGTAAGATTCACATACATACATTCATCACCTTAACCTGTCCCATCAGCCTCCATGGGTCAAATATACTACATAAGTATTCACACTGCCACCAGATAAATTCTCTTGTACAGCTTCATAGTTTTGGCCTAACCAAAGTAAAACTGGTTGGGTGCCACCCTGCCATGCTTCAGCAATATAATGCAAAGACTTTTTAAAGTCTAAAATGCTTTCACATCTAAAACACTTTCGCATCTTTAAAAGCTTAAACTCCTTAAATCCTTATGTGAAAGAACCAGCTTTTCAATAGCACCATCAGTTGTTCCACATTACAGAAGCAATCTAAAGCTACTAAATGTTTTGTGCAGGGAAGTTAGTGTTATCCTAACTGTAACCTTGTTTGAGCTTTAAATCCGGACAAATGTAAATATATAGAAGGCTTGTTCAATAGTCAACAGTAAAGACAAAACAAAAGCTATCCAGGCTGAGCTAAGGGGGGAGGGGAAGTGTCAAATGTGACTCACTTTACCAAAGGGAGAGGGGGAAGGGATGGCTAAAACCTAAATCCTTGCCTCAAAAGCCTTGAGACACGAGGCATTAGTCTTGCTAAGAAAAAAAAGCTATTCTATGACAAAAACAATGCTATCTTGTTAGGTATACATTACAAAAAAATCTTTGTAATCTTAAGGAAGAGACCTTTCTAGCAGTGAAAACGTGAAAATGCAACATGAACATCTACATTAGAAATAAGCTGTTTTTGACTAGCACTGGCAGAAGTTCAACTGCAGTTTAGGTACATAATTTCCACCAAAAAGACTAGGTTTACACAAGGTAGGGTTTTCCCCCTGAGGGAGGAAGCAGGTAGGCAAGGCAGAAGAAATTTTACTACCTCATCACAATCAGCAGGAAGTTTTTATGAATGCTCTTGTGTACACACAAGTCTTCCATTTCAGCCATGCATAATTGGCATTCAGATACCAATGTTTTGACAAATGCAGCTCTCTCTAAAACAGAAGCTAAACAGAAGTTAAGCCACAACCATTTATTTTTTATGTATCGTTATGCTAGTTCTACATTTCTCCTGCTTGCCAAGAAGTTTTTGAAGATAAATAAAAATCTAAAATCTATAGATTCTATTTAATGAAGTGGTGGACAGAATATTTTATGCAATCCAGGCAGGAAAAAAAAACAAAAACAAAACCCCAAAAAGCAAGAAAACATGTTTAACCAGATTTTGAAGCACAAAAGTATTAAACTACTGAGCCACATCTATTTGGTCAAAGACATTCAAGGAAGTTACCTGTCGTCTTCCACCTCTAGTCTATTCTTCCTCCTAGCATAGGACCTCCCAAAGATGACAAACAGTTGAGAGAGGAGGAAGACAATAATCTTTTGGTCAGTGTTGTCATCCAGTTCTTTCAGCAATCGTGTGCATAGGGTTAAGCACTCCGCTGCTGTTTCTAAATGAAGTATTATGATAATTTGTTCTAAGACACAAATGCCTATTGGCATGGGTGTGCATAATCAAAGTGCAAAGGAGAATTTAAAATCCATCTGTTAACACAACCCTGCAATAAGGATTTGCAGAAAAGCTTTCTACCTTCGTCCTCTACCAAATGGTTAACTTGCTGCAGCCTTCATCCCCTCATTACTATCAAAGTAATGGAGCAACTTGAAGAACCACACACAGGCAAGTACCTCTGGTAGCTCAGTACCAAGACAGACCTACTGCATCAGGAACATCGCTTCCTGTGACTGCCCTTTCAAGTAATAACCAGACCCACTGATTCACTTAAGATTTAATGAGATTACAGCTTGAGGTGATTTGACTGGAGACCATAAAAGTTTTAGGAGCCCATCTGCTCTGCAAAACTAGCCTCTCACACACAAGACCAGCTATGAGCTGACTTTTCAGAGCTGCACTGTAGTTCAGGCAAGAATCAAGTCAGATGGGTACCTGATAGGCAGACACACCAGACAAAAAACAAGAGATTTGCACATTCAGGCCAAGAGGAGTTTCCATATGTATATCAGTACTCAAGGGGGATCTTTTCAAACCATCAGTAATCTTTTCATTCAGCAAAGGCTAGTCACCTTAGGGTACTTACCCCACCATTATCACACCATTAATAGCAGATTTAAAGTGTAGCTGTTGCAATGGTTCTAAAGAAATGTGATGCACTTTTCACCTTGCATATACATCAAAAATCCATGACAAAGAACTCTTGCCCTTGATCAAATGTTGCATTGTACAAAGCACCCTCCACACCTTCCTAATCACACTGAAAGTCTAAGTCAACCACTGCCTTCCACCTCGCTTTACTTCTTTCCCCTATCAACAGCAAGCACACACATTTTCAAAAACCTACTGTGGTATGTTTCTCATACATTTCCCAGTATCAGATGAAACATGATCGACTTTTCTTCCAATAAATACCACAAGAAAAAAAATATCGATTTGGAGGGATTGAGGACACAAGGGGAAAGAGCTACTGTTTTTGCTCAGTTACTTTTTTACAGACCTGTGAAAAGGGGCATTTCAGAGGGCCTGGTTAAAATACTTCAAATCTAGGTTTAAATGCTGGACAAATATTCAAGTTTTGCCCTTAAGCCAGATATTGTTGGCTGCTGAAAAAAATCAACTGGACAGCTGCATTTTTGTAGCTTAAGTTTTAGGTGCTGTTTTTTCTTTCCCTTTCAGGCCAAGATGTTTTGTTGTTTTGTTCTCACTTCAGTAACGGGCCTCAATATGCAAGTTACATCTGGAAACAGACAAAAGCCAACTACCCAGCAGTATTGGAAGATTAAAACATTGGGTCAGACTCAAACAGACTAGAAAGCCAAAGGTCAAAGCAGCATTAAATCATTAGTTTCCCAGCTGCCACCAAGACATGGAGTTGACCTTTGATTTTGTAAGAAGTGGTCCAAGCAATTTTCTGGTGGCAATATGGGCAATCTGGCACAGTGGAATATTATCCTTGAGGGGGGGGGGGGGGGGGGGGAGGGTGTTAGGTCTTGCAGGTCTTAAAAAAAATTAAACTAGCCTTTCAATCTCTCCAGACCAAAATTTGCACGAGTAAGCTGAAAGTGTAGTTACTGAATATGAAATTATCAGACTTGAAAGCAAAAGATGTTCAAGCATTTGAATCATTCAAGCAACTTATTCCTCTAGCAGGGAGAGCAGGTGGAGTTTAAGAACATAATGAATGTGCTTTAGAGAATACTAGAATACTGTATTTCTTTCCTGGAATAACTTAAGTTTCCAGGAAATTACACTTAAAAGCAGTTTATTTAGTTGTGCATTTTTAAACACTACATTTGAGATAGAGATCATACTTCTCAGAATGGGGAAGACCAGAACACTGCATTTAGTCAGTTTGTTTCCCTATTAATTAGTTTCACATAGCAGGGGTAGCAGAGACAGAAAGCAAAGGCCATTTTGTCATTTGGTCTCTGTAGCTTCTATGATCTTAAGTTTCGTCTATGACTATCCTCTGGCAATAGTTCCCGAGATGGTCCTTACACACAGCTCTGCTGAATATCAGAGTTGAACACGCCAAGTTCTGGTCTGGCTAGCCACCTGGTTGTTTCACAGTCACGATTTCCACCGCCAAGGTGAAAAGCACACCATACGAAACAAGTATCTTAGTGACTAATGATAGGCAGAATAAAGTCTTTGCACACCCTTTCCTTTCTAGGAAAGGCTCAAGATTAGACAACCCAATAAAACACATTCTGAACATACAGACTGGCACGACTGAGCTGATCACAGGAAATACAGCTTCTCCCTCCAAAGGGCCTAACATCATAATGCTCAAATCAGTGGAAGAATATTTCGTAACCCCACTGTAATAATGAATGCTACCAAGACAGAACGCTGAAGGGCAATACGGATATAGTAACATCTTAGCGGAATCAACTGCAAAGTTTGTGCAGTTAGCAAGCACTGGAAGATACAGATGGGCAGTTTATCTTAAATAGCCCTTTTTCTGCAAGTACCCCATTTGGGTAGCATTGAAAAAGCTGACCAACATGCCAGAAACCTTAGGTTACAGAAGCTTAACTACTCACACTTCCTCATCAAGACCCTTCAGAGAAAAATTAAGTGTTGTTTGCTTGTTCAGCGTTCTAGTTTAACTACATCAGCACAAGCTCAAATTCATTACTGAGACACCACGAAGTGTTATATTCGCTTCACGCGACCTACTCAAGCCCACTGGTGCCCGGATGGAGAGCAAGCTCTGCCACTGCAGGCTTCTTTGAGCAGAGGAGAAGTCCCAGGTTTGCACCAGATCTGCAAGCTACAACTTAATCAGATTGAATGCTTATGGCTGTTGCTGCTCTGCCTTCCTTTTCTACAGTCCTGAGAAAGGTGCAAGAGGTGCAAAGCCTTAAAACTAGAAATAGGCCTTGCTAAAAATAGCCATTCTCGACATTCCTGTTTTCTAAACTTGGAGTCTTGTTAGTGGTTTTCTCATACAAACAAGGCAGTCACCAACTCATGTTAGTTTAGGATTGGATAATAAGGCTATTTCTGGATTTCAGCATCACACTGACCCAACTTCTGCCATGAAAACCTGTAAAAATCCAGCTACCTCAACACCCCCTTTCCTGAACGGGCAGTTCTGTTTATCRTTTGAGCTAGAAATAGGGCAAGACTATGCCCTGAAGCTCCGCAGGGGCTCTGAAGTATACTTCCTGGACTATAACCACCGGCCTAACCCTGACCAGTGCTACAGGTGGTCATTTGCTCCCAACATGAACCTAGCATGGAAGGGGATCAAGGCAGGAATCATCCAGGTCATGGACTAGCCCTGATCTTGCCTCAGCCCTACTCTGCTGCCACATGAAAAATACCCTCTGCTTGTACTAGAAAAATGTGTTCTCCATATGACCTCTATTCTCATCGCTAGGAACTGATCACGATCAGAGGAGCCAGGACTCTTAGTTCACAGTGAAAAAAGCCTTTCCCAAACTTTGAACTGCTCAGAAGAAACCCCCAGAGAATTACTGATGTAATGATTTTCTCAAACATCTAGTCTCAAGGTTGAAAACACAATGTGAGTATTTGCACACAGAGGGGCAAGTTTAAGAGGGCAGTAGGCCATGGGATTCATGGATTGAGAAGGGCAATAACTGCCAATACAGCCCAATCAAGATAACGCATGAAAAGGGTACAGGGTGTTATGCAGCTATCCCCCTCCACACCCTAACTGAAGGGGTCCACTTGCTATCACCTAATGACAGTAAGGGACCTTGTAGTCTTCTAAAATGGAGGTTGGAGAGAGGAAGGCAGACCTTTGGGAGTTAGATCAGGGGTGACCAAGAGGCCCTCCTTTGCGACTGCTTGTTCCTCCACGTCTTCCCTACTGTGCCTCTTATCACTAGAGCCAGATGCTAGGAGAGCTGGTGGGGAGCACAACAGCCAGCAGCAGAACCCTGGGACAATAGGCTGGATGTTTGGGTGTGGTGGCCAACAGCAGCAAAAACAACTAGTTAATGTAAGGACTCGGGCAGGGCTGAAAGTAGCCCCATGCTACGTAACACCTTTAGGACAGCAAGCAGGAGAAATACATGTCTCCCCTAGCCTAACCCTATGCATAGTGCTGAAACCATCAGCTTGAACTCTCCTTCAGAGCAGGTAGATTTTGTTTTACTTGGTCTATTACCAAGCATGCAGCAGGCCCACTTCCTCCTCTACAGAGGTGTTTTTGTGCAAGGCTCTCTTGTGCCCAATTCCTTTGGGTATACTCACAAAGCAACAAGTATTTCTGTAATGTGGTCTTTTCGCTTGGGCCTAACATGCTGCTCTCTGGGAAGTGAGAAGGCATGCCACCAGTCATCACAGTGGTAGTTTCCTTACTAGGAGAATGATCCCATAACCCTACCTCAGGGCAGGAAGCAAAATGGAATTTGGAGATTCTTCTAAAGCAAGTAACTAACAAAAGCTAATAACCCCCACAGTTTCAAGAACACAGGGCTATTGTCATTTCAGCCACAGCAGACTCCATGAGCTTAGCAGACAGACTTTCTAGTCAGGCTGCCTCCTCCTGCTTCATGAAAGTAACAGTTCCCCTAGAAGCACCGTTTCCAATCTGCTTTTGCTAGGAGAATCACATCCCATGCTTTCCAGCTCCTTATCCATTTCTAGCAGTGTCATTTCTGCCATTCCAGAAGTATGTATTCAGGTCTGTTTTGTCAACCACATGCTGAGTCCTCTTTGGAGCTACTTTCCTAGAGGGTCTCAATCTGGGTACAAAGAAACCTGGGAATGGACACAGGTGTCCAGCACTTCTGATTTAAGTGAGATCTCAAGCAATAAAGCTAAAATAGACTTATCAGTTGGCATCACTTCAGTGATACAAGGCAGATTAACACCCTCTGCAAATGAACCATTTAAAGCTTACCATGCCTTCTTTCCTGCTTGGTAGAAAGCAAGGGCTGAGATGCTTTCACTCTAAAGGGCTGAGACTACATATGACACTACAGCCCCCTGGAAAGAGGTTTGACAAAGGGAGGAGGAGACAGACCTCTGATTTTACCCCACTGGCTTTCTTCAGCCCTGAAGTTGCTATTAACACCTTAGAAGGGGAAGCACAGCTGTAGCAACAATCTTCTCAAAAGCCAGGTCATCCTAGGACACAGTATGTGGTCAGAAGTACTAGCTCATAGACAGAAGAGAATTTGAAGTCTCATGAGAAAGGTCTGCTCTTGGGAAGTTTGGCTGAGCTGCTGGCTGGTGACAGTATGGGAAGGATAGGGATCCTTGGGTGACCCAAACACGGTAAGTATTCCTCTCTGCCAGTGGTAGCGCCTAGGGCTGGCTGGCAGCAGACCTTTGAATCTTAAGGTCTACAGCTCCCTTAAAAGCATAACAAAGATGCTGTCAGCAAAACAAACATGAGTTTTCTCTACTAAAAGATACCCTATACAATCTCATAAATGCCTTTCTCTACTGGCATTAAAACAAAACAAGAAAAACCACTAGGACTGAAATAAGAGTTACATGCAGTATTCTTGATGCTGGCTTACCTATAGTGGAAGTGCTGCAGACAGAAGGTGAATATACTGCTCTATAACCTAGTAGATCAGTAGCTAAAGCTCTGCCTAGCTGAGGCTTTCAAATGTGACCTTTATAAGCAAAGCTGATCTTGCAGGAAGTTGCATGCTCAAAAAAAGTAATTCCAGTGAAACAGAGGCACTCAAGATGCTTGAGATCTGGAGCTAATACAGACCAGGAAGGGATTTCTTTTCTTGGGGGAAGAGGGGAGGAGTCAAGAAGGAAAAAGAAAAAGCTTACTAAGAATGTTAACAGCAGACATTATATATCCAATTTCTTTGCATTCCTTCCCCCCATTTTTTTAAAAACAGGAGCAAACATGCAAGTTAAGGATTCTGATCAATGCAACATGTTAGGAAAAGAGAGCAGGAGGTCAAGAGGAAATGATTAATCCTGTGCAGAAGACTGGCAGGATGGGTCCTGGAATGGCTTACCAGAACAATGCCCCCACTAATAAGCAGGTCAAAAGACCCTTACAGTGAACAGAAGCCCCAGTTACACTGTACATTAATATTCTTCCCTTACCCCAAAGTTACATTTGTTCACTAAAGCCAGATTTTTTTTTTTGGGGGGGGGGGGAAGAGTTGAATTAGAAGACAGGTGAAAACTTGTGGTGCCAGACACAAGCAGAAAATCTGAAAGAAAAGATTACAAGCAATCTACCAAATCTAAAAATGTACAAGAGCTGCATTTTTGGTGTTTATAGAAGGCCTCAGTAAACTCAGTGAGGGAAGAACCCACCATTACAAGTTTCAGTTGTAACACTGACTTTGTGTTCAATTCATACAGTATACCAATGCTCCCCCTTGATAAAGACAGCTCTTCTGTAAACTGCATAGTTTAATAGCTTAGAGAAGAAAACAAAAAGACTGAGCAGATTCACTGCATGCAATACTTTGGACTTGGAGCTCTATGAGGTTTACCGTAAAACTATCTTTTTAATGCTGTGGTTTCATTGTACCAAAGAGCAGCAATACAATCTTGAGTGATTACTCCAAATAATTATCCCAAATCCATGCTGTTTCTCCCCTCCAGTTTAGTCAGCATTACAGTTCCTAGTGTGGCACTGTGGAAGCAGTCAGAGAAAGTGAGCTCTACTTTGAAAGAGATTACGAAAATTTACATAAAACACTTATCTACTCCCAGTGCAGTTCACAGAACGGCATCACAAATATGTGCTTGCAAATATGCAGTTGAGGTTTCAGAACTGGTTCAAGGCTGACCCAAGCCAATCTTCATAATGAAGAGTGGCTGTCCCGGCAGCAGCCCCCCACTTCTTGGTGACTTCCCTCATGCAAGCATTAGCACCTTGTAGTGCTGTCAGAGACCTGATCTGGCTGAAAACTACCCTGAATTTGTCCCGTAATCCCTGAAGAATAAAGTTAAACTCTCAAGTCAGCTCCTTCCCGATATGGCTCGCTATATCGTTGTTGGAAAATAATAGGGAATACTACTACAGGTGTAAAGATCAGTGCCAACATAAAGCGGTAGGAACAGACAGCTGAAGGATAAGAGGGGCCAGCCTGCCCCTCCTCCCTGCAGCAGCATGCGCTTCACCCGCCGAAACCACTGCAGAACCACAGCCTGAAGGAGCCAAGCGGTGGGGAGGGAACGCCCTCCAGCAGCATTGCCGATTGCCTTTGTATCAGCAAAGGGCCTCCATTTTGACGAGGTAGAGGCTTTCAGGGCAGTCTGAGAGGCCAAACCTCAGCTCCCAATGACTAGAAGTAAAAATGGCAGATTCATATTACTGCTTTCCAACACAGGCTGTCAATAATGCCTGCAGGGTTCCCTCAAATCATAAGCGACTACTGTATATACCAACCCTGAGAGCATTTTGACCCTTCAGGGTCCACTTCTTCAGTAGCCTGGGCATTGAACCCCTCCCTCCTACTCCTGGGCAGTAGGGGAAGGAAGAGGGCTGCACACAGAGCTAAAGCCTAGCCAAGYGCAGGGTTTTTGCACCAATGCCCCATTAAAAGAGGCAAATCCTCATGGCACGATCTCAGTAAGTCACAAACTCCAAATAAAATCTCTTCTCTCCATTTCTATTAAATTGAAAATAGAAGCACAGCACTAATTACTTTAATATGCACCATTTTAATCTGCATTCTTTTTCCTGTCCCACTATTTTTCTGCAGAGGAGAACCACAGCTTGTAAAGCAGAGTGCGTTCAGGTTCAAAACTAAGGAGGTCTTTGGCATTAACAATGCATTTCAGCTAGGAAAATTCACACCTCTTAAGAACAGTGTCAAGACAAAAAAACCTATGGTTTATTTACAAGCAAGTTCGGAGTCAGTGGGCTCCACGGCTCTTTTGGTTAAGACAAAAAAATCCAACTAGTATACATGGCAAGAATATACCTGCACTTAAATCCCACCAGTGTAGACACAGTTAAGCAGGCACAGACTATTCTGCCTTATGACCTTTTTTGGGTCTGCTGAGAATCAGTAGATAGTAAACCACTAATGTTTATTAAAAGAAGAAAAACAAAACAAACAAAAAACCCAATGAATGTGAAATTGAAATTTGCCCCTCCGAGTCAGGAGGATAGAGTCAAAAATATTAAATTCACCTTTTGTGAATCCAATTGCCTACTTAATCCATGTTTTCCTAGGGAAACCAATAATAAAAAAGCATTATTTCAGCATTAGGTCTAAGCTACCCATTCTACAACAAATTTTGCAGTCTTAAGGCACACACTTAAGGCAGTCTATCTTAATATATCTTAGTCAAAAATTTCTGAATTTTTGTTCCCAAAAAGCAAGCCTGAAAATCCTCAGAGCTAGGTTATGCATCTCCGCATAGAATCACAAAACAGGGTGCAGCAACACATGGTTAATGAGAGCTAAAGCACCTGTGAGCTGGACAGGTAACTAGAACTCCCTAACCCTTTCTGCACATACAGTGTGCTAATACACAGGACAGCCCTGTCAAGCTGATTCAACACGCTGAATGAGGATGTTTTAATAGCCAAATAATTGTTATCTGAAGCTCAGTGCACATGCTAAGTTAAGTGCAAATATCCATTTTGCTCTCCCTCCCCACACAAAAGCAGGAAAAGTGGATTCCAAAGTTCAAGCACTGCACTGTTCAATTACTGCAGAGGAAACACCAAAATGAAACCTGAAGGTCTCATGCTAGCAATGGTTTCCACAACATTTAGAGTACTGAGTTCTTAGGCAGCTTTGTCAAACCAATAAGATGCAAACTATTTAGTGCTGCATCTCCTAACCCTATGTACTTACAGCATCCTTATTCCATGAAACTTTAACACACTACAATGAACACTATAACACAGTTCAGACATCTACAACCATAGTTTATAAGCCTACTCAAAAATGAGGTGAGCTAACAAGTTCTTGGATGTATAAAAGTAGTAGAGGGTTAGGCCCTTATGTTACTCCCTTCTTGTTTTAAAAATGGTCACATATAGATCTTACAAAAGAACTATTTCAACTGCTGCTGTTGGCTTCTTCTGTTCCCTGCAGTTTATAATGCACATTGGGGGGGGGGGGGGGGGTGAAGTGACTGCTAAATGAATGCTAGCACCTCAGAAGAGCCACAGACTGAAACACACAGATTGAGATGCCAAGGCATGAGATGGGCTCTCTTAAGACAGCCTCCTTCCACTTTGCATGCAACAAGATGACTGTTAGGTGAGCAAGTAAACTATAACTGAGTTTTACACACAGGATTGAGTCCCATCACCATCCTGCCAAACCCAAGCAGATTGCCCCCCCCCCMAAAAAAACCCAAACCCACCCACACCACACAGAACCCCCCTCCCCCAAGATTACAACACCATTCCCGACTGCCGCAGATTATCATTGTTCCAGATTTTATTCCTACACTTAAAACTAGAAAATTCACCTCCCCAAACAGGAACTACTGTCCTCTATCAGCCTCACATAGTTATTCTTTCCTTGACAGTCACTGTCTTCCTTACACCACGATCCCCACAAAACATCAAGCACTGCTCAGACCAAAATCAATTTTTAATCCTAACCCTTTGTACTTGCATTAAGAAGCCCAGTTTGCTCTCAGTACAAGCATTTCATGGAGCAAGAAGCCTCCAGATTTTATCCAGAGCAACACTTCATTCTGTTTGTAACTTCCCACAGTGGCTTTCTTCAAGTAAGAGCCTATAAAAGGAGTTTACTTCACCAGATTAGAAGCTGTGGAAACAATGCTTTGAACACCACCATATTTAACTTGTTAGACCTTTCAAATGAAAGGACAGTTTATTCTTTTTCTTTCTTTTCTGCGGGGTGGGTGGGGGGGAGGGAAGCACTTCCCAGCCCTGGCCATGATTGATTAAAAAATGGTTTAGGGAAACAGGCAGAAGCAAGTGCAGGGCTTCCTTTCACATTTGAGGAGC
Organism: Apteryx rowi; assembly: GCF_003343035.1. Lineage (NCBI taxonomy): Eukaryota > Metazoa > Chordata > Aves > Apterygiformes > Apterygidae > Apteryx > Apteryx rowi. The sequence continues at coordinate 157,948 of NW_020451135.1, forward strand.
ATGTTGTTGGCCCTCTGGTCACATTCTGTGCTGTTTTTCCCTTGGACCATTTAAACAAGACAGATGTAGCCAGTATCTAGGCAGCAGCTGAAGCCTGAACACTAAAAAGGCACTCTTGGGTGCAGGATGGAAGGGAAAAGAGGGAGAAGAGAAGAGGAAGCCATTTGGCTATAAAAAGGATCTTTCTTTCCTGTTGAAATGCAATGGTAAAGAGTGTCAAAATGGCTTAAGGGTGGGGAGGTCAAACATGTTTTGAGATGTTAAAAACTCTTTAGCTTTGTCAAAAAAAACAACAAAAAACCCTTAAGGTAGGGATTTTTTTTGTTTATTCCTCCATTCAAAATACTTAGTCATCATAATAGCTGCAAGCAATTTTGAAATTTGTCATCTGTTCACTTTCATCACAAGTAAAACAGAATTATTCAGTTAAGATTTATCCCAATGAATCTTTCACTATGAAAATACTTCAGGAAGGAGTAGCTTTCAGACATCTCTGATACACCCTATTTGCCAATCCTTTCCCCTCTGACAAACTTCCATTTTAAAACCAGTCACTACTGCTTACACAGCAGGATTGATTCAGCAATAATACTTAAAGATCCGGGAAAACAGATATTAGATAGCAGTTGTATTAAGGACACAGCATCAATGCTCTACATAATACGCCTTTAATGTATATACTAAAATTAAACACAACATACCTTAATTTTTTGCTGTTAAACACAATACAGCTATTAAGAACTTCTGGAATTGTCATACAACTATTGCCATTTCAATCCAAGAAGGAAATTTCAGAGCTCTTTTAAGCCTTGTATGATTCATAAAGCTAGGCAATTAACAGTGCTTCCAAAAAGTCAAGATGTGAGGGAAGACCTAGTAAAACTAATACAACATCTTTCAGCCTTTTCCATTTCCTCACTTTAAATCCACAAAAAGGAAGCTGCAAGATCATTATTACAACTTGCACTTGAGAAACCCTATTTGCACTGTGCAACAGTATGTTTTTAAGCAGTTTCGGAAAGTCTTTTTTCCTCCAACTTTTTTGTTGGAGTAATACAAGAATCCTAAGTTTCTCTTTTTCCTCAGGACAGAATTTCACAATATGAAATAACAGCCACTAGAGTACAGACTGGCTTCCCAGAGCTCCCTCCTTTTCCTTACTGAAAGGAAGCCAGGCTCATCCTGGCTCTCTTGGGCCAGTTTCTATCACAGCTCTCACCAGACCCGCCCCCCCCCCCCCCATCCTAGAAGTTACAGGCTTGAAAGTTCATTTAGAGGAACAAGAAATTGGATTTATGCCTGCATCAGCTTTGGGAATTGCATACAACAGGGATGCATACATGACAAAGCTGCTTTCCCACCGAAGCTTCCACCCCCACACCCCTTTTTTTTTGGTGGGGGGGGGGGGAAGGAAGGGAAGACGACTACTTCTGGGAGAGTGTTTTTGAGCTGCGATTTCTGAACAGATGCTTTATTCTCATCATGGAGCTTAAGTTACAAATCAAGAAATTAATTCCATTAGCTAATTTAAAGGTCAGGATGTTTTTGTCAGCATCCCGGGCAATACCACTCACAACCACTGATGTCCTCTAATATTCTCATAAGCACTTTGTCTCTTTCTCAAGTTTCTGGAATCCACTAAAAATTTCTGTTAGAGTAGAAGTCAGGCTTCTCCCTCACTTGGGCAGATTTTAATCACAAAGTCTTTTCAGCTCCCACTTGGATTGGCTTGTTACAGTAAGAACCAGCATCAGGAGTGTTCCTCAAGCCTGGTTTCATATTTGGCAGATTGACTGGGCTGAAAAAGTCACCCTTCTCCCACCCATTTTCAGAAATCTGGTTCACTGTGCAGACATACGTTTGTGCCAGCACAACACTGAATGTGCACAGGAAAAGACAAGGTGCTTACAGCAGTAAAGGCATTCAGGTAGAAGCATAACTTCCCTCTCAGTCAGGAAGTCTTCCTGAATTAAGGTTTGATCATAGTTACCCCACACAGCATAGGGAACACTGAAGCAGCATTAAGTGAAACAGCAGCTTTAGTGAAGCCGGCGTGAAGAGTTACCAGAAACATACTGGTAATGTAACTTGACCCTCTTTTCCTCATCTCAAAGAATTCAGAATTCAACACTATCAACTTCTGTTTATTTGAATTTGGTCAAAACTAAGAGCAGCAGGCAATGTTCTGTCAATCATCTTTTAGGTGACAAGGCTGTGAATTCCCTTGTACCAGACATCATTGTTTTCAAATGCCAGCACTGTGGCCAGATAGTTTGGTTATCTAATTTGGCAGAGACAGAACTCCACTTGAGCCCAATATCTAATTTTAGATGAAGGGTACATATAGAGAGAGGCGGATCAGAAAAAGTTGAGTCACTAAAACCAAGTAGTACCCCTCCTCCTTTTGTTGCAGGGTATATCGGTCAACAAGCAAGATCTCCAGAAAGAATCCCAGATCTATGTAATGTATTTGATATCAAGACTGATCATTTCACCATGCATAACCATCTGACTACACAGAAACATAATATGAGCACACATCCCAAGGAAATGGAAAAGAGGAAGAGATGAGGACAGAGAGTAACCAAGAGATGGCAGTGTTTCTATCCAGTAAATAAGAAAAACACTAAATTGTTTACATTATTCTTGTAAGGTAGGGAGTCCAGCTACACCAAGTAGTGATATAATGCAAGAGGGGCAGATTTTTAACCACTTTCTTCCTCCTTTCAACTGAGTCCAGTTACCCAAGATCATGATATAGTACCTGTATAGGCGATTCTGTTTAAAGCAATTGCCTTAAGTAGTAGCAGTATACAACTACAGACATCCACATTTATAGTAATTTGGTACTTCTAGACAAGATGGCAATATTCAAGAGCTTGTAGGCTCTGAGAAACATAAGTGCCACAAAAGAGATTGTCCGCTCAATTTTAATTGGACAAAATTCTCAACTTCAGAATACTTACATACTTACTATTTATGAATTTATAAAGTTTAGCTTTTTCATTCTGACTTAGATTTACAACAAAAAAGGAAGAGTAGCTGTATAAATCGATACTTAAATTTCACTCAGCATTTAAGCTACCCTAAGGAAATCCCAAGGCTGCCTCACCTCTGAATTTTTAACATGGTTATTGAACACTAGAAGATGAAGTTTCAGTTCACATGTTCAGTGCAAAGGTCACAAGCTCCACAAGATCATGATCAGAAACATTCCAGGGCAGCGTTGCTTAATTCATGGCAACAGCTTTATTTAACAAAAGCACTCAAGGAATAGTTTCCCTCCGTAACTCCATATGGGATCAAACATGAAACAAATCAGCTTACTTCAAGAAGTGGCTTCTTTGACCACATGAGAGGTGGGTGTTTGGAGAATTTGTTTGTTCGGTTTTATTATTATTATTTTTTGGTTTAAACTTTGATTTATAAGGACCTTCCATTTTGAAAGCATTTCTACCTAATTGTAGTGGAAAAAGAGCCATGCCATACATATTTGGCAGGAATTTCTCCCTCACTTGGAGCAAAACAGATGGATAAAATAGGAGGGAAAAAAAACAACCCACACACCAGGACACTGGCACTCACTTATTTAGGAAAGTATCTTTCARCAACAACCATTTGCTCCTAGTGAGCTGGTGGCAGCGGTTTGCCTAGGTCAGACAGGGGTCTCTGAAGAGATGAATTTCCTTTTCAAGATCACAAATTTAGCATTCTACATCCTTCTATATCATGCTGCGCAAAAGCCATGTGCTAGTTCATTAAAATATGTGCATCCCAAACAAGTTACTAGATCCATTACTGYGGAACTAACCTTGGATGTTTTCCCCTACTTCTGTCCTTACAGCAAAAGGCTGCACAGTGGCCAAAGACAACCTCTGCTACAGGAACCAGATGGAAAAGTTGCCAGTCTATATCCAAAGTGAGAATCTGCTAAATACAGTTGGCAACTATTTCTTTATACACACACCTTAGAAAAATTTATACCAGCAAGCTTTGTCTGTGATGAAACCATAAGTCACAACATGGAATGAGATGCTAGTTCTCAAAGCAAGGAATAAACTAAGACCACTGTCAGTTCCCCCAAAGCTGTTCTTAGCTATTCTTGCTTCAAATGTGAGTACTTTAACCAGAATCAAATACTTACTCATTATAAGTAGTTCAGCAGATTTTCATCCCAATGCAAGCCATATAATAAATGCACACGCATTTCTGAAAGGTGGCAACTGTTCTTTCACATGCTAAGGAACACTTGAAGTAAACAAGATTTCCAAGACAGTATATCAAAAGCTAGTGAATCTCTCGTCTGGTGTTAGGATATTTGAATAGCACATAGTAACCTCAGTTGACAAATATCACTATCCTCATTTTTTTARTAGTGCTTGTTTTCCACTTTTTACATACAACACTTCCTTTCCCATCTACCCCCCAGCTTATTAAAAGCGTTACCTTTTTTCCCCTCTTTGGATGTCATTGAAAGAAATTTAAACTTCAGACACCATTTCACCTACATTTTTAGCTCTTCTCCTCTAGCCATGTTGATATTAGAAAAATATTATAAGGAGTTTAAGACAGCATACAAAAGCCTGAAAGAGGTCCTAATTCAGGATATAAATAAATTAAAACGGAAAGACACCTTGTGCACAAGTAACTCTAGAGCTGCATACCACAGAACTTTCCGTATTTTCTTCTGATACGGCTATACTGAACACTAGTTAAAACAAAACAGCAGTTTTGATGGGATACTCATTCAGTATTGTTAGTCTGTCTAGGAACAATATACTATCAGTTTTTCCTAAATGAAAGACAAAACTTAAGTCAGCAGTTTCTTACTATGTTAGCCAAATTCTAATACTACATAAATTGCCAGCATACCTATATAAACAGCATCAGATAGTGATGACAAATGAATAAAATGAGAAATACCTTTTATTAGATAGCTGGGAGGAGAGAACATGTGCTCCATGTTTAGATAGCAACTAGCACCAGGAATAACTAAAGCATAATTTAACAGTCAGGCATTTAGTCACAAGAATACTGAATAATGAAAAGGAAACTATGGCTTTTAACAAAAATTCATTCAAAGCATCTGAGTTTAATTCCTTTTCAAAGTTTAGGCAGTTAGATTTAAGTGAGGACTGGGAGAGGGGAGGAGAAGAGCAGGTTTGAACAAGAGACAGAACTTCTGTACTTTTTCCTCCTTCTATACAGTAATTTCGGCTGCAGAATTTTACTACTTGCATTATCCAATGAGTTCATTTAGCCTGGCATTTGTTTCCTACCTCTAAGTTTTGAGCCAGTTCATTCTGCTTCTTGTTGCCAATAATGAATGAAGGGATCAGACACAGAACAGGTAGGCTTAGACTGAGGGAGGCTGAAGCAGAGGAAATGCAAATTTGGATGACAGGAGATGTCCATGCTAAGGGTACAGAGGCGACTCTGGTTCCATTTAAGCTTTCTCTGTCTTGCTCTGCCTGCACAAACACTTGTGCCACCCTAATGAATCCACTCAAGTGATGTGTGGACCCCAGGTGGGGTCCAGGTACAGAAAGCTGCATTCAGCAGCTTGAGCTCCTTAGTAGTAGCCCCATTCTNGGGGGGGGGGGGGAGAGGAATCAGTTTCAGAAGTGACACTGTTTACAGAATAAAAGACACTAAACTTGATTTGTATTTACAATGAAAAAACTAAGGAGTAGTTTAACAACTTTAATGACATCTGTAAAAAATATGGTCCTTTTAAACAGAAAAAGGACAGTTGCTGTTCAGCATTTAAGGACTGAAATATGAAAATGAAGCTATAAACTGAAAGCACAGTCCAAAGTGAAATTGTTTCAGTGCAAAGTAAGCTTCATGCTAACATTAGCACTTTTAAACTAAGGCTCTCCCATTCCTACAAAGCTTTTTTGGCATTGTGTTGCCATGAGACCAAGACAAGAACACTAGTAAATACTGTCAGTAATCACGTACTACTTGAACTCACTTCACTGATTCATATAGGCATAGCAGTAGTAGTGAAAGAACCAACAAGGAAGCATTCAGGTGTAAGAAGAGCCGTTGGCACTAATCCAAGTTGGAGTGTATAGCATGACACTGCAAGCTCAAGTAGCCRGCCAGCCCAACTACTCTTCAAGTCTTCCCAAAGACATGCTGACCTCACCTATATACCCAGTCAATGCCAAAGGCTTATGCAAGGGGAAATGAGTGTGCACTACGTTAATTTTAACTACGCTGCCACACAACTTCCAGTAGAATTTTTCTAGCTCTTCTAAAGAGCAGCTATCCTCCTAGATCGTAAAGGAATTTGCCAGTCACAACTAATAGCACTGTATGCGATCAAAGCCTGCAATTGCTCCTCAGAAGTATTATTTCGAGCCCAAAACCACTCCCATGCATTTCAGCTAATTGTTCAGCTCTGAAGCTTAATGACAATAATGCAAGATGTCAATGCTGGCAATTCTCAGGTTCCCAAGTGTTTTGTGGACAATGGGCCCCCTCTACTAAGAGAGTCAAGAAGAGCTAAATCAGGAGAAAAGAAGGTGGCTACTACAGTCAGTGGTTGCTTAAATAGGTATTTTGCAAGTATTCCTCAGATTCAGTCACTTTGCTTAACCCTAAGAGTACAGCAGCTCCTCCAATGAGAATGAAAGTTCCCCCACTATTCAGGCTCACATGAACACCGCCTGGAAGGTTTTTCACTTTTCTTTGATACAAACACATACAGAATCAGATATGCTCTAGTAAGTTAGGCTGGCTTGACACAGCTGCTACTGTTTAGAGAATAACAGTTTGGATTTTCGAAGGTATTTACTGAAGCACTTTTTGACAAGATGTGAAGACAGGATAGCATCCCCTTTGCCAGAGAGGCAGTAACATGAAAATAAAAGTGTTTGTTTTGACTAGTCACAATTGTCTACAAACACTCCCATCAAGTATATCAAGTTTGTATACATTTGCAGGCTGTTCCTGGAAAGAATGCCTCTCAGAAGTGGCCTGCAGCTCAGAAGGTGGCCTTCCAGGACAATGTGCTGGACATGTAGTGGAAAGCTGCTCCCAAGACCTTCCAGGCTTGCCTCCACTTACTGCAAACCTGCTCAGAGGGCCCACAAACCTCAACATTAGCAGTCCCACCAACAGTGATGCAGTGTAACCGAAGTAAAGGAGCCATGCTTCGGCAACAGATAACTCAAGGGTCTTATGCTAGCTATCTCTGCTCTAGTAAGAGGCTCAAAGTCCTTGAGAAAATAGGTAATGCTAGAAGAGCTTTTTTTTTTTTTTTTGGTACAAGAGCAGCACTGGAAGGACTCTGGGACTTCACTGTTCTGTAGTTCTTTTGCATTACATTTCCTGCAGCTCTCTAGCTAAATAACAGTATTTCGGTTATTTCTTTCAGGTTGGAATCCACTCTGGACCACTGCCTGACATCTCTAGTTCTGCATTAAAAAGAAAAAACAAAAGAACACATGCAAAGAAAAAGCCCATGGGCCCTCCTCTCCACCCAAAAGGTATTTCCCTCTCCACTTAAAAGTCTTCAACAGAAGTTGACACTAATACATTGTGTTGGGACACCTTTGTGTCATGTTGCAGCTGTTTCTACATTAAATGCGGGGGGGGGGGGGAGAGAAATGGTATTTGCCATTTGTTCAGCCTTATATTCAGTCTACAGTTCAATATAGAATCTAATCATCTGCCCAACAGTTTCCAGAACTTCAAAACATTTCAATGTGAGAAGCACAATTTAATTTTCCCTACAAATGGTTGCATTGTTCTCTGCAGAGAGATGGTTCTGGCAACAGCTTTGGCTGGCTTGCCTATCGGTTATCAATTAAAGAAAATCTGGTTTCTTATTTGCTCATCTAACCACAAAAAACTTTGGTTTAGGACACACTCAGCCAGCTCATTTGGCAACCAGCTTCTTACAGAGAAGTCATGCCTTTCTCAAGTAACATCCTTGCATGGATCAAGTATTCCTGAAATTTGAGTGACTTAGTCTAGCAGCCTGCAGACCCCCTTCACGCTCCAACTTCAATGTATTAAGTCTCCAGTGCCTCTGGGCACACCATATATAGCAGTGGGGGCGGAGTGGGCTGCAGGGGGGAAATTTAACTCTTTACCAACATTACTTTTAAAGGGAAAAAGGCGACTTGGAGGCATGATTATTCCTTTAGTTCTGTAAGAAGTCTTTCCTCAAAGARAGAGATTCACACAGCTTCATACAGACACACACATACATGTTACACAGTGTGYGTATGCATACATTTTAGAACTACATAGTTGACTTTCAAACCACAGAAAGACAAACAGAGCAATAGCAAAACCCTAGAAGCTGTGATCTTTATCTCTTACACCCATAATCACCTGACCTGACATTATTCAAGGTTACAGAAGATCAGGAATAGTAACCTTGTCAGGTAACAGGGACCAGTACTGACTAGCTCACTGGCTATTCGCAGTCCATACTGCCAAACATCATAAGAAAACAGCATTCTCAAGTCCCTTGACACAGCACTAAGTTGGATTACTAAGCTTAAAGGCATCTATAAAGCGGACAGCTTTCAAGTTTTGCTTACACCAAAGATTTAAGGCTAGGGATTTTTATTTTGTATACTTTACTCACGCCATTCGCACTGTTAGACAGTTGTCAGAACCACTGAAGGGAAGGGGAAAAAGAGGAGGGTGAGGGCATTAAAGTTTGGTAGCTGATATTTCACCTTAATAATAGTTTGCTTTTTGTTAACCAAGAGCTGCTGAACAAAAGCCTGTATAAGATTATTCTTCCAGCATGTTTGCCACTCTGGACAGCAAGTACCTAATCACACAAATAGGACCCCCCTCCCCCCCAAAAAAAAGACAACAGGGGATGAGGGGAAGATACAGCAGCATGCTGTAATATCAGAAATCAAATTTAAACAGGATTCTTGGATGCCAAGTCTTACAAGTCCCTGCCAGCCCTTTAATCCAGCCTAATACAGCATTTGGAAATCACATACATTGACTACACCTTAAGCACAGAAAGGAAGTATTTACAGTGGATGGTAGTTTAAGAACATTGGCTATCCACAAAATGAATAGGATGGACATGTAATACCAGCAAACAACTAGAAAAGATATGGCTTAGCAAACTTGACAAGATACCTTTAGATATTTTGATTACATATGAAGGACAACTTTAAAAAGGGGGGGGGGGGAAGAGAGAGAAAGAAAAGATGCAACACAGGAAATTCAGCTATTACCTTTAGCTCATGGAGAGCAGCATGCACCCTTCTCCCCCCAAAGCGCTCAGATCCAAGAGCGGGCAGTTGCTATTTTGACAGTCCTGGAAAATACTGGTACTGCAAACAGCCTTGGCGATTACTTATATGTGATCTTAGTTAGTGAGGATTATACCATAGTAACGGATAGCAGAGAGAAAGACGTAACTACCAAGGTAATTACAGGACAGCAGCCTTTGGCTGGATTAGTTTATTCATTTCAGAAATGACTTTAAGGTATTCCATATGTTTGTCTTTTGTCAGTAGAGACTATTTTTCTTTTGTCAATACAGACCATTTCCACAATAGCATTCAAGGCATAGTTCTCTTTCCCCTGCCCCCATTTTAAATATTCAGTTCTGAAACAACTCTGAAGACTGATTTTCACCCGTTGCTAGTGAGACAAGTTTAGAGATTGTCTCAAGCTGCTTAACCTACTGTTAGAAGATAAGCCATCTTCCTCAAAGTCAGCACCAGTGTAAAGGCATAGCACAGCATACTGAATTGTAAAATGAAAAGCTTCCGATTTAAAGCTTCCTGAAAAGAATCTTTTGGCTGAAGTCTTAGTCATATCAAAAATATTTCACCTACATGCACAGGAAAACTGCTGATCAGACATCACCCCAACAAGCTCACAATTTGGTGGATTCCCCCTGCCTCGGAAATTCAAGTCATACCCTCAGGTAAAATAACCACAGTTAGAGGACTGGGGCTCTTTCTTAGAGTCAAACGTTTAACTATGAATTAATTCCTATGAAGAAGTGCCAACAATGTACACATATCCAAAAAGCAGCACAGCAGGACAATACAGAAAAACATATATGAATGAGCCTCATCTCYATGGCAAATTTACCAAAGTTTACTCCTTTCCATGCTGAAAAGCCAAACCATTCAAAGAAACTACCATTTCTAATTCCTAAATGAGAGATTATTAGCTACACAGACTCCACAGTTGGCAACTTGTTTTGTTGAGGGTTGGTAGAGAAGGGACAAATAGTTCCAAGTCCAAAGCCTGTTAGGAAAGCTAATCTTACGGTTTTGCTTCTTTAAGATGGAAGGGGAAAGGGAAAGAAGGACAGAGATAAAGTTATCTAAATGATACTGCACTGGAAAGAAGCTTTTAAACTCAAGTTAGAAAACTGAATGTCAGCAGACAGAAGCACTCCAATCCTTTGATACATTTCTGTTCTATTTCTGTGACTTTCAAAGTTGATTTTGGATGCACATATGTAATGCATTGGACAAGAGGACAGACAATACCTATCCCCACCCATGTGTCCCTTCAACAAGCAGTCAGAGAAAGCAGAGAACAGTCAGTGGAAGAGCTGCAGCTGAGTCCATGCACAAGAACATTTAGTACAAGGACATATGTCTAATATCTTTTGAAATCAGGGATATCCTGTTATTACATTAGCCAATATTTGCATTGTCAACCAGTAGTGCCCTTCCCATCCAATATTTTTACATTTTATTAAGACTAAGAATGATAGTATAGAAGTTACTAAAAATTATGCACCACAAAATTAGGATCCAAGACTACATTTGTAACTGCTATATTGAAAGTGGATTATGGCTAAAGACAATAAACACCTTCTCTGGAATCTTACCTGCGGTAACATTAGTCTTGCCTTCAGTGCATCATTGTTCCTACAGCTTAAGATCTGCGCTCCCAACACATCAATTCCTTGTCTCATGGAAAGACACCAGCAACTCTCCAGGAAGGAAGGGAGTACGGGAGAAGAATTAGGAAGAAGAATTAGGGGTCAAGACAGTTTTGAAAGAGGAATGATACCTCTCAATTTTAAAAAGAGTGGAACCAYGTAGTTTTTCCTGTAAGGAAGCATGGTCTAGCAGACACGTTTACATGCCCTGAAGACTGAGCTGAAAGGATAAACTCCTACACATACAGTGCAAGACTTCTTACTACATTCACCAGTCAGAGCCTCTTTTCAAGTCATGAGACGTAGCATATCTCATTCAAGACATCATGGTATTGACAAAACTGAAGTAATAAGAAAGGAGAACTATTACAACTTCAAAAGTTTACACTGTAGTCAGTATATAAGTTTCAGAAACCAACAATATCAGTACAGCAGAAAGTGTTCCCCAGGCAAAAGAGACCACAAAAAACCATCACCTGAACAACCAAGGTATTTCTGTTTCTTCCAACTTTTACTTGCTGGATATGGTCTGAATTCACGCCTAATTAAGCCAATAGTGTAATGATATCAGATTATAGCAAAGCCTTTTCTAGTGATATTTACCCTAAAATGTTGAGAATATTTGAATGTCAGCAATGCCAAAACTGGGGGGAGAGGGAAAGGTTTGGTTGTCCAGTGTGATATTAAAATTCTTTTTCAAGACCAGTAAAACTGGTGTTCTGCCTTACAGAACAGAGGCAGTTAAGGACTATGCCTTTACATCCAGGAAAGTGATAGGAGTTACAATGGCATGCTAGGGAATGGGGCATCAGGGAAGAAAGCAAGGCAGAGTAGTCTAGGAGGTAACTTGTTTAGCACCAAGTATCATAAGATATTAGACATTAAAGTCCTCCATCATTCAGAAAATGTTAAGTTCATCTTACACAGGCTACATATGTGAGAAGCAACTCAGGAGTGTCCTGCCTTCTTCACCAGGAAGAGGGAAGAAAAAAACAAATCAAACCAAAATCACACAAAGAAGTGTCAGTAACTGAATCCAAGGTTTTGTTTCAAATTGGGAATTGCAGGTGCATTCTGATATTGGAAAGAAAAGACACAGTAAGTATGATACATGAAAGGTGCATCTGTATACAGTTAACTGACAAAGTATATGCAAAACTTCTTAAGTATATTGGAAATACACATTTGCCTAGATCACACACAAGTTTTCCTATAGAGCTGAAGCTACAACAACCACAACAGCTGCAACACAATAAGCGTTGTATATTAAGACTGGTGTCTGCAGGATGCACTCCTAAAGATTTTAATCATTTAGTTCAGAGAAAAAAAAAAAATCTAAGCATTAGAAGAAAGGAGCAGCAAGACACTGCATGATGTATCACATACTGCAGTTTAACAAACAACTCTCAGCAGCAAGGCAGACACAAGTGCAGGCACAGACATATTCCCTTTCTGATAGCCAATTGTTCTGGTGAGACTTTCAGGTAGACCATGCAAACACATCATGAAGCAAAGCTAAGTGTGTGGCAGTGATGGCAAGCCATAAAGCAGAAAGGGACCATATCTAGCCTATGCTTCATTCCTAGGCACACTGTTCCTTCTTTTCCCTCACACCAGTTCCATTTTGGCCAGATTTGATTCAAATAAATTTATACCGAGTCTAGAAGAAGGGGAAAGGAGGGAAGAAGTTTTCTACTGGGTTAGTGAGTTAAACTGGTTCAGAGAAGCATCTACTGAGTGCACAAAACCAAGCCTAGAGAAAAGGTATCAGGAAGATCCCTTTCTTTCAGCAGCCATGAGATGCTAAGACAGCCCACTCCTATTGTGAAACCAGAGCTTCACCCCCTACAGCAAAGTCGCTTAGATATAAATTCAATCAGCAAATTTAGTCAAGGCACTAGATTAGTAGCCTTTAGTTGAGCTAACAATTGAGGTAGTTCTGCCCCTTATACATACACAGCATTCAGAAGTTGTCTTCTRTCTGTAAGACAAAGTGTGATTTTTAGACTACAAAAAGTCCATTCCTTCCTTTTCAACAGTAACTCAGCATAGATGATTCTAAACATTTTCTACAAAAAAAAAAAAAAAAAGGTTGGGCTTTCACAAGTGACAGTTCTACATCCAAGTTAAATTGCCTCTTGCATGCAAACTGCTGACAAAATGGGAGAGTGGACTACAAGGTAACCTGAGGGTAGAATCTTCATTTTAGCGCACAGGAACTGAACTAGCACAGATATCAAAATATAAGACCAAGAGCATTCTGTGTAATTCTATCCAGTGCTGCCCCTATTAACACTGATACCTCCATGAGCCAATTCAACTCACTGATCTGACAAGAAACTTCTGAGTTTGTGAACCAATTTGATCATTAAAGAATCTGACCAAAGTCAGAACTGAGGCAACCAAAGGGGAAGTTAAGTGTTGTAAAGGGCAAGGAGAGGAAGAATTGAGAAGTCCCTTCTTGCAGCAGCTGTGAGCCTTTGTGTTACCAGGTTTTGCTTGTGGTCCCTGAATTACCTGTAAAATGGGATCTGTGAGGCAACAGTCTTTAGTTCTCATACTAAGGGATCACAGGCCATTAAGTTCACTGAGAATTTGGCAGCTCTGCACTTTTCCTAAAAAGGATTAGAATTGTGCTGTTGAAGTGTTTTGATTATCACCACTGCTATCAAAAAGCAGTATTAACTAAAACATGTAGCAGCTGAGAGTCTGCATAAAGGGAAACCCCACATCATTTAACTGAAGACTTCCATACTTGCAACAGCAAAGTGATTTGAATCCAAGCAGTTTCATCTATGCAACCTGTAAGTAGCTTACAGCAGTTCCAATGTTTTCTAGGCATTTATTTTGGCTTGCAGTCTATTATTGACAATTCTATGAAAAGAAAGATAGAGGTGCTCTCTTTCAGTCCAAGAGAAGAGACTATCATCAGGCAATGAGGTCCCAAATGGTAAGCAGCTGGCCCAGGTTTCAACAGCAGCCCTATGACAGGAATAGAAAGATTGGTATTTGCCTTTTTGCAGGAATACAGCGTTTACTACAACGATGCATGAAAGGAAAGCAAGTATCTGCAGACATTATCAACCCTGAAAACAGTGCCCAGCATCCCATATTCTTTAACGCTTGCCATTACAGTATCAGTCAGTATTGCTGCTGAGTTGTCAGTGACTGCATGTACTCATAGCATACAACAGGTTAGCACTGTTTCACATGAGTCAACAGCTCAACTCAAAAAAGAGTCAACTCAACTAAAGAAACAGCTCCATACATCCCAGTAAAGAGCTGAAACCTTCATTTCTCTGTACTGAAAGGATGAGCAACCACTCTGATTTTGCAGATCCATACTTGTAGACTTGTTTTGAAACTTGAAATACTCAAAAACTAACCATCCACGGTGCTATTCTTCTCTCTCACCTGAGGGAGTCTCAAAATGGGAGGGGAGGGAGGAGAGAGTGGACAGTGCTTCCCCAAGAGGCGAAGAGAAAAGACCCAAGGAAAAACAGCGAATCAGCAAGAGCCAAAAGGTGGCAGGTGAAGCAGTGATGTTATAAGGACAGAGTATTGGGTGCTAGGAGAGGAGGCAGAAAATAGAAGGAAGCTGGCTGCTACAGCTCAGAGAAGCCCCAGGGTCAGAGTCAAGCTCCTTGGAGCCTATCTCAAACAGGATGGAGGAACACAATATATCCTGGGGAAGGAGAGCTCTGCATCTGAGAAGTACTATTGTAGCAACTTACAGCTTAGATCCGCCTGTGCTTCAACTCACCTTCATGACACAGATGGACTTTCCTGCTCTATTAAGGACCGGCTTTTTTCCCCCACTTCTCTGTTGAATAGAATCACCATTTATAACCACTATGATTAAGGTTTCAAGCTGCCATTCCAGCCTTGTTTTGTAGGTTTGTTTTTACACCATTAGACAGCCAAACTAAGTATTTAGCATATCACTTAAGCACTCTCTTGGAAGGCTGCCTTTCTATTAACATTCCTTTTATGAGGCTGTAAATAGCATTTAGAATTAAACAAGCAATAACCCTCACTGTTTTGCAGCCACCCTTTCCTCAAAAATTGCACACCTTGCTGATTTTTAGCAAAAGTTAGAAAGACTTAAACTGTTCCTAAATATCACAGTCAAGAAGTTCTTCCCAAAAGTTTCTCATTGACTTAATGATAAAGACTTACAAATACTAATTGGGCACACCCACATTAAGGAACCATCAAAACTCACCAATCAAAAAACAACAGTAGATCATTAATCTGCAGAATAAGATCTTTTCTCAACAGGGGAGAAGGCTCAAAACTGCCTACTTTTAAAACAAGACTTAGAGGACACCCAAAGCTAATCTTAAAGAGACATTTCCCCTTTTCCAAGAACACTTTAAGAGGAAAAAAAAAATCATGTAAAATAATTAAACAAGCTATTTTTTAAGTTACTTCTAGAGAAGCTGTACAGCCAGCAACCTATTTCACTTGACATATTTCGGTAGTAAGTTTTATGACAGACTACACTGAACACATGAACTAGAAGCTTCTTAGCCAGTACCACATGCCCAAAATTATAGTCCAAAACGAAGGGAGAAATATAGCTATTTAACATAATAAGAATGAGAGATTTAATTCCATTTCAGTATTCACTTTTACATATGTTCTTTAGGAGGTCCACTACTAAAGAGATACTTAGAGCAGAAAAGGCTGTAAGCAGCCCAAATGCTTGAGATATTTTCCCCCCTTTCAACTCCTGTCCCTCAAGCATTCCCTCACCTCCAAATGCTATTTTAAAGGATTTTCTTTCTCCAAATACACACATTCTGTCCTCTATCACTAACGATCAAGAAAAACAGCTTTTCCACGTTTTCTAAAAACTTGTTAGAGTTACAGTAGCATAACCGGAGTTAGGAAAACTGTCCTTGCAAACTGAAATTAAAGATGTCAGCACATTTCACTAGGTTAAATGGTTTTATGTACTAATTAAGCATCCACCCCCCAGAAAGTTTTCTTCTCCTGTCCTGTTTTCATACAAGGAGCTTCTCCTCTGAAGCAGTTAGTTTGCTGTCTGATTTCATACCGGGAGTAAAGCACCCCCAGCAATGAAGGTACTGAAAGATCCCACCAAAGGCACCCTGTTTCCATACCCATTATAGAAGGGGGGCAGCAGAGCGGCATTTCCCAGTTTCAGATGAAAACCGAGTTCCAAACGAACACTGCAAGAAACTATGTCCCAGTGACACTTAAGACACTCTCAGCACGTTTGGAAGAAGCAGCAGCCTCACTTTTAGATCTGTGAAACAATACTCAAGAATCGTATTTCTAAAATAAAGACTACAGGGGAAAAAAAATAAAGACTGCAGATGCAAATTCCCATTTTCATATTAAAGCTGTCATTTGTACCACAGAGGCAGCTAAAGTGTTAGCCAACAGCAGGAGATGTAGCCAGTACAGACACGGGTGAAGTCCTTTGCTAATTTATTGACTCTTCATTACACAGTATCTCTCTCCCTATTTATTCGCCTTCTCATTCTCCTATGGGTTTCACACGCCAAATACGGTTCAAAGCAGACCCCACACAAGAATTTTTACCTTCGCATTAGCGTAGCGGGGGCTCGGGAACAGCGGGGCACAGCCCCCCAGCGCCTGCAGGTCTAGGGTCTAGCTAGTTAGTCCTCGGCGCTCTCCCAACAAACTCGGCGAGAGAGGCGGCTCCAGCAGCAGCCCGACCCGACCCCCACCCGCACCATGCCGCGGAGGCGCCGCGGCCCCGCGGGCACTCACCTCCTCCTCCTGGGCG
>NW_020451135.1:176000-177606 GCF_003343035.1 Apteryx rowi
GGAGGACGAGGCAGCGGGGGGCACTCGGAGCAGAGGGGGGAGAAGGTAGTTTTGCAAACGGCTTACGAGCAAGCTGGCATCGATTAGTCGTTTTGCCAAGTGGGATCGATTGGCCGGTTTTGCAAATACGGTGTCATCGATCCGGCGGTCTGCAGGGAGCTGGATCCTCGCCTCGTACCTCGCTGCTGGGGGGGGGGTGTGTTATTTTTGGTATCAAGGTGTAGCCGTCCCGTTCTCTCTCAGCAAATGGATTCTCTCTTCCCCGCCATGTACTCAGCCCCCGATCCCCCGTTGCATTAGACAAATTGTATCGGTTCCCAGATTAGTCTATACCTGACACAGTCTTCTCATTTCCCCCTTGGGTCAGCAGTTTGACAACGTGGTTTGGTTACTTGTCTTCTTCCTAAACAGAAAGTGCATAGGCGCCAATCGCCTAATCCCCACCGCATCCAGCGGGGGCCAGACCTCCGTCCACCGGGCTGGGCTCCGGGTTGCAGGGCCGGAGGGGGGTCGGGGCGGCAGTGCAAGTCCCCCCGGCCGGGCCGGGAGGAGACGGGCGGGGGAAGCCGGCTTAAACTCAAGTTTCACTCTGTCTTCTTGGGGCGCTGTTTTTGTTTTTTGCTTTTTTTTTTTTTAAAGCTCCTCTTTGCCTTTAAGCCTGCGCTTGCCGGGGGGGAAGGGGAAATCTCGGCTCAGTTCCCCCTCCCCGGTTTTGCAATCCGGGGCAGCTCTAGGAGAGAGAGAGGCACTGAAACACAGAGGCCAGGCGGACTTCTCCGGCTCCAGTCCTCCCCCGCCGACGCCTACTCCCCCACCGCATGACTGGGGGGTGGGGATGGAGGGCGGCGTTGGTGCCCACCCCAGCGGCAGAGCCGCACGCCGGCGGGACGCGGAGGAGAGGGAGGAGGAGATGGAAAGGGAAGAAAAGGGATCCGGCTCTAGGGATGGCTAGCGAGGGCAGCCCCTCGCTGCTCGCAGTCCCGGCTCCTGCTGGACGCCTTACTGCGAGCCCTGGCTGAGGGTCTGCGGAGGGCAGCGCCGAGCCCGCAGCGGCCCTGCCGCACGCCGTGCCCGGAGGGGCGGCTCGGCTCGGCCCGGTCCGCTCGCCGGCGGCCGGGTCAGCGCCGCGGGCTCGGCGCGGCTCGCACACGCTGCTGCGGCCGCGGCCGGGCAGAGGAGCAGCGGCAGGTCCCCGCCGGCCTCCCTGAATTATTCATGGGGGGTGTATTATATTCGCTCGCACAAATTGGAGCCGCTGTGCAATGCTATCCGAGAGCGCTACGCTCGCCCCCTCCTTCTCCTCCTCCTCTCCGGTTCTCGCTCGCTCTGAGCCCCTGCAGCGCCTAGGATCACATTTCCTTTGTCATCTCGCCTCTTCGCGTGGTGTTTTATTGAGAAAACAAAAATAATATAAAACCCGAAAAGGGGGGGGGGAGCAGCAAAAAAAGCAAAACGCCCGCCTCCCCCGCGATCCGCCGCGCCGGAGCCCCACAGCCCCGGGGGGTGAATTAGCAGGAATTACTCACTGATGCGGCAGCGCCGTCCCGGGCGGCGTGGGATCCGGGGAGAGGCATCGCGCTGCGGAGGGGCCGGGCCGCCCGGCCCC
>NW_020451135.1:178001-298636 GCF_003343035.1 Apteryx rowi
GGGGTTGCTGCTGGCCAGGGTCAGGCCTGTCCTCTCCTTTAAACTGACGCGATGAAGTTAGCAAAAATTAACGTTGATCCCATTGTTTGGTTGCAAAACCAAACTTATAGGGGAAAAAAAAAAACCAATTATTTTGTTTTAATGAAGCGCTCCAAAGCTGCTAAAAGCGAAGTTTCAGCTGCAGCAGTAGCTCGGAACGGTTGAGTGGCCAACCTCTTGTTTTAGTAGGGCTTGTAACTAGCAAACAAGGATGCATGGTATTTTGCCCTTATCAAGGAGACTGGAAATACTGTTTAAAAACACGAAATTGGCATAGGGATTGGAAAGCAAATACTGAAAACAGGGAAGGGGACATTCAGAACAGTAAATGAAAGCATTGTATCTAAGCAAAATAAACTCAAAATAAATGAGTGTTTATAAAGATCTAACAGAAAATGATAATAAGCAAGGAAAAACACAGAAAAGAAAAGTGGGCTATTGAAACATACTGAATGATGTTTCTCCTCTGCTTAGGCCTTAGACATACAAATAATTATGCACTTACTTAAATTGTCTACTCTAAAATAAAAATGTCTTTTGTCTTTTGTTGGCAGGTACTGAATAGCGAGGGTGTCTCCAAAAGCCTTTCTGAGAACAGAGAAACTTAAGAGTGCAAATGTTCTTATGCCAGACCAAGCAATGGGAATAGGTGATGAAGCCAGTGGGGCAACTAATATGCCTTAAGTTATAAATAAGCATGAATATTTATTATGCCCCTCAGTGGTAGTATATTAAGCTGGGAACTTGCCTTATGTATCAGTAAAGGATTTGGCTTGGGGGCTGTGTTCTTTATATTACATATGCATATGTCCACATTTGAGCATGCAGGTGAAACCCACCACAGCTTTGACTAGCAAAGGTTAAAAAAATCATTGAGCCTTGACTCAACTCTGTTTATTTGTACTGTGGTTGTTGCAGAGGATTATGATGCTGCAGTGCTTGTCCTTTTCCAGATGAAGCCAGTTGTGAAGAACAGTAACTCCCTGGACAGCAAATGCACAGTTGATCTGCTTGAGTTTCCCAGATAACATTTTCCACCAGCTCCCTCAATAGAAACCATCATCATCTGCATTCAGAAATATTGGAATTGGGCAGAAATCCCCAGATGCGTCTCTCCAGGCATATCTGACACCCCTGCCTTCCCCTGTGACAGCTGTTTGCTTTTCAGCTAACGGGCTGAAAAGGGAAATTCTGTGCTTCCATGCTTCAAGTGGCTCTAACAGGGTTCATGAGGCTACCTATATGCTGAGGAAGGTCCTTGCTGCTGACAGGATCCACTGTATTTGTGCCAAAGCTCCTGAACCTCATTTACAGCTCACAGCTTACACCTCCCGGAGCTTGTAAAAGTCTATAAGCAAGTCAGTGTCTCTGAACAGTGGGTCCTTATTCTCCAGCTATCATCCTCCTATTTGAGCACCTCTGTCTTTCCAAATTTAAGGTCTTTTTTTCTCCTCCTTCCACCCACCTCCAAAGGAGTGCAACATTTAGTGGCTTGTTTCGATTACGGGTGTCTTTCTATCTTCATTGTGAAAAACACTGAAGTACAGCTGAACGGAATATACCAATATTGCACTCAGTTCTGAAACATTAGCCACTGGAGCACTTGTGTGCTCAACTACACAGCAGATAGCATTGTGAGTTTTTCTGCTTAGCGCATTGACTTGATGTTTTTGGATCCAATTAATTCATTCTGTTAAAAAAAAAAAAATCTCCTAGCTCTTCTCAGGTAGAACGAGGCCTCAATATATTTCATTTGTTTTTTAACCCAACGAAAACACTGGTGAGTAACAGCACAAGGGCGACAGAGGAAGTATGAGAATCTTCAGGTTCCTTGGTAGACAGCAGGATGAGAACTTATTTTTATAATTTTTCCCTGGGAAGCTAGTACCTCGCATTTACCCTTTTTGTTTTTTAAAAACAAAAGAACAATAGCTATCCTGGTTAGCAGGACTATTGTCTCTCAGTGTCAAATAAATTAAATCTTACTGCTTACGTGAGTGTCTGAGGCATTTCTCTGTATTCTCTGCTCATTCGCCTTTGTGTTACTCTGGTGAGGTTTCTCTCATTTATTGCCTTCTCTACAGTATTTTCCCCTCCCCTTTCTCTCATCTTTCTTCCGTCCTCCATTCATATGCTGTTGCTAGTCTGAATTTGAAACCATATAAAGTTTGTTTATAGGCAAGTACATCATCGAAACTGTTAAAATCATGATGGTGTCATGATCACATCATAACTGTGTTGAAATATTGAATGTTAAAAGATTCTGACAATGTTAAAATTTGGGCACAATAGCCCAGATCTTCAGAGACACCTAACTAGCATCAAAATACCTCTGACGATATGGGCCAACTTCCATCTAGTTGGAAAAATCTGTATTTGTCTGTCCTTGACTAACTGTCCAGCTACTGCAGCTGAACTGTGCATTTAAATATATATATTTTTCCTCCCTTCCCCCCTCCCTTTATTTCAGTGGAAAATAGGACACTGGGACAGAAGACTGCACCTGAGTCACTCTCTAGCATCTGCTTCAGATGTCGGGATGTGCTTTCCACTGTCCATACTGAGAAGCTTCATTTGCTTGAAGGAAAGCATCTGCTTTCTGCCAGCAGCACTACAGGACAAATGAACTGTGTTCCTGCCAAAAGCAATACAGCTGGAAAAGCCCGGGGTCTGAAGGTTAAAAGCTTTGTTAAATAGAACCAGGTACAGTAATTGTGGGTTTGGAGATATTTTACTGTGATTTTAGAGGCAAACATAAGGAGCTCTCCCCTATACCACCTGTGTAAAATGGTCCAGCAGCCAGATAACTTTGCCCTGTTACATGCAGCACTAAGGCAGCGTGCCAGCTCAAAGCAGGTTGGGCTTGCGAACAGAAGTAGCTGCGTAGCTGGTGACTCAATCCTTGAATGTGCACTGGTAATGATAAACATACAGGACCGAACTGTGGTTGTCATTGTTGCTGTTCTGCATGTCGAGCCCCAGAAAATATTCCCATCTCCAGTCATGCTATCCCGAAAGAAGTCTGCGGACATAAAAAGCCAGGATGGTAGTTCATCATTTCTGCATAGTATTTTCTAGTGCTTATAAAGACCTACAACTCTGCCTGTCCTGATGTCCTCAGGAATCCCCTTCCATATTTATTTGTTAACAGTTACCAAGAGTGACGAGGCACAGCACCGCATCCTACGTGGATCAGTGGTCTCCTAGGCTCACAAACTCAATTGGCAAATCGATGTGTGAAAGGAGAGCTTCCAACAGAGCTCTCTGCAGGCAAAGGCTTACGCAAGACCTTGAGGCTGGCATAGTCTTTGGGGATTTCACATTTGTCAAATAGTCCTGAATAAATGAAAGACAGGAAGGTTTTGTTGTTTTTTAGCTCAGTGTTAGCAACTTATTCATGACACTCAGAGGAATATCCATCTTTTCTTTGGCTTTCAGCACGGTTAGACTACATGGACAACTGCACCAGTTAAGTCCAGCCACTTCAGCTCTGATTTGTGCCTCCCCCCCCCCCTTTTCTCATTTTTCCTCTTGCAAGCACAAACTTCTAAATTTGCCTCAGATTCCAAATTTGCCATGCCTGCTCTTGCATACTGACTTTCGCTCAACCATATATCTGTCATTGGATCCATTAGTAAGTACAGTAGTAAGTTAAACTTTCTGCATGTGTTGCTGAGCTTTCTGTTGCTCCTATATGGTATGTTGGATCTGGAGCAGGGTGGAGGGCTAGGGAGCAAAGAAGCAGTAAGTGTTGTCCCTATGGTATAAATCATCAGGAACTAGCTTGCACAGCATATTAATTCAAGCTCTTGACACTGCCTCCTCCACCCATCCATCTCCCCTACAGCAGGGTCACCTTGAGTTTAAAGATGTGCTTGTTAGGATGTGATGGGATCCAGAGGGGAACAGAGGTAGCCTCCCCCTATACACATGTACAGCAAAATCTGTAGAGCTTGTTGGTGTGTATGTAACTTTGTAGCCTTATACCCCTAGAGGGCTGGCTTTGGGAAGCAGGGGTCTTGCACTCTAACAGCTGAAATTGTTTTTAAGGCCAGAGACAGGTTTAGGGATTGGTCTTCCACTCTTCATTCCCAGAGAGAAGCAAAACCCTACCTTCTTTCCCAGCTGCACAGAGCTCTACAGGCTGTTGATGCAGAGGTGTCATTTTTGGATGTGCAAAGGTGGCTTTTTTTTTTTTTCTGATGTGTTTTGGATTTTGGATGCGTAAAGGTTTTTTGTCTATAACTATAGAGTCTCCCAGGGCACCTCTTGTGCTTTAGTCTCCTTCTAGCTCTCCTACCACTTGGTATACACCTGAGAGGTAACTAAGTGATATTTTTTTTTTCCATGCATCATGACTCATTCTTATTCCTTTCAGAAATACTGGCTGAAAATTGTCCCGTTCTAACCATTTAGTGTTATTTCGCATAACAAGGACTTTTAACACCTTTACTCCTCAATAGCTCTAAAACTTCAGTTTCCTCTTCCAGACTTCTCAAATCTCTTCTGCATTCATCATCCGTTCAATCAAATCTCCCATTAGACTAAGTACCTGTGTTGGCTTTACTCTCTGATGAGAGTGCAACTATTGCCTTCCAGGATAGGCTCAAGGCCAGAAGATGCAAATGTCTTTTCTTCTCACCCTGACTCTTCCCTAACCCTGTCACAGCTCTCAAACCTGATGCCTACCCTTAAGCATGGTCTAAATCCAGGTTTTGGGACACAGGGAAGTGACTTCACTGACTGGATGTTGGACTTCATAAAACATGTAAAAACTGATGCTGGAGAAGTGTTAAAGGCTCTCAGACTCACCTTCAAAGAAATGTCCCATTAGATCACTTCTCCCTTCAGGAAAAGGCTTGGCAGAGTAAGTATGTCTTGTAAACATGCTCCACAGGTCAAGAAATGCAAGCTCTGAGCAGCTGGAGGTGGAAAGCAGGTGCCAGCATTATGGGCTAATAATTGCAAATGTTTTGTTATTAGTCTCCTGTTTCATGACATTGCTGCTCCTCTTATACCTCAGTTAGCATTTATCCTCTCCACACTGTTAACTCAGCTGTAACTCAAAAGTCATCCTTACCTTCATTCTTGTTCACATCCGCAAGATCCTTTTACTCAGTTGGGGGAGTGCTTTTAACTGCTAGAGGTGGTATATGCTAACGCTTAAGGGAGAATAACTTGTCAGCTGCTAACGCTTCCCCACAGCTGTGTAAACTCAGGGAGCGGGCAGCTGTTCCCCTCCAGATCAGGCTGCAGGAGCTGGAAGCCCTGGCACCCTCAGCTATTCATTACCAACCCCCAGTTCAGCCCCTAAAATGGGACGTGTGAGTGTCCCCTAATGYGCTGTGGCACGGCGATGGCTGACCTTGGGCGGGAAAGGATGAGGCGCTTGTATAGTCTGTCCAGAGGGACACTAATATCTTCAAGCCCTTCAGCTGTTTGTGAGGAGACATCATCTATATCTTAAGGCTGCGTTCATGCGCTGCGTTCATGCGCTGCCCAGCCCCTCATGCCTCCTTGTGACTGCCCTGTGGACCAAGTCAGACCGCTTCTCTCCCAGAGCTGTGCAACATTACTCCATGAGCGTTGGCAAACCGCGGCCTGGAGACAGTGGGACGTGCCTTCAGATGATTTTGTGTCACGTGTGAGTGAGTGTAGCACTAATTCTGACCTGCATTCAGGTGCTACTGTCTACCGCGGCTGCTCTGACCAAGGCAGGTTGGTTCCAGAGGTGTGACTTCAGTGCTGAGAGAGAAAACCAATGGTATTTCTGCAATGGCCTCAGGAGGAAACACTTTGAACTAATCTGGACCTGAAATGTGCAGGGTTTTATACATTGAAACAAATGCCGGCAGTGACGGTACATGCAGTGGTAATATGCTCCTTTATGAGAGTGAACAAACAAACAAGCAGGCATGCAGGGCGAGAACTGAAGCTTCTGGTTCACTTGAGTATTTATTATAGTTATAATTGCCTTTCCTTTAGGCAAAGCTGTAAGACGGACTCAGAGGAAGCTTTTGCTACCTTGTGCCATGGAGTTGCTCCAGACTCAGGTTACAGGATGAGGCATTTGTGCGCTTGCCAGAGATGCGAGAGGTCAGAGTCTCAGATCCCGGCTCCTCTGCGAGGTCTCTGGGAGCATGCCGTGACCCATGAAGGGGCCTTTCCCCTCCTCGCCGCTCCGTGAGGGAGCCGAGAAGCTCTTGCTTGGGCAGCTTCCCCCGGCAGTGGGAGCGGCCGGAGGTCCCTGGCGCTACGTGGGGGCTGTCATCTCTCCTACGTGGGACCCCGGCAGCACCCATGCAGCCCTTTGTAAAAGTGCACTTACAAAGGCAGCCAATTACTCATGTCACAACACAAAGCCCCTCTCACGCACCGCTGGGAAAACACACGGCTGCATCCCCCTGGGTTAGAGCCTCCTCCCAGAAAATGTGCCTCAAGGAACCTCACGTTTCTTGGAAGCTATTAAATGTCCCTTTGCAGCACGCCTCGCTTCTGCGCGCAGAAGTGCCATGCGCCTGTTGGTATCAATCCTTTCCAATACACCTCTGCCACAGGAGCTATAAACAGGCTGGGGAACAAGACAAAGGGAAGCTCTCTTAAAATGGAGGATACCATGGATGCTGTTTGCAAGAGCGAGAACTTTAAAGGGAAGGCAATGAGTCAGGGAAATTTTAAAACTGTCGGCCCCAGATGCCCAGATTTGCCTGACATTGTAGGTCTCAAGCAGGGGAACCCTGCGCCACTGAATATCTTACTAAAGCAGAGCGTCGTCTCTCCTTTCAAATGAAAAACACATACATTCACTATGATGGATGGCTACTGGGAAGAGAAGTTTGTGCGTCTCCTGCTTGCTAGCCCCAGAGCTGCGGCAGTGCGCCGAGCCTGACAGCCCCTTTTGTGAACTGCTGCTTCGCAGTACAGATGCGCATTTTTTTAAATAAAAGCATCTATGGGGGTGGTGCGGGGCTCGGCAGCGCAGACCCTACCCTTCCTCAGGGTTTCGGAGCTACCACCCTTTGGATGCGGCTGCAAACCAGTCGAGTAAAAATAAGGAAGGAGGGAGCGAGCCTCAGGAAGCCAAATCCAATGGCGGGAGCTGCATCGCAGGAAGCTCTCCCAAGATGGTGGGGTGTGGGCAGGTGAAGAAGATCAGAGGCGTAGGAAATCGGGGAAACAGATGTGGCTGTGCCAGGCTGAGGGGAGGGAGCTGCCGAGATGCGGGGACGGCATTCCCATGCCTTCCCATCTGGCGGTGAAGGAAATTATGTAAAGTGGAGGGGCGAGGGGCCCCCTTGCTTTCTCCTGCAATTCTTTTCTCCCCGCACTTCCCATGATGCAATTAAAGAGCGGCTGCTGACATCATCATGCATGCACGCTGAATGCAGCCATTGTGTCTAGCCTGCGGGGCTCGGCTATATATAGATTAGTTGCCAATCTCTGCTATGTATCAGCAGGGAAGACACCCAAGGAATTAAGTGAGCAGTTGCACTGTAGGACTCCTGGCTTTTGTCCCACAGCCTTGAGACATGACAGACTATGTGGTGGAACTAGAAATAATCAAAGGTAAGTGATTTGGATATCGGACCAGGGAACTTCTGAAGGATTGATTTGCTGCAGGTTTTTTCTAGTGGTAGGAAAGCAGCCTTCTAGGCTATGGTGCAAAAAGCAGAGACAATTTGACCTGCACATGCTGCTAGCTTCTTTCAGGTAAAAATAAATGGTTAGTCAGTAATCTCCCCTAGCCAGTCTGTATGCCAGGCTACATTATGTAGGATCTATTTCTCCTTGGCCTCAGGTAGATGGAGAAAAAACAGCTGTCTGGGGATTGTGTTTTGGCAGGAGGTGACAGGAGGTGGCTGAGCCAATCTAACAGCTCAGCATTTCAGAAAGGGGCAAGTCCCACTCCTTCCTCCAGCTCCAGCTCCTGCCCTTTGGTGCTCATTGCCAGACACCCCAGCAGCTGTCAGCAGGGCCTGATGAGTGCTCGCACGAAGGAGACGGTGGGACCAGGGAGCCAGGAGAGCAGGAGAGAGTTGGGGTCCTTGGAGTCAGGCAAACTCTCTCCTGTTTGGCAGATTGGCTCAGACAATTTGAGGGACTAAACTGGGCAGCACTGTTAGTTTTTTTTCCTTCTTATTGACTTCACTCAAGGCCAAATTCCAACTTGGCTGTGGCCACTAGCAGCTTTCTCAACCGTTTCATAAAGCCCATACCAAGGTGATGAGAGCACGTGCTGCCTCATCCCCAGGCATTGGCTTTCCTGGCCTTATGCTGCTCTCAGGCAGGTCACAGCTGCTCTGTTCCTAACGGGTRTTCAGGTCTTCACTCGGTAAATGGTACTTTTTGTTGCTCTGGCTTCTGTTTGGCATTTAAGAATGAGCCAGGTGAAAGTGTTTATCTCCTGTAGCCCCTGGAGGAATGGCTGTTGCATTTATAACAGACAGGGCAAAGGCTACCAGGAGAGTTTTGAAAATATCCATGAATGGAGGTTCCCCAGCCTCTCCGTGTCCCTGTTCCCATGCCTGACCCCCCCCCTCACAGCAAAGAATTTTTTCCTTAGGTCYACGTAGGATTTCCCTTCCTGCAACTTGTGGCTGCTGCCTATTGGCCTTCCAATCTTCTCCAGGCTAAATAAACCCAGTTCCCTTAGCCTCTCTTCATACATCATGCTCCAGTCCTCTAACCATCTTAGTGATCCTCTGCTGGACTTGCTCCAGTCTGTCCCTATCTTCCTTGTCCTGGGAGCCCAGCACTGGACAGAGTACTCCAGGTGTGTCCACAGTACTCGACCTGCTTGCTATGCTCTTGCTAATCCAAACCAGCATGGAGTTAGCCTTCGTCCCAGCTGACTCACGTTCAGCTGGTTGCTCAGCATGACCCCAGGTCCTTTTTTGCATAGCTGCTGCCTAGTTAATTGGTCCCCTGCTGTTGCAAGGAGCTATGCCAGGCAGGATGCAGGACTTTGCCTGTGTCCCTGTTGAACTCCATGAGGTCTCCTCCTCATCCCATCTGGTCCCATGGATTGGTGTATGTCCAGCTATGCCATGTGGTCCCTAGCTTGACCCTCCTCCAGGGTGGGGAGTGCCTCTCTCCCCTAGCCTGTGGCACTGGGCTCAGTGAGCTGGGCACCCTGAGAGCAGGCATGGCCAGCAAGAAGGCAGTGGATGAGCCTTTTCCAAGTCTGTTGTCAGCAGGTCACTCCTCAGGTGCCAGCTGGCAGGAAGCTGTGTGCCAGAGCACATCACAGCTCAGAAAGATGGCACCACGTCCCCATACACAATCCAGGAAATGAGATGTCTTTTAAATACAAAGCAACTGTGTTACAGTTCTTGCCTGTTCAGGTGAAGTCTGCCTTTCTCTCAGATGATAGTTGCAGCTGCTGCTGTGGAGTGAAAACATCTCGGTTTATACGGACTGTGAGTGCTCACACAGCAAGTCAAGATGGCACCAGGTAATTCGTCACTGGGGTGTCCTGCAGCACCCAGCCTGCTCTTGCTGCATGCATCTGATGCTGGGGGCAGCAGAACCGTCCCCAGCGTAATTACACACTATTCAGCATGTTTCTAAGTCAGGATTTGGGAGACACTGACGTCCTTCACCAGCAGTGGTGTGAGTGCGTATGTATTGCATTTTCCGACAGGTCCGGGTGTGCTTTTCACTTATTCAAGCAGAGAACAGAAACAATATCACGGTTTTATGTCTCACCAGCCAAATCCAAACAGGGTAGTACCTGGAAAGATGCTAATGGCACACCTCAAGTCAGGTATTGATCAGCAGATCAAACACAAACCTAGCTGAAGTTGATGTGTGTATAAAGCAGCCTTCAAATAAAAAAAAAAAGGAGCAAGTGAATATCCCTGTGCAATGTGATAGCTACTACTGGACAAGCCGCCACTCACAGCATCACAACTAATGTCGTGCAGCTCAGAAAACGACAACCCGGCAGGCTCCAAATACTGCTTATAGGGGACAACACAGGACAGGGAGAATTAATGACTGCAATTAAAATTGCAGAACTTTGCAGGGAACTCTCCAAGATCAATCCATGGTGTTATAATCTATTTTTCAAACACCCACATTTGAGACTAACTAGACCAACTACTTACGGATGCTCCTCAAGCAGAAGGAAAAGACTTGTTATCCTACACCATTGCTAGAGTTAGCAGCCTGACGTGTTTCAGTTTCTATTGTACTGGATATTCTTTTTTTCTTGCACATATGTTGCAGAGTGAGTGAGAGAGACAATTTTGGATGAGAATCTAGTCTAATCTAAGCTTTTCTAGCATGGCTACCTTTGTCACTAAAAACAAAGGTGGTGACAGAGCAGATGGAGAATAGTGTGGTATTTATGGAGATACCAGGGAGTGTTTTGTATTTCCTGGATACAAATAATGTTTCTACTTCTATTACTTCTATTACTTGGTAATAGATGTACTGGAACCAATCTCCTTCCAGTCATTGTCTTGTTAAATCACAGATATGGCAAACCTTAATTTTTTGAACTGGTTTTGTATCAAGACTTGATATTACTTGACACAGCACCCTAAAAGCTTCCATCTACCCGGGGAATTACATTTTGTTTTTAAGATGGAAATGTTTTAAACTTCCTGGAATATTAAATACCTTCCAAAGATACTTTGAATAATGGTCAAAAGCATGGCTGGGGGATGATTAACTATGTGACTGTCGAAACAGAAGTCCCAGGACACTGATCACCTCCAGGAAACTGGGCATCTCAGGAAAATTAAAATACCTGGTCCTGACCTAGTACCTAGTAGCCGAGAGTTCAGGCAATATCTGCCTTGCCCCGACTGCCTTTAGGTACCTTGCTGTGATGACCCTGGCATGAAGCTGCTCTGAATTGAATTCACCTATTTGTCTTTTTATATGAAGTTTTATTGAACTTCTGTTTTCTCACTGTGCAGATCCAAATGGTGGGTGAAAAACTAGCAACAGTAGCTTCTCAGTAGCTAAACCGAAGAGCATTCCCTTTTAGCAAAGCCTGAAGTGCTGATTCTCTGCTGACCTGATAGGCTGAGGGTGTCTCCGAAAAACCATAAATAATTATCTGATCCCAACGACAGCAATCTGCAAAGCTATGAAGCCATCTCTGCTTTATGGGCTTCTGATAAAAGCGCATTGCGTAATACCTCAGGCTTTTGGGTATAGAAACTGTAGCTGGTACGTAAGGCTGAATACATACCTTATCCACCTTGAGGCCAAAATAGCCTGACCTTTGGATGATCTTCGGAAGATGATGAATAATGTATTGCGTCTCCCAGAAGGCTGAGTTCTGCCCATGCAATAACTGACAGTTTTCCTGACATCAACCGGGTGTGTGAACTTGTATCTTTTGGAAAAAGGCTCTGAGACTATTGAGGGAAAAAACCTGCAGGGAGGGGGAAGGGCCACTTAACAAGGAAGTCAAAAACTGTTGTAATTATAAAACAGGCCCGAGTCTTGGGACAGCCTTGCCATTTTGCAGTGTCTGCAGTGCTGGGATTCTCCTGAGCACAGTAAAATCTATCAAAGAAGAAACATCAGCAAGACTGGAGAGAGACAGCAGGAACCGAGGGCTACAAGAGCACTTCTGTGAAGTTAATTAGCATTACATTTGTGTTTGTGGGGGAGCAGATGTGTGAGCAAGAGCATACATTTATGAGATCACTCGGAAACTCCTGAAGAAGCTCTCCCTTTCCGTTGGCAAATGGCAGACGGAGCCCGCACTGGCAAATATACTCGCTGTTGTGAATTTAAGTGTCACCCGTTAACAGAAAATACAACGTTACAGGACAAAGTCCCAGTCCTTTGCTTCAAAGAAAGCTCCAGGCTGAAGCAGCCTGGCTGCCTACCATCTCCAGCTGTTTCCCGTGGGGGTCAGGCCTGGCACCCAGGGTGTCCTCAGGACTCTTACCCCAGAGTGCAGCCTGGACGTCACGGTGGGGGTAACTGACTGTGCACCGGCACCAGCCCCAGGCTCTCAGCTACCTTGGGGGCATCTGCAACGTGTTTGGTAGCTGGGCGGCTGGCAGCGCCATCCGGCTTCTTCTCCGTGGGCATCGGCTGTGGTCGGAGCAGCGCGTGCCCGTGCCACAACCCCAGTGCGCAGTTCAACATTCACTTCTTAAATTACAATATGTGTTTATACGTGACAAATGTCTTAGCTGAAGGGCCTTTTGGGGAGCAGCAATGCTGTGGGGAAGCATGTGTTCTGCCAGTATAACTTTGCTGAAGCCAGTGCAACATCTTCTCCTGAAAAAGCCTGAGCGCAGGGGACTGTATCACTTAGCAGGATGGAACAACTTGCAGATAAGAGCACGATCGTATTTTAAATTGTAATAATAATAAAATCAGTGCTTCTCTATAACTTATTACATATTCCTTATGCCTAACATGACAGCCCTTGTGTTCCTTAAGTGCTTTGCTCAATTACAATCTTAAGTACTCGTGTGGTTTTAAGCACCTGGTGGGCTTGGCGTGGCTGACTTGGCTGGGGTGCTGTTGGTGGGTACGTGGTGCCAGGATTACGTTCCAGATCATCCCAGAGTCCAACCAAGTACAACCGCTGCTTTTGACTCAACTGTGTTTGGTCTCTCAGAGGTTTTATCTTCTGACACAGGTCTCTGAAGTAAGCGTTGCTCCCAGGACTTCTCTGTGCCTTTAGCCGATAACATCCGTCCTGTTGAGACTTGCTGCGTGGGCTGCGGGGCAGGAGCGGCCCTTGGACTCACTGGCTGCCCGAGGCTGCCGCTGTCTTTTAGTGCYGCAGCTTGGACAGCGAGACGGGCTCCCCAGGACGGAGGGACCCGCGCTGCTCTGCAAGGAGGCCAGATCGGAGGAAAGCGGTGTTAGCGAGCTGGGCAGCCGGGGCCTCGTGGTGGAGGTCACCGCTCAGCGCGCGGGAGAGGGACCCACCGTCCTGGGTGTTTACGGGAGGAGATGGCTGACGGTGGCACGCTTCGGGGAGGGGAGGTTAGACACGAAACTGCTCTCAACCGTGCTTGAGCCAGCATCTCCTCTCACCAGGGAAGACGACAAATTGTTTGTTAAATTATTTAAGATATTACTGACTGGTTATGAATTATTCAGGGGGTTATTATTTACCACTGGGATGGCAACGTAGCATAGGAAATCCCAAGCCTTTCAAGGAAGCCGAGGCCAGCCATGGCTCGCAGACACCCTGGTGGCTCGGCAGTGACTGAGGTGGTGGGCTCTGGCATGGTGCGAGCAAGGCGCGTTTTGAGAAAGCCTCCTGCTGCTCTGTCCAGCTCTGCGTTTATTTACTCTTTGCCTGATGGAAGGGCTAAGGACCCCTTTGTGCCAGGCGCCATATAAACTTATCACAAAGACCATCCCCATCCCAACAATTTGCTACCTATTACTATGATTTTCTTATTAAACTATTTTTAGGTAGGAGAGGATGCAGCTAAAGCAAGAATATGCTAGTTCTCATCAGCAAATGCATATGTTTGCTTTATGTTTTTGCTCTGTTGAAGATGTTTGAAGTTTTTTATCCTGGCCCTTTACCTGCCCCTTTCCAGCCTCCACCCTGTTTTGGGGTTTTTAGCTTTCTGTTTTAATTTTCCCATTCCTTGAAACTGTAATCATGTGCTGATCATTCGAACTTTTGTTCAATGCATACTTATCCTTTGTGGTCACCATTCAAGAAAAGGAGAYTACTGATCAAAGAATGAGTATATAACCTTATCTTCCAATGTTACTTTGAGAAAGACAAAGCAAGGAGATAGAAGTGGCTCTTTTTGACATGCAGCTCTGCTTAACAATACCTTCACATCAGCTTCGAGACAGTAACGATTGAGCATGTGGTTAAAATAAGACTCTTTGAAACAAAAATTCTGCTAATGAGTCCTGACTACATAACATGGCTGCTAAATAATGAAAAGAGGTTCACAATTGCATTTTTGGATAAGCAACATGAATTTGATTTCCAGATGTACATTCATCGTGGCATCCAGCATCCATAAAATAGTCAATGATCACTGGGAGTCTCTGAAAGTGTTTGTGAATACAGTCAGCTTAATGTGTTTGTCCCTGAAATGCACTGTTTCTTATTTAGGATCCTGCTTTCATTTTTTCCCCCTTGCAAACATTTCAGTCATTCAGCCCAAGAACTGATTAAAGCACCCAATAAACACAGTACAGATGTCAAAGTGAAAAATTCACAAGCTATTCATAACAAGCCATCTGCTGAAAATAATTTGTCTAAACTATTTGGTGAAAATTTACAAAGTTACAAAATTACAAATGCTCAGAGATATTTGGGAAGATTCTAATTACCAAAAATCAATAGAAAGCCTAATTATATGTTTTGAATACAACTAAAATCGATACAGATAGTTCCTGGATTTTGGATAATAAATGCTCTTCAGCCTGCCTGGCTAAGTACTAGCTGCTCAGTATTAAAGCACATAAACCTGTTTCAGGTTCATGATGACCATACAAGAATGAGCAGTTTGGGGGTAGTCCATGGTCTGATTTATAGTCCCAGGGCAATAAATGGCAAAACTCCCCCTTGGGGTCTATATTTGAACTATATGCTAAATCCAGCTTTCCAGCTTCTCAAACTGAGTCCAAAACATTGCAGCCACTTGCTGCAAAGTTCTGATCTCCCACAAACTCAATCTGGCGGATCATTTTTCTTCAAAAGCTTTAAAAGAGGTTAATTTTGCACAGGTAGGCTCCATGCTGGATTTGTGTCTGTGACGCTAACTCTGTGCCAGTTCAGGCTAATTTCAACCATTGTGACTATACACCCACACCTGATCCAGATCAAATGCATAGTGCCAGGCGATGTCTTCAAGGAAAGGAGCACAGGGCCCGTGCTGGTGAGTGCTGGCTGCAGGGACATTGCTGCTGTGCACACGTGGGATGGGGCTCCYTTTGCGGGGGGAATCCGTGTAGCACAAGAAGAAATGCTGCCTCTGAAGTCTGCATGGAGAGGTGCTTAGTGGGGCTTTCGCTCTGGCATTAATGGGCCTGAGGTCAAACAGGTAGGTAGGTAGATACCTAATGAATTTTTCAGTAGCTGGTAAATTTGAAGCCTGTGTTTACTTAGTCAGGCCCATGTCTTGTTCATTCTTTTCTCTGGAAACTCTCAGTGTAAATGTACTATATAATCTGAAACTTCTACATGTATAGCTGAACGTCACCAATGACTAACACGTGAAACTCTGCTTGACACTTGTAGTGTGAATTCCTTTCCCATATTTCAGTGGATTCTAATACTGAAGTCCCAATTATGTATTTTTAAATAGAGATGAGCTAATACATTGCCCAAATGCTCCTGCCACTATCCTGTGTTTGCTAATAGTTGCCAAAGTCTGTTGTTTGTCAGCTTAAAAATAAACAACCACAGTAATATGGAAAGATGTTGTTATTCTGATGCTATGCAATTCAGTGTTTTACATTTTAAAGTTCATTCCATCCAATAAAAACATGAAAAAATGCAATAGCTACAGTTACCAGAGGAACAAAGTGAACTGAGTTTATGAAAGTATGCTATAAAATGATGCTGCCAAATTAAAAGTTTCAAAACCTGCATTAGTTGCCTTCACCTTCTCTTCTCCCTTTTTAAAATATAATCTAATACTTAGATCCACAAAGATACTTGAGTATCCAACTCCTATTGCAATCAGTGGAAGTAAAGCACCTAAATGCTATAAACAGAGCTTGGGCTAAGGGCTTTCAGCTTTGC
The DNA here is from genome assembly GCF_003343035.1 of Apteryx rowi. Classification (NCBI taxonomy): domain Eukaryota; kingdom Metazoa; phylum Chordata; class Aves; order Apterygiformes; family Apterygidae; genus Apteryx; species Apteryx rowi. The sequence goes on from NW_020451135.1 coordinate 193,759, forward strand.
CTTGTGCATAATTCTGGCAGGCCTTAGGCACATGGTTTGACTGTGACTCCTGATCAGCATTTCCCAGTGTCATAGCCTACATTTTTGATGGTGAAAAGATGTGAAAACCTGGACCACTACAACAGATCCCTGGGCAGAGTCATGTACTTTCTCCAAGTCTCCCTTCCCATGGCTGAAGGGTTGAGGTAACATGTACCCCGTGGTGGTGGTGAAGGTCAGTGACTGCAGGGTGCTCAGATGTTTGTAAAAGGCAGAAGATGGACAGATGTGCAAATTGTTCCTCCTGCACGCAGAAAGTACGAGGTGTGAAGCTGATGGTGCTCTCATGGGCGCTGGCAGCGTCTGCCGTGGAGCAGCTGAATCTCTGCACAGCTGGAAGTCAAATGTGAATATCTACTTGCTCCGCAAATGCTAATCCGTGTATCCTAATGTGGTGAAGGGCTGTTTTTACACCATTTTGTAGATATGTCGCTAAGGCATTCAAGGGTTCGTAACTGACCCCCAGTCCCACCAGATGCCAGCGAAAAGGGTGGACCAGCAGAAGTCGCCTCGGCTGATATTTGCCTCCTCCCACAGTCCACACCATGCGCTGGTCCCTTTGGACAGTAACCGCATGTACAAATCTCTCTGTAAGGGAAACGTCGCCCCGCGGCCCTGCTTTGGCACCATGTGCYATGTGGCGGATGAGTGCCCTGGGGAGCTGTGTGGCCAAAATCGTGTCCCCTCGTTTAGCTGTTTCCCCGGCTCCATGGGGAGAATTGACCATGTGGAGGCAAAGCGTTCGCAGACCCACAGAGAAAATTACATCGGGGTTAACTCTTAATGCAGGAACCTCCAGCATGTTCACTCGCGCAGTCCTCGAAGCCTGGAAAGCCAGGAAGGAGCTCCCGTCTGTCTGTCCGTCACGCCAATGCCGCTCAGCTGCGCAGCTGCTTTCTGGCACGCTCTTCGCTGCCGCGTGGTTCTTRGTTTTGGCAACGCCCAGGGGGACGTGTTTGTGTGAGAGTGAGGTCCCCGGCCTGGCTTGCCGAAAAGGCAGCGGGGACGCAGGGCAGCCTCTGCCCAGCAGAGAGGGGCTGCCTAGCATGGCAGTCCCCAAAACCTGCTTTTGGGTTTTTTTCCTTCTCAGCAGCTCCTTCGGGGTCAGCTGGGTTTAGGTAGGACAAGAGTGGCACCCAGTGGCTGGTTACTTCATCACACGGCCATTTCCTTCGTGCTTCTCCGGGCTGGGCGATGACAGGGGCGAGCGCTGCAGAGGCTTGGCCCCAGGCTGGGCCCACTTCTGCAGGGCCAGACCCTGCTCTGCTGTGGGCTGGGGGTGCGTTGGTTCGCTGGGGACTCTTGCTGGCCAGAGATACTCAAACTTGCTGGCAAACAGCCTGCGGTGAGGCCCCAGGAGGGTCAGTGGCACGAGCTTGGGAAGTACTTGCAAGCCGATTTTTTTAGAGTGATGGTGGTCCCTCACGCCAAGAGGTGGAGAAGGCACTAGGAAGCCAGAGGGAAGGTCTGGGCTCACTACTGCTGTGTTGGAGTGGGGGAAGAGTGCATCACACTTTTGGACCTTTCTTTTGTCACTACAAATATGGAAAAGCAGGATTTCTCTGCATTGCTTTATTCTGAGAGAGTCCTTGTAAGCCTGGGACAGCAGCTCTCTGGGGCTTGACCGTGAGAGAAACCAGCGAGAGAGAGGAGGAGGAGAGAGCTGCGAAGAAAGGCTGTACGGCTGAACACCGACTCCAGCACTTCAGAGGAGCATTTTGGAAGAGCCTTTTGGTGGAGCTGCCGATCCTGTCAGAGCATCCAGGTTGAGACTACTGCATCTGAGAACGGATTTTTGGCAAGGAATCATTTAATCCATCGCCTTATAGTCCTGAAGACCCTGTTAATGATGCCTAGCAAGCCATGGGCTGCACATTCCCGTAAATCGACCCCGAAGCCCACAGCAAGTGTTGGTGGTATCTGCTGGGCGAGCGCCTGAGACAGGAAAAGCAGCCCTGGGAGCCCACGGACTGCCCGGCCTCGCAAGGAGAGCCAAAACTGGAGAGTGGGAGCCAACCTGTCGCTCAGGATCCTCCTGCCAGTCTGATCCTGAAGACAAATCCAAAAGAAACAACGTCAGGCTTTGCATTTGTTACCCTGGCTGAACTAGGGCAAGAGGATCCCTAGCTTGTATTTAGAGCATTGAGCATTGCTGTCTTTGCAAGAAAAGAAAAGATAAGTTAGATGAGTATGATCCGACTGTGTTTTTGAAAACACGATAAATAAACAGTGTTCAAATGACTGTGTTTCAAAAGAAGTGGAGCTTGGTGGAAAAAGATTTTAAAAAGCCCCTATATTTATTATTGTTTCTAATCTTTTTAGCATGATTACAGACCAGCCAGACAATCTACTTTTCTTTGTGGTGTAAAATAATCCTCCTAAATGAATAAAATATGGGATACATTAGGACTCAGCTTAAAAATTAAAAAAAGAGAAAAGAAAAAAGAAAAGAAAGAGAGAATACAGTCAAGTTCCCTTCTCAACTCTCGTTGCCATCTGAGAATTCATGGTTGGGATCCTATGAAAGAACAACCCCTGGTGGGACAAGAATTAAAATTAGAGGAAGAAAAAAATACAAAAAGTGACCCATGAAACCTAGCACAGAAACATGGAGAGCCATCAGAGGAAATGAAGTTAAGGATATGTTTGGAGGGAGTTTGTTTTCTCAAAGCCTTCCATTTCACTGCAGCTGATTTAAAATGAGGGTTGTGTTTCAGCAAAACCAGTTGTAGGAGTGTGGAGGAGAGTCCGCAGTCTTGGTTGCTGCCAGCACGCTTTGCACGTAGCTGTTTCGGGGACCAGACCCGGAGTGAAAGTTGCCCTGTGGCTCCCACGGGCCGATTGAGGCTGCCCGGGAGCAGGCAGGTGATGGAAAGGTGTCCCTGCAGCCTTGGTGCACAAAAATGTGCAGGTTTATTGCTCCCTGCCCGGTGGGTTTCCCCACTTACAGAAGTACTCAGCAGTGGTGCTGCCCAGGGCTTATGAATGCAGCGATTTCATTTATTCTGAACCAAACCCCACCCCGATTTCATGTGCTTGAGGAGCTACTGCCATGACATTAAAAGCCCTTTCCAATGGTAATAACATGAAGAGCCATCTTGCCACTCGGCTCAGCTTCCCTCCCGCCCCGCCACCCCCACCCCAGATCCACTGTCTCACAAATGTGCCCGTTCACTTATTTTATTGACTTCTTGCCTTCTTTGTAAAGACAGCAAAGCAGCAAAGAGCCTGACTTTTTATGGGGAAGTTTCTTATTCAGCTCCCTTATTGTCATGAAAACTCATCTCTGCAGGTCACCTGAGAGAGTTTTCACAGAGCACAGCTGTCCCTGAGGCCGTGTGCTAAAAGAGTAGTGTTAAACACACCAATTCCCTCAAAGAGATTGGGCATGGATGCAGGAGCAGGAAAGGGATTTGCTCTAAGAGCCATGGGCTCCTAGGGCAAAAYGCCAGGAAGGGTGCGTGCGTGGGGAGGACTGCTATATGCCCTGAATGCAGCTGAGGTTTCTGTGTTGTGGCTAAAGTTATTTCTACCTTGTGCCCAAGTGTTTGTTAAGCAACATCCCAGCTGTGCTGTGTCACCTGCCTCTCCGAGAGACACCGAGTGACAGGGGTGGGAAGGAAATTGAGCCAGGCTCAAAAAATGTGTTTTGGCAGCTTCAGGGAAAATTTCCCTACTGTTGCAAGCGTAACTGGCCATGCACTTAATTCCTCCAAGCTGGCTGTTTTCCAAACACAGGGAAGTCTCAAACCACTAATAGCAGCACTTAGCACTTCTCATCTCCAAGTGCTTATTATCGAAGCGGGCCACCTCTGGGCGGCTGTCCACCTCGGGGCACCGCTCTGGATACCCATCCTAGACCTGCTCTCCTCAGGGCAACCCCATTCCGGCCAGTTAAGCCCCTCTCACTCCCTGTGCACCCCCTTTTAGCTTCTTCTTAACCATGAAATGCTTCTCTTCCCCATCAAGAAACTGCAGGAGGCCATAGCAAAAACAAGCAACCCCGGGAGATTTCTGTAGGTCTCTGCTGGGTGAGGAGCCAGCCCAGATCTCCCTGCACCTTCCACTGCCTGGAGGTCCATCCTGCAGCCATGGGCATCCTGCTGGCTGGACGTGTCTTCTTGCCCTCCCAAGGCAGAGATCTCCTCAACTGGAGCGACATCAAGCAGCGATGCCAGGCCCCCGGGACACCAAATGCTGCTGGTGCTTTGCCGTTGCCAGTGCATGCTGTCTCTGCCCTCACAGGTCCACATGCGTGGGAGGGTGTCCCACAACAACAAGGACAGCAAGGTCTGCACCTGAAGAGCTTAGTTAGAAATGGCTACTGTAGAGCAGAAGGATGAGCCAGGGAGGATCTCCCAGAAAGGATGAACAACACTACATTGGTCTCAGCATTTCATTTGATTTTTCTTAAACAATGGCATTGCCACAGCTGCAGGCTCACAGTTAACCTGAAGCCCACAGGAGGCTCCACTGCTATCACTAGGTGAAGCCGAGCAAAGGCTCAGGCTCCTCAGTGCTACGCAGGATTAAACGCTGTTGCTCAGGTACGCCAGGTGCTGGCACGGCAAGGGGGCAGAGGAGGCTGGGACTTGGACGGGAGCCCTGGAGAGACAGTCCTGCCACCGCCATGCYACCAGGGCTGGATGAAGGCAGTGGTGGTACCTGCTGCCCCACATTTCTCTGTAAAGGGCAGGACCAAGCAGACTCTGCTCCTAGGGTACGTGATGCTGAATTTGCTAAATGGGGAGCCCAGTGCTGGAGGTTGCTAACACCATTAAGCAAACATATTTCAAGAGACGGTTTAAATAATAGATAAATTATGGGGAACTTTCTGCTTAACAAGGAACTTTACACTTGAAATACTGTGTGTCTGAAAAATAGCATTGTGTAAGGGGAAAAACTAAATTACACTGTCAAAAGCCAAGCTGAATAAATGCTGCAGTGGGGAAGTTTCAAGTTCATTAGCTCCTTATGAAACAATATTTATCTCAAATAAAGTAGAAAAATCTCTCCAGCAAAGGGGCACAATCCTGCCATGCTGGTGGAGGGGGTGCAGAGCCCACTTCTCTGGTGCTGCACCGCAGATGCCTGGGTGCTGAGCGTTATATCTGCCTCAGGGACACCACATCTAGCGGCACGTCACGGCTGAGGACACTTTATTGCGTTCTGTCAACACCCGAGCACTGAGTTAGGAAGTAATATGTACTTCTAGTGATGTGATCCCTCAGATGACATTTTAAAATCAAGCTTCTGTCTGCAGGGAGGGATGAAAGATCCCATGACACCGTTTTTATTTCAAGAAGAATAAAGGCGTTCATCTCCACAACATTGGCTGGATTCACTGCGTTATCCCAATAGGACATCTTCACATAAACGGTTGTATTAAGCTGCAGTCTGGAATAGCAGTCAGGGGTAGGAAGCTAGCTGTATCAGGCCAGCAACTCATGAACTAATTTAACTTCTTGACTAAAACTATCTGTGTTTTATTACTCTGAAACAGGGTAACCAGCAGTTTGTAGTACAGCTTCCAAATAACAGTTCCATTTTACCTCGGACTCCAGAGTCCTTTTTACTTGAATGTTCATGGCTGGTATTTGTGTTTTTAAATCCAGTCGTGGCTAGGAGGGTGAGAAGAAAATCAAATGCAAGCTCTAACCCATATTTTCAAGGAGTCTGGCCAAGCTGTGAAGGTCAAATTTCAGTTTAGAGCTTTAAAATGCAATTTTAGTTCTAAAAGGAGAAAGATTACACCAAGTCAGCCAAAAGACAAATGGCAATAACATTAAATACCAGTGGAGACAGCTGATTTTATTTAAGCCTTTTCTCTCAAGAGAGAGACAGCAGCCCTTATAAGGGCCACATCTCTGCAACGGTTGAGCTTCTCATGACCATTAATAGTCATCATCCTCCCAATAGCCATGAGAGCGTCAGAAACATTATCCCCATTTCACAGATGGGGAACTGTGGCCCAGGACTTTGTATGCGATCTCGCCAAGGACACTCAGCAACTCTGCACTCGAGCCAGGTATCAAAGCTTATGAGAGTCATGCTAAAACTCTGCTYGTGGCTCCTTGCCCTTCACAAGGGTCTTCTAGGCTGAAATGCCAACGCCTGCCCCTTGGACTGATCAAAGCCCCTGACTACATCTTCATGCACTAGGGAAGACTGGCCCAGCTGCCTTGTGCTAGGACAGAAGAACTAGAAAGCATGTTTGGGCTGCCTGGTTTCATTCTCCAAGCAGCAGAAAATAAAAATAGGAAAAAAAAGAAAAAAAGAAATCAATGCAAAAGGTAGAAAACAAAGTTGATGAAATATATAGATATATATACTAACCACAATCTATGGTGTACTTAAACAACATAGCAAGGATTTTAAAAATCCAGTCTTGATCCTAATATTTTAAAAAGTAAGCATTACCTGTGAATATACAGTTGGATGAGTCAATCATTTTGTGTTATTTGTAGTCCTTTGATTTGTTTAAGCACTTTGAAAGTTGCTTTAGCCTCAGTAGGTCTAACAACCCAAGAAGACAGGGAAATGCAAAGCACTTTATTATTATTATAACTTTTCTCCTTTGTAGGTTTGTATCAGTTTGATTTTTTTTCCCGATCAATTCATATTGGTTTGATTTTTTTTTCCAATCAATTCATATTAGTGGTATTTTTGATCTGGGTATGTGTGTCCCCACATTACTGGGATCTAAAGCTAGAAAACAGTGACCCACAAATCATTTCTACTTTGTAATCACTCATTTAAAATTGACTTTGAGCTTCTTTATCTCATTGTTTCATGGTCTCAACAGTTTCCCTTGCCATTGGCAGAAACCAGGGAAAGAATCTCCGGATTAACTGCTGAAAATACGCCCTGCTCCAGGTCTCGCGTGGGACAGGACTTACCTGCCTCCTTCCATGGGTGTTTCTCCTGACCCCTAGCATAGGGGCTGTGCCCCCTATAACCACTTCTGCCTCCTCCCAAGCAAAGCTAGCGGAGGGAAACAGATTTAGAGTCTCCCACCTGGCACAAAGGAGGGATATTTATTCAAAATATCGCCCTTCTTTTTGCCCAGAAGGCTGTATCCCTCCCTTCATCTGGGGTGGCTCCCGAGGAGACGAAATCCAGCCCGGCGGGGCCCGTCACACACAAGCGGTACCTCGCCAGGGACGACGACGGCCGATCCCCGCAGCTGTTGGAGCCAACTGGGAGCGCAGCCGCCGGCCCCCGTGCGCCCGCCCCGCGTCTCAGGTGTCCGCAGGAAGTGGAGAATTAGCGAGGACTTTAATGTGGGATTAGGCTGCCCTGACTTCGCCCTTTCTCTCCTGCCACCAGCTCCGCAAGCTGAAGCRAGCAGGCGGTTGCCGGTGTGGCTTACAGCCCCCGGCCCCGCGGGGCAGCCGCCTCCTGCCCTTGACCCGCGGACGGGGCGCGGGAGCAGGCGGCCGACGCGGAGGGGCGCCCGCGGCGTCCTGAGGGCACTGCGACCGTTCCCAAGGATGGGGCCGAAACGGAGCATTTTTTGCAAAGTGGTCACCCCCCGCTTGTGCGGGAGAGCACTGACAGGCTGCCCGAAGACCATTTTATACAAAACCAGTCCACCAAATAGCGGGTACAACCCCCATGCTGACAGCAGCAAGAGTCACTTGGTCTCCCTACCTGCCTGTATATCACTGAAGGGGGGAACTTAAAAAAAAAAAAGTACATCATGGCCCAACCTCTGCTCCTGCCAAAGCTGAAGCTTCCCAGGGTTTCCTGGGGATCGCAGCACCCCTCCGGCACCACTGGCCAAGGTCCAGTGTAACCAGACTTTCACACCACAGAGGAAGACGTGCCGTTCACCCTGTGGTCAATGTTGCAACCATTAATGTAACCACTAGGAAACTAGAGTTAGTGCGACTTCTCGAGTGGTAATTCGTAGGCTTCCTGGCTGGATTCAGGTGGCTGGCAGGCTGCCCTTTTGTAGCAGGCACATGGAAAACCCCGTAGAAGATCTGGCTACTGTGATAATGCCATCTTGCTGAAAAAGCCCATTTAGCGGCTAAATAAGTCATGGATTTGAGACAAAAAAAAAAAAAAAATCTCATTCATGCATCACAAAAATAAGAATTAGAACAGATCTCATATGATTTCCCCCCCCTGCAGCTTACAGATTTGCTGAAACACAAGACCACCTTATAGTTATGCAGTTTCTCAACTATCTTTAAAGATCTGCAACTTGCTGTTGCTAGGGAGAGGTTTGGAATGAGGAGACACATCAGATCTGTCCCACCACGGCCATTTTTCTTCCCTCCCCTGGTTCACTTTGAACAGCTCAGGAAGGCAGATGTCTGCCATCTTCCTTGGAAGATATTCTGCACTTTCTGAGAATGCCCAGACAATAAGTTTTCCTGATAATTCAGCAGCATACACCAAAGTGTAATTAAAAGTGTTAGGTCTGTGTTGCTGGATTGAACACATCTTGGAGGCATCAGTTTGCTGCATTGTGAATTACAAACATGTCCGTGTCAAAAAGACACAGCATGACTGACCCTGCTCTTGCTGGCAATTTTAGCAAAATTTGCAAGTCCTGATGAATCCTATCTGGAAAGAGCAGATTCCTCCACTGCTTATAGGGTCTCAGGTAACTAGTGCTGTTCTGTAGGTGCCCAACGTTAGGGGAGATAATTCCACTTCTGCAGACTGGAAGAGAGTCCCTCATATCTAAGTGAAATGGCAAAGCAGCAGAAACAAGAGCTGCAGATTTCAGAGGTATCACTTCTCCATCAAGTGTTGGAAAGAGTCACTCATACAAAGTGTTTATTTCTCTTTGGTTTCTCCCTTCCTCTTAAACACAGTTCACTGTGTAACCTTTGCCCAATTCCTCTGTTCCAACGAGAGGAACAAACTGTCACCAAGCCACATTTAATTTGCTAAGCAAGGGTGTGTGTACATGAGAAGGCTGAATTGCCTTCAGGAGGGTACGGAGACATGGGCAGACTGGGTATGCAGGTATCGCTGTTTCATCACTGCCCATAGACATGCTTCAAACACCCCTCCGGGAGAAAAGCAATCTAGCCAGGGACTGGGAATAACCAAACTTCATCTTTACTATAGGTAAAGCCACACACACAGAGGCATCAGCACTCACCTAAGTGGAGTGATTACAAAACCAGGAGGAATTCAGCTGGCATATGTTCTTAGTGCAGACGCAACCTAGGAAGACAAGCCTCTGGCCCCAGGGCATTGCTTTTAATCTGCTGTTCTACAATTGCAAACAGTTCAGTAGGAAAATGGCACCCCGGCTGATAGCTCCTGACCCAAGCCCCAGCTTGAAGTGTTGGAGGTAGTAAGAGTCTGAAAATCACGGTTACGACAGACCAACTACTTAACTCCATCTGCCACAGCAACTGCCACACTGTGCAGCACCACTCAGCTGCTGAAATATGAAGTTTCTCAAGGACAGCTGATGCAAAACTAATAGTTTGGGAAGCTGCTGGAGCTTAAGGAGTTTGTGCCAAAATGCCATGAGGAATCAGTGTTTTTCACAACAATCCAGTCTTTCCAAGTGCACCCGATTCTCCTTTAGCCAGTGCAATTTATCCCTTAAACTGCACCATCAGCTTTTTCAGTCTTATCTAAACCAGGCTTCTCCTGGAAAGTTTTCATTTCCAGCACTCACGTGGTTTCACTGGAAGAATAAGGGGAGGTAGGAAAACCTCTTGGTAGAGGCCCTGGCCTGAGCGACAGGATACGCTGAGTCAATTTGTCGCTCAGGCCACAGACCCTCTCTGTGTGCAATTGTGCTACTCAGAGCACAAATTTGAAGCAGATGGGCCAGAGGCATGGGGAACTTCTGCTGGATTTGTCAGCAGCCCTGACACAGGGTTTATATCAGCGTGTGCCACAGACCTCTGCTTTGTACACTCGAATCCACCACACCACACTGCCATTTTCTTATTCCCTTGCCATATGCTGTGCAAGGCTATTGCTGCTGCCTGTAGGTAGCCTCAAGGGTCTGCACAAGGCCAGCCAATGCTGTGGAAAAACCTTGAGAAAAACATCCAGCATTCGGCTCACCCATATGGCTCTTTGTCTGCCAGGAAGATCACACCAAGCGCCACAAGGTTAGGTCTGGACTCCTCACATCGGCTCAGTATCTGCAGCCAAGCTAGGCAAGATGCTCCATTCAGTAGGACATAGAGCGAGGTTTTAATTTCATAAGCAAACAGACTATTGGGAAAAGTCCTTAGTAACTTTTAGGAGAAGTCACGATTTATGCTTGTATCCATTCACAGCTTAAGACCAGACACTTGATAATCCCATGACTCCTGGTGCCAACCCAGCCCCATGGGCTTGGCAGTCATGCAGCCAACAAGACACCGCCTTGCTGATGGCCCTGGCACTGGTCTGAAGGAGAGTTTGTGATAACTCCCTGCTAGCTCCATAGGAGCAAGAACTCAGTCACAAAAACATCATTTCCCACTAAGCAGTGTCATGGGGCTGCTATCACAGGACATGCTAAGCCAGCAAACCATCATGACACTGGGAATGAGCAAGTTTGTTCAAGGATGCGTGAAAAATTGGTCTGGGCACCTGAGACATGGGTCCTGCAGCCCTGAGGTCTTGCCCTTCCTGACAAGGAGATTCGGCTCAGCACAACCATGATCCTCAGATGCAGCAGCCCGCATTTCCCAGCACTTCTTACCGCTGCCTCTGGGTGCATGGAGTGCTTAGGGGCGCATGTGGTCTGTCACTGAATGGTTTTATTTCTGATTTGCCAGAAGTTGAAATAAAAAAAAATGCATTAACATTTATAGTTCTAGCAGGCATTGATCAGGATGGATGAAGAATCAACAGGTCCCCTTTCACAAAGCTCAGGTCAATGGGGCATGGACGCATGAAACCTGCAGTCTCATAACTTTGCCCCACATTTCCTCCTTTAGGTGAAATAGGATGTTTTGGAGAAGATGGTCAAGCAAAACTTGTCTCCATCTTCCAGTTATCCCACTGAGGACTAAAGAGAGCAAGAAAGGGGGTGAACAGGAATATATAAATTATTTTACTAGCATTGTGCAACAGGCTACCTACTTACAGGCTTCAGAAGGTAGAAACCTAATAGTATCATGAACAACCTTTCAGAAATAATCACAAGAACTGGAAGAACAGCACAGCATTTCTGACATTGCAGGAAAAGTAAAAATGGCCATCCTTTCACTCCAAACAAGTGTTTTCCCCCTTAACCAGGTAATTATACACTGACACACTTTCGACAGGCTCTTTGCTTTAGGAGCCAGTTATCCTCAGAGCCAGGGCTGTGCTGATATGACTCCTGCTAGCCTGAAATCAGGAGAGCCAAGAGCGGCAGGCTGGATGCATGCACACACATATGCACACACACAAGCACCAAATTTAAGGACATGCTGAGTAAGGGCCTTCAAAGAAAGGCTAAGGGAAAAACATCTCCAATGCACTTATCACCCACCAACCCCCCAATGTCCCCAGCCCATACACAGCCACGAAAGGCCTGGGTGCTCCCTGTGGGATTTTACCAGCCCCAAAGGAGGAGCTCCCTGCACCATACATCCCCCCCGGGCTCAGGCGCCCTCACCCAGCACTGCCTCCCTCCAGGGCCCCAGGCACCAGCAAGGATTTTACAGTTACTGCTGACAGCTGGTCCCTGTGGCCCTATAGAACTTCACCCCAAGCATTTTCCCCTCCAGCCCCTTGCAGGCATCACACCACCACCACCAGCTCCCCCATATACAGGCTCAGGGAGAGGAAGCATAGGGAAATTAATGCTTAATTGAGGCTACCTGGGACTTAATTACATCCTGATGTCCTTTGCTGAATCAGGCATCTCACAAGTCCCCACTCACCCCCAGGCCTGGACAAATGTTAAATCAGCCCTAGTCTGCTATTTTGATGAGTGCTACAGAAGTGCCGATGACAAAAAATACAGCTCAGGAAAAGGCTCCCTTTTTTGTAGTCTGTTGATCTGTTGCAGCATCTTTTCGGGCAAACGCCTTACTAAACGTGGAGGAGGGCCCCTGCCCCAGAGGTTTGCCATGATTTTGGACGTGGGGCAGGAGGAGCTGCTGCCTGGGGAGGTGTCACAGATTTGAAGGCACCCATGGCCCAGAAGCATGTCGCGCTTGATGAGCCCGGTCTCAGGGCACCACAGCAGGCTGTCTGCTGCACTGACACAGCCTCCCTCTGAAAACTGTCTGTCCATGCTCACAGCAAATCCCAGCGGAGCCAGGGAAGCTTTCTCGTGCAAGGGCTCGGCTGTAATTTTTAAGACTCCTCTTTGACTCATTTGCTACGCTAGTGTCTTTAAAGCAGCCTGAGGAAACTCCCACCTCGGATGGTGGATCCTGGTTTCAGGGATGAAGCAAATATGCAGCAAAGTGACATGCACTGAGTTTTCCACGTGTCATTATAGAGGAAGGCACATGCYCACGATAGATTTTAAATGTATGGAAGCAGAAAAACGCAGAACTAAGGCTTTTAGACAGTCAACATTTTAAGCAGAGAATACTCCTGTTTAGTAGATATTTCCTCTTGTGTAAAAAAAAAGGGGGTATTATTTGGAATACACTCTCTTTCAGAAGGACTTGGTAGTATTAACATTTTGGATTTTAAACAAATACCAACTACATATTATTTTTTAAAAAATGTTCAGCTGAAAAGCAGAACAAGCCAATCCTATGCTCCTCAGCCACAAATTCAGTTCGAGCTTCCCAGCTTCTTTGTTGCTTTTCATTCTTGCTTTTCCACCTCCTCCTCTTATAGGCAATACCATTTACATTTACTCCTTTTCATTATAAACATCATATGCAGAACTCCGTTCAGCTTTAGCATAAATGGTGGAAGAAGAAGGGGGCAACTCTGTGGAATTAGGTCGAATTCGGAATGCAGTTTCTGTGATGCAGCTCACACTGCACCTCTTCGGATACAGCCTGAGGATGCCGTGACGAGCGGCCGCAGCAGTAGAGAGGCCGGCTATGCTGAGCACAGTGTCAGGCCTCTGCAGCGCACACGAAGCACACTGTGTGCATGTCCCTTGGGGCAGGCACACGCGTTAATTGGTGTTAACATGTTGGTTATTTATTTATTTCTCACATTTCCTCTCCTTTCCCCTAGAAGGTGCCAGTGCTACCAAGAAACACGAGCTTTTCTACAGGTGTGAGTATGGCTTGGTGTCCAGGTCTTAAAATACAGACGGTGCGATGTAATCTCCAGACTGAGCAAAGTAAGTTTTTTTCCCCTTTCAGCAGACTCTGCCTTTACACCCAGCACCGTTTCCCTCCTGGTGGTATGGGGCTGCCGTTTCTGCATGTTTTTCCCCAGAAGAGGAGGGCTGTGGTGGGCCACTGCGGCTGGGCTCTGGCTATTGCGCTATCGCAGCCACTGTAACCTTTCTTGGTAACTCTCCTGGCAGCTCTCGCTGGTCTGCAGTGAAAGCCAGAAGCAGAGGGCTGCCTTTCCGTGGGCATGAGAGCGGGGACGAGGCCTCCGGGGGAAAAGGCGGCTCCGTGGGGACCTCAGCCACGGCCGGACCCAGCAGAAGGGGGAAATCAGTGGGAGCCCTTGGCCCACGGCTGGTGCACTCACTGCGGGCAGGACCAGGCTCCTTGCGGTCCGGGAGGACGGCCCTTCCTCTACGATGGCCACCCTCTCTACATGCCTCAGTTATTTTGGGCAAGAATGGGTGGACTGGTATGGAGATGTCCATCTTTGAAATCCTCTGCTGCATTTTATAAGCTATGGTCCCAGTTTGCAGGACGCAAGAGGAGGTTTTCAGCACCAGCAAGCAAGAGTGAAGCGCTGGGTATGTGGAGGCTGGAGCTTTCTAGGATAAAAGCAGGAGACTAGGACAAAGCAGCGAGGGACAGCAAAGCACTGAAGACAGAGCATTACACTGATGGCTGTATCAAGCAGTCAGAACTTGGGCCTCCAAAATATTTAGGTTTATTTAATATGTCATGTTTTGCCCTTAGAACATATGTATATATTCACAAGCAGCAATTAATGCAATTAAAATGCATTTTATTTTCAGTAGAAAAGCAGAGGGCCATCTTTGCCTTCCAATTTTGGGAGGAGAGTAGGACATTTCATCTGGCTAGAAATGTAAAAAAAAAGAGCCCAAGCACACAAAAAGAAACCATTCCCATATAATATCTGACTCCAGAGGCTGGCTTTTTAAGACACAAGACCAGGTATTAATGAGATGACATGGGAGAAACATGAAAAGTCAGAGGAAGCAGCACAAGAACAGTCAGATCACAGAATCACAGAAGGGTTGAGGTTGAAAGGGACCTCTGGAGATCATCTAGTCCAACCCCCCTGCTCAAGCAGGGTCACCTAGAGCATGTTGCACAGGATCGTGTCCAGGTGGGTTTTGAATATCTCCAGAGATGGAGGGAGAGTAAAGAGAAGAGCTGGATTTACAGATGCATCAAACTCGCTAAACTTGTGGTGTGATTTTGGAAACTCTACCATCCAATTTGCATTATTGGAGACACAGCCATGGCAGAGAGCTTCTCTCCTATGTTTTCTTTGGCTCCAGTGGATTTTCCACATCTTTGAGATCGATTCCCATACTTCCCAAATTACATTGCTGGGGTCTTTGTATCACCAAACATTATCGCAGCTTCAGCAGTGGTGTGGGAGCTTCACCGATCCCTATCGGCGAGCACTGGGGGTCTTCAGTCTCCAGGCAGCGGTCGGGATGCGGCGGAGGTTTTATCTGATCCTCAGCCCTGCACTGAACTGCTGGTGCCCGAGGAATTTTCTTGTCACACTATTATGTTCTCCTACTGCAGCAAAATCAAATCAATGAGTGAGATGCTTTCAAAAGGAAACATGAAGATCTGCAAATGGAAAACACAGAGCACGTTTTTGTTGTCACGCCAGCCCGCCGCAAACTGATTAATGGTGAAATATGCTATCTTCTCTTGCCGCTTTTACGAGCCACAGACTGCGGGAGGCTGGAGTCTATTCCGGGGCCGTATAACCGTATCCTCGCCCTGCTCCTGTCACCGTCTCTGGCCATCTGGGACTGGCTGCGGGTGGAGGCAGAGAATGGGTCTGAGCGGCTTTTTGGTTGGACCCAGCTGGCTGATTTTATGCTCTTCACAGTGCCACTTCAAAAAGAAACCCAAGGCAAAGAATGAATTATATAATTCATGCCTGCACAGAGCACATATAAGGAAAAAAAAAATCCCAAAATTTTAAAAGTTATCTGAGCAGGGAAAAAAAGGAGGAGGATGGAAGCATTTTTCAACAGCTGGGAAAAATGAAATTGTAATTCCAAAGACACTGTATCCTCTACACCCCCAGCTCTGGGTCTTGAGTTCCCCGCGTGAAGCACGCTGCTTTATCGCCTTGTGATTTGCACAGGACAAGATGGAGCAGCATGGCTGCAGGGGCCCGCTCAGCCGTCTGGCACTGAGGGCTCACGGGCCACCCGTGGAAACCAAACCCCTGTGGGCTTGCGACAGAAAATCGCCTTGCGCCTCCCCGTCTGGCACAAAGAACAAAAAACTCCAGTGCCCCGAAACCAAGCCGGCTCTGGGGAGAGCCAGAGCAAGCGGGGTCAGCCCTGAAAGGCGCCCGACCGCCTTGGCGGGGACGGGCGGACGGACAGATGGACGGATGCTCATTGCTAAAGGCTGGGGATGGAGAGGCTGTGCAGACCTTGGCAGCTTTCTCTGCAGCGAGGAAGGAGTCGGTCGCGGGCGGCAGGAAGACAGACGGGGAGAGGGGAAGTAAAAAGAAACAAAACCCCCGGCGAGAGACTGGCTGCTCACGGCCAAGACCGAGGGCGCGCGGCCGAGCCACTCCTGGAGCGGAAACGGCTGCTGGAGGCCCAGCAAAGGAAAGCCAAGCCGGGGAGAAAAGCAGCCACAGAATACGTCTAAGGTCATGACACTCGACCTCTTCATTTCTTGTCCTCTTTGAAACCTGACTATGTCTATTTTTAGGCCGTGCTTGGGGAAGAAGCGGGGCCAGGGGCGGCTTGACCTTGCACAACAGTACGACTCCTGTTTTCCATCCCCTTGCATATACCGCCCTGGGTACTTAGCAGAGAGCAGCTTGCAAGGCGACTTGATCAGGACGGCGCGGGGGAAAGGCCCAAAGGTCYGGCTGGAAATGAGCGTGGTAACTCCTGGGCCTTCGTTCCCCATTTAGATAATTCTGTGTAAACCTTCGCTTAATGCTGGACTACGTGGAAGGTACCAAAGCAGAGGAGTGGCTTGGGGATGTCAGAGGTGGCACAGAGAAATGATCAATTTAAAGAACGATTATTTCAAAATAATCTAAGCTGTGTTTTCCTTCAATTTAGGACGGACAAAATCATGCTTGTAGAAACAATGAAAAGGGACTGAAATAATCATAGGCAGTGATGACAAAGCTGGCTCCCAAATCTGGCCTGATATCGCCTCCCATGTGCATAGGTCTGTTTTCTTTTACCATTTTAGTTTAGCTGAGCAATAGAAGAAGCAAAAGGAAAAAAGCTAGCATCCAGGCTGACTCTTTTGATGAGCAAACTCTGTTTTTCTTACACTCCAGCAACCCAACTGTCAAGAGAGCCGGGGGGCGGGGGGGAAGAGCAGAGCTACAGCAAGACGTTTCGGTGCTGGGGGTGTTCTTTCCCCCCGGCTCCCTCCCCGGCTCCCCCGCTCGGCCTCCAGCCCCTCGCAGGGCGGCGCGTTCTCCCCCAGGACGGCAGCAGCTGGTGCTGGCAAGACTTGGGCATGTTCTGCTTTACCCAGGGAGTTTTGTGTCCTGCCTTTCCCACAGCTCTGGGAAGAAGAAAGCTGGGAGTTGTGTCGGCAGGAATTTGGCATGTGGGGTCTCCAGTCCTTTGGGCTGTTTTGCAAATCGGCATTTCGACAAAACACTCGAAAGCACTTCAGTTTCTCTGGCTGGGAGAGGAACGAATCAGTTCTCCCAGGAAATCAATCTCCTGTGACCATCAGCACAGAAGTTTTCAGGGCCTGGATGGGGAATGCAGGATCAAGTCCTAAAGGGACCCTTGAAAACCAAGAAAGAGTTGTTTGACTTTGCTGACATGACAGAATCTCTCTCTCTCTTTTGTCTCTCTCTCTTCCTGTTTTAAAGCAGAGGTTATTCTGTCCATCCAAGACCGACTTGATTCTTACACTCACATAGTAACACCTCACAAACACATTCATCAAAAAAAAAAAAAAAAAAATTGAGGCTCTAGAGCTAAATCCATTATACACATTATTTCACATACTTCTAACACACACACACACACACACACACACACACACACACACACACACAGAGCTTTCTGCTTCACTTAAAAAAAAAGAAAAAAAAAACCCAAGGACCAGAGTACGGTCAACCAATTCTCTTGGCTGCTTAGCAACAGGCAATTGAGAATGCCTATCAATTCTCAGTTTATAATAACCAGAGGCAGACCTAGATTTTTGTTTTCCCTTGAGCTTATGTCTTCCCTTCCCTCTATAATAAGTACCAGAAATCTATGGCCAGCGTGTGTCAGAAATCCCCCAGTGGAATATCTTTCAGCACACTTGCTGGGCTGCTTCTCCAGGAGGACAGAGCTTCAGCTCTCAACCATGTTTTCCTTTGTTAAAAGGTTTTAGAGATTCATTCTGAATTAGACCACACCTCTAAATAGATTTACCTTTAAAATAAATTAAAAAAAATAAAAATAGGCATTTTCTATTATGTATTTAAAAAAAGCCCTAGGAGTTCATCAGGACAGACAGACTAAATGCAAACCTCAATCATCAGCATATGCAGATAACCCAGATATTTCTCTCTTCGAATGCACCACAGAAAAATGACAGAATATAATTTATTTTACTGGCAAATGGAGCCACAGTGGTCCCTAAACACCAAGTCCTGAACTGCGACTTAGCACACTGAAGCCCACCAGCCTGATCCAACATGGTCCTAAGGGGAAAGCCCCAGTGAAGGTGCATACAAACATTACAAACGCCTTGCTCTGCCGGGGTTACTGAAGGGGAACGACCATGTGTTTGGACCATGGGAACAGTCCTGCTGCATCTGCCCTGCTCAAATTTGATGAAAGCAACACATCGGGATGATGGTAATGTGGGATATTCACACTGTCCCACACCACGTGCCTGCAGAGCAGAGGCCGCCCTTCCAGCACGGCCCTTTCAGAGGACGTGTCTTCACCGGCGACATGTGGGCGCCTCCGCACCAAACAGCCCTGTCTCCCCTGCGCTCCCTGTAGGACCACTGAAAGGCGTTAAAAGTGCCCAAAGGGAAAAGGAGGAAAATGCTGGTTCTGGCAAAATGAGAGTTGCACCTTGCTATGCCAGCTGGTCCTGGCAGGCCCCTAGAAGGTGCGAGCTGAAAGATAAAAACATATAAAGAAGTCAAAAACCTACAAAAGGGAAGAAGGAGCCAACTTGTCCAAAGCTGTCTGCAGAAAGGATGCCAGAAAGTGATAGTGGAGAGAATATACTAAACTGGGCTTTCTCAGAGAGTGATAAGTATTAAGGAAAAGCCAGGTCTCTGCAATCAGCTTCACTGCTTGCTGCGACACATTTTCTTTGAAATCCTTTTGTCCTCCACCAATAATACCGCATTTTAGCGATGCTGTTTCATGAATACCACTGCTGTTACTTGGTAGGAGAAAGTGAATTGTAAGACCTGGAGAGACTGCAAACCTACAGAGACAAAGTGTGCATGAACACAGGGGACGGTAATGGCCAGGGCTGTCCAGTGGGAAACAGCACTTCCCCTCGCCGGCACTGCTGGCCCGTGCCTGAGGGGGAGAGACCAGCAGCTGCATGTACCAGACAAACTGGCTCAAGGAGCAGAGTGTGAGGAGAAACTACGCTGTGGTTTCGGTCAGGCCAGCTGGGGTGAGCAGCCTGTGTGGGCTTTGGTTAGGAGAGCTGGTGCTGGGCAGTAAAGACAGCACTGGGAAAAAGACACACGTTGCTCCTGTTCCTGTCTCTGCAGCTGACCCGCTGTGTGGCCTTGATGAGTTGCCTCACCTCCAATGCCTATGTGCTGCCCCTGCACATGGGACAGACTTTCTGGGTAAATTGTTTATAATATGCCTGGGGCCAGGATTAGCTAATAGCAGAGCTGAGAACAGACTGTGGCCCTCTTGATGTCCATCCATGAAATACTAGTCCCTCTACCTGGGCAAGGAGCCCTTTCGCCAAAGCTTCAGGTAGTTTCAGGCTGGCAGGGATTGTATGATCTTCTCAGGTGTGATGCCCTGTATTGGGATGACAGCACTTCTCTTGGTTATCCCTGTATCAAACCCAAATATTTCAGATAAAAAGCATTTCCAGGAGACTGACGTGTGTTTTTTACAAGCAGCAAGCAGGAGAAACCTGGCCACCGCTGTGTGCTCCAGGTGAGCCTAGCACTGATTCACAACTATCCCATTCACACAGAGCACAGTGCAAGCCAGCTGCCCAGGGCACGGCCATGGCTGGGCTGCCTCCAGATGTCATTTGTGGAGGGCAAGCCCCTCCCAGTTGGGTTGGCATCCCCATTCAGGCCAGGCATGCCATCTGTGGGGCCCTGCCTTGGYCTGGGGCCATTTCTTGTTCCTAGAGCCAGGAGAGGAAGGGGGAGCTCCCCAAGCATCCCCAAAGCAAGGATCTGGCTCTGCAAGCCCAAGGAGAAGGGAGCTGCTAGGCTTGGCTCGTGGTGTTTGCTGGCTTGTCCCTTGCTGCAAAAGGTCTAAAGTCCCCAAGCGCACGGTGCCTGCCTTCACCCTGAGCTCAACTGCCATGCCCCAGGGGATGTGGTGTGCAGGGCAGGGAAGGACCATGTCTCCCTGGGCTCTGCTCATCTCCTTCTGTGGGCAGCGAGCTACGGCAGTGCTGTGCTTTCTGCCCATGGAGGCCCTCGCCACGCTTCCAGGCAGCCTCCAGCTCTGCTGGCTGGGCTCCCCAACGAGGACGAGCATTTTCCAGGTGTGCTGAGTGTGACAGAGCCCTCTCCCGGCCCCGGTTCTAGGCGATGGGTTACACGCCAGCCAGCCCTCACCCCACTGAGAGATACCTGCTCATTGCAGATCCCACGCTCCCCTGGCCCAGGTGGCCAGCCACCCTCAGGAGCAGCAGATGTAACATCACGCATGTTCTGCCACTGTGAAGGGCTGAGCTGAGCAGTAGATTGATTGAAAGTTGCAAGATTGCTCAGTAATTTGGCCATAAGAAGCAACTGCCTCTGATGAGGCTATCAGAACCATTTCTTTCTAATTCATTTTTCCTGGGCAATCTTAGCCAAAAAACACTGGAAGTTAGAACCTGAGCCCCAGCCTTGAGGAGTTTCCAGCAGTGACAATTCACCCTTTGTTGGAGCTGACTTCAAATGAGTTTTTGAATTTTATTGCATGCTTATGTTGGAGTCTGTTGTTCTTTTGGCATCATGAAAATAGTAAGTGCTGCTACACAGAACAGCTCCAGAGACATTAACAGGTCTGCATCTGCCCCAGACTGAGCTGAACTTGGCCCTGAATCTTTACTAACATGTAGAAATGAAAAGACCAAATAATAAAATAAAAGTCTTGCAATTCAAACCTTAAGTAAAAGTCAATGCTTATGGAGATGGTTAAAACCTGTAACATATCCAGTGTGCTGGCCTAGAAATCTTGTTTTTCATCCTCAACCAAGGCCTGCAATGTGTCCAGCCCCAAGCTTTGGTGTGCCAGGATCCAGCATCCAGAGCAGGTAAAATAACCTCAGCTCTGGTCTTTAAGCAAGCGTGCCAGAATGAGTCTCTCTCTCACATGAGGCAGTATCATAACTCGATCTGGACCAAAGTAACTTTTTGGCTAGATAAAGACAGCTCTGCTGGGTAAGAGGCAACAAAAATAAGAGATTATAGAGAAGTTTGCTGTCAGAGCAGAAAACGACACTGCTAGGCTGAGGTCGAGCAGCCTCCATCTGGTCCCTTGGGGTCCCCAGAAAAATCTCTTTCCTTCCATGCCCTCCAGGGCTTGGCTGCGTATCTGCTCCCTGCTTCTCTCAGGGCTTTCCCAGGCTCTTTCTCTCCCCCAGCTACGTATGTGCAGTAACCCACAGCAAATGAACAATATACAAATAAATTGCAGATGACCAAGTACTGTCCTTCACAGCCAAGCTGTTTGAAGTGGATCTGCAAATAAGTTGCTGCCGGGATGACTGAAATGCTTTCCTCTTGCTTTCTGATGTCTCCAGAAGTCCTGTAGACAGACTGATAATTATCTGGCCTCTACAGTAAACCAAAGGATCAAGCACTGTTTACTCCCCAGAACTCATGAGCCGAATGGTGGTCAGAAACAGCTGGCAATGCCTTTGCTTTCCTGATATTTTTGTATGGATCAATGGGTACTTCAAATGCTGGGTTATGCTTTCCCTTGAGGTGGTGGAGATGAGAGATGAGGGAGACTGGGAAATCCAATAATACGCATGAATTTCCTCCCACAAGGACTGGACTTAAGGATCATTAAAACCTTCCCCTTGCAGAGAGAATGGAGGTGACCCTGGGGAAAGACCACAGTCTCAAGCCACATGTAGCTGTGGGCTCTGGTGCAGCCTGTGTATTCACAGCCCTTCCCTCCAGCTTGGCGCCAGTTCTGCAACCGGAGCTGGCCAAAATCTTTTGAGCTGCCATATCCCATAAGACCATCACTGATTGTTGGCTTGCAGAAAATTTAGCAGAGGAAATTCTGTACACCCGAGTGAAGGTCCAGCTACTTAAAAAGTGAAAGGCCTGGAACTTACATATTAAAAATAAATCATAAACATGGTAAACACAATGATCAGCCCATGTGTTCACTTAACCCAAAAGTTTTGCTGCCCCCCCACAATGATTGGTAATCATCTTTCCTCAGCTTGAATGAAAGGGATATACTGCATGCATTACCCAGTTGCATGACTTTATAAGGTATGATTAGCAAATACATATACACACATACATGCATGCATGGAATATAAAGGCATATCTGGAAAATGTGTGTGTGGAAAAGCTGTACTTCAGATGTCCCCCTTGGTCAAAAAATGACATTTTTGTCTCAAAATGAGTTAATGAATTAATCACACATAAGGCAAGTACAAGAACAATCATTAGTAGGATACTTACTATCTGGGCAGGTGGTAAGTACCCCTGCCCGAAAGGTAGGAGCATTTCCAAATCTGAAGAGGACAGAGTATGGTCCATTAGCAGCAAGATTAAAAACTCCTTCCCAGTTTAAAAAGATGTACATGGGAGAGGGAGACTGAGCCAGAAATCATCCAGCCAGACAGCAGAAAGGGCACTGAAGCCCTGAGGGTCCTGGGGAGTGTGTAATGATGCCCTATGACTCTCCATGTGAGAGAGAATTCTACGAGCTCTTCTAGTTACCAGGTCTTTCAATTTAAAAATTGGAGCATAGCAAGGTGTTTGTGATACTGGGCATAAGTTTTAGGGGTTTGCCCCTACTGCTGCTTTCCCTCAGTGAGCTTTGGGCCACAAGCACAATTTACTTGTACATGATTCTTTGGAGAGAACTGTGATATAAACCTAATGAGGAGCTGTTCTCTCTTGCAGAGAGCGAGCTTCTGGTTTTGTTCCCTTTGGTTAAAAGGCTTGTGCTTTGTTACCTTGTTGATGTCTATTGATCTGCAGATGCTATAAAGGACACTGATAAAAGAAAATCTACATAAATAAATTAAACGTTAAATGTATCACCCTCCACACTACCCTCTAGTGGCTTGATACATATCCCAGCTAGTTGGGGCCAGAAGAGCTTCTGTACTATGCTATTGATCTGTCCCTCCTATTTTCTCTCTGATGAAGACAGCAGTTGATCTACTCCCCCCAGGCCTGCAATAAAATGTCACTAGTCAATCACCTTTCAAGTCATACATATGCCACTGGGAAAGAAGCAAGCGTTGGCAAGTACCAGTAGAGCTGTAGTTAATCTGGTTTTGGATGTATTAGCTCTCTGCTAATCAGCAAACAAATACCCAGAGCAGACATAAAGGGAAATGGCTCAGTTGAGTGTTCTGGTATTGCAGCAGGCTGAGCTGCTCTTTTATGAAAGTAGCATATCACTGGGAATATGAATGGAAAATACTTTTGTCTAATAGAAATACTGCAGGAAAATCGCATTTTTTGCACTAAATGCCAGTGAAGAAAATACAGGGTTAAGTGGTAGCAGGTATTTCTCATATCAATAATCTGCCTTTGTAGAGGGAGTTCACATCACCAGTGTGAAGTCTGGGATCCGATATTCTCTTTCGAACCTTGTTAAATGAAGGGAAAATTCACACAAATTGTGTTGAAAGTTCAGCAATAACTGTGTTGAAAATTGTGCCTATGCCCTTAGTTGGGGCTGTAAAATTACAGGAGAAAGAGAAAGCTTCAGAATAAGGTTACAAAAAAACCCTATCCATTTTTCACGAAATTCATGCATTATACCTGTTCATAGCAGGAATTAAAAATCTAATTAAAAAAATATCCAGGACATTTGATGCACTATTGTTTGAACAGTATTACAAACACTAAACTGTAACTAATGCAATGCTTTAGGAATGGGGAAGTCTTATAAAATGTATCAGCAGAGTCCAGCTGTGTTTTACAGGTGTAAGTCAGAAACAGCTTCACTGAAGCCAAACAAGGGCTTGCCCACACAAAAGTTACAGCATTATAAGAAGTGTACATTTAAACTGTTGTTAATTCCGGTGTAATTCTCCATTGGGAACTCAGTTCTGCAACAGTTAACATACTTTTTTTTTAGTTTAGTTATGGCTAAGAATATATGGTTAAAGAAATAAAATAGAACAAACAAACAACAAAAAAAAGAAAATGAAATACTGACTGGAGCAAGTATCCACGCAAGAAATTACTCAAACTTAACTATTCTGAATTTAACTATGGCTCTCAAACGGGTGACATTTTTACAGACACACAATCCTTATGCATTTCTGCATATCTATATCTGGTGCACAAGATAGAATGTGGACCCTTTTACAAAGTGAGGCTGCAGCACAGGCAACTCCATAATTAAGCACATTCTTTGAGGAAAACAGCTTTGCTTTTTAAAGAATCAGAAACAACAACAACAAAGTCCAAACCAGAATAATAATGAAGATATAAGAAATGTAACTGGGAGCGCAAAGAGCTGAGAAGATGGCTCTACTGTGCATGAAAACTATCCATAATGATACTGTGTAATCTGCGTGTTAAACTATTTATTATGCTCACACACACAATGATATATTAGAATTCTTGTTTGCAAAATGTTCATTCAAAATTAAATGATGCTTTACCCTCACCACCAGGATTTTTCTTGTACCAAGTCACGTTTGTAATAAACTTTATTAAATGCGATAAAATATTACACAGTTCAAACAGGGAAACCCAACAGGGAAATCATGTCCATTTCTGTTAAACTAAGTAGCAGAGCTTTGTTGCTGGCGTTAGGAGAACAGCTTTGAGCTTTGCTGGAGATGTGTTCTAGAAAATCCCCATAGCTCTTAATGAATAATTGAAGACAATATATAACCRAGATGCTTGTTTGCTACCTCCAGAGTTGGATCCTAGAGGACTATTAAATTAATTTTTAATAACATATGCTATGGTTAAAGTTATGGGACACAAAATTTGACTCCAAATACACTCATCATAAAAAAAATCCCAAGGTTATAACCTAGGTAGCAGAAGGTTTACAATGACTAATAAAGCAGAAAGGGAAGAATTAGGAGAGCTTACAGTTACTCCAATTTGCTTTTCACATATCATTTGTTCATGCCTCCTTACCTAAAGACATATTCCATAACTTTAACAGTGCATCATGATGATAACACTTATTCTCCAGTGCAGCTCTCTTAACTCACGTGGTCACTTGTATTTCAGAAGCTAGAAATGTGCAGGCCTTTCAGGTTTGCAGGGTACATGTAATATCCCAGCCATTTTAGTTATCTGTCATACATGCTGGGTGAGGAGGTAATTTCTGCTATTGCCTCAGGGTGATGCTGAAAATGTTTCAAAAATTCATTATCCAAGAAGAATTCAGTATAGTAAGTTGTCTGCAAAATAAATTTATATGGAACAAAATAATCATTATGAATTCTAGCCCATTTTAGGTTATGGCTAACTGCACCTAGGCTTCCATTAATTGTTGTATAATAGTATTTCACCTTATATTAAATCTATCCTCAAGAAAGGCTGGCTTGTCATTGGAATAAACAAACATAATAAAACAAGGCAACAATGAAGAACCACAAAACCAGCATAAAATTTAGAACAAAAAAGCACAGAGAAGTGATCCTGTGCCATGAATAACTCAGTAAGCATCAAATTTCTCTAGAACACTGCTAAGATGAAAAAAATGCTAGGATGTATTTAAATACAAGTACAGCAGAATACATTTTGTAATGCTATGACAGAGTTTTCCGACATTTTGAGCTTGAGATTTTAAGATATGCAGTGGTAGCCTGCATTCAGAGAAGTTATTTCATCAGAAGCAGAAAGCAGTTTTGAAAACCCTATTTTGTAATTTTCTTGACAACCTATCTTTGCCAAGAAAGAACAGGAAAGGAGGATCTGGGGAACTACAGGCTGGTCAGCCTCACCTCAATCCCTGGGAAGGTGATGGAGAAACTAATCCTGCATACTATTTCCAAACACATGAAGGACAAGATGGTGACTGGGAGTAGTCAGCACGGATTTACAAAGGTGAAATCGCGTCTGACCAACCTGATAAACTTCTATGATGAGATGACTGGCTTGGTGGACGGGGGGAGAGCAGTGGATGTTGTTCACCTTGACTTTACTAAGGCTTTGGACACTGTCTCCCATAACATCATCATAGACAACCTGATGAAGGATGGGCTGGACAGGTAGTCAGTAAGGCAGATTGAAAACCAGCTAACTGCTGGGCTCAGAGGGTTGTGATCAGTGGCACAAAGTCCAGCTGGAGGCAAGTCACTAGTGAGGTCTCCCAGGAGTTGATACTAGCTCTGATATTATTTAACATCTTCATTAATGACCTGGATTATGGGACCAAATGCACCTTCAGCAAATTCGCAGATGATACAAAACTGACAGGACTGGCTGATACACCAGAGGGTTGCACTGCTATTCAGAGGGACCTCAAGAGGCTGGAGAAATAGGCAGTGAGGAACCTCACGAGGTTCAACAAAGGGAAGTGCAGGGTCCTGCACTTGGGAAGGAATAATCCCATGCACCAGTACATGCTGGGGGCTGACTAGCTGGAGAGCAGCTTTGCAGAGAAGGACCTGGGGGTCCTGGTAGACAAGTTGAACATGGGCTAGCAATGTACGCTCATGGCAAAGAAGGCCAACAGCATCCCGGGCTGCATTAGGAAAAGCATTGCCAGAAGATAGASGGAGGTAATCCTCCTCCTCTACTCCGCACTGAGAGGCCACAGCTGGAGTACTGGATCCAGTTCTGGGCTTGCCAGTACAAGACAGACATGAATTTATTGGAGTGAGTCCAGTGAAGGGCCACAAAGATCATTAAGGGACTGGAGCATCTCTCATATGAGATGAAGCTGAGAGGTGAGACTGTTTAGCCTGGAGAAGGGAAGGTTCAGGGAGGATTTTATCAGTGTTTATAAATACCTGATGGGAAGGTGTGAAGAGGACAGGGCCAGACTCTTCTCAGTGGTGCCCAGTAACAGGATGAGAAGCACTGGGCACAAACTGAAACAGGAAGGTCCGTCTGAACACAAGAAAACACTTTTTCACTGTGAGGGTGACTGAGCACTGTACCAGGTTGCCCAGAAAGGTTGTGGAGTCTCCTTCTCTGGAGATATTCAAAACCCAGTTGGACATGGTCTTGGACAACCTGCTCTAGCTGACCCTGCTTGAGAAGGAGGGTTGGATGAGGTGATCTACAGAGCTCCCTTCCAACCCCAACTATTCTGTTATTCTGCGCTACCATAGCAGCGAAGGGTCCATGTTCACTTCAGATGGAGAAGCCTTTGCCCAACAGAACTAGTACTTAAGAATGCAAATGGAAGAGAAGGAAGAAGGAATACAGAGACATGCTCAACATCTAATCCATTTCACTCTTCTTGAACACTGTTCTGTTCTTGCTGGACACAGACATTTAAAATAAACTGGTCTATTAATAGTACCTACCAAGAACTATTTGATGAGGGAGAAATTCAGGACACAAGTACCTAGTCAGAATAGTGGTCATTGTCTTTGAAAGGAATTTTTAGTGCCAAACAGCTATGCAGACATACTAAGCTCATTATACAGCCTATTGCTTTATTTGGATAAGACAGTATCCTTCAAAAGCGATTTTTGAAATTGAAATCAAGACATAATTAAATTTCAGGGCTTTTAAGAGAGAACTGTGAGCAGAGAAGGTCTGCTAGGATTTGCTGAAGACATCTGAAGATATCTACAAAGGCAATAAAGTCTCCAGGGTTTTCAAAGGGCTAGACATGCAATTCATATAACATATAGTGTTTGGCCCCATGGCCAATCAAGGATAAGATGAATGGATATTACCAAGCAAGGGGAAGGAACTCCTAGGGTGAGTTATTAGCAACATCAAAAGCACTAACTTGACTGATAAAGTACAGAGAAACTTTAACAGAAGTCAAAGACCTCTAAAATGTAGAAAGTCAGGGTAGAGAATAAAGAGTAGTAGTATCTTACTAAATTATATGAGAGATCTAAGCTGGAACCTGCTATCAAAATCCGCCATTCTTTCCTGGTCATGACAAATTGCATTAGGATGGAGGTGGGCAAAAAAAATAAGTGCCAAGCTGCAGCAACCCTAAACCTTGCTGTTCCCTTTTCTCATTTTTAGACTGGAGCATAAAGTGGAGATGAAATGTGGCTCTTGCCAGGAGGTTAGAGCAATGGTTTCCATACCCAGCAAAGATGGAATGAAACATTCAATACAGAGTTTAGACATAATTATATTAGTCACAAAGGCAGAGAGACTCTTGCTGTATCACAGCTATTAGAACATAGACAGAAAAAGAAAATTTCACATTATGAATAACTATTTCCAAGTTTTTCTTTTTCAAAGCAGATATTTTTAAAGTGGATGAATAATGGATTTACAAAGAAATTTGTATGTAACTGTCTCAGTATATGCAAAATTAAAATCTGAACAACAAAATCACAAGCAAGAATGCACCAGCATTTTTGTGACAGAGAAAAAAATTGTTCAGTTTATAAGTAAAACTGCTAAAATAGCTAATCTTTTTTGGTTATCAATTATATGCATTATTGCTAACTAATATTTTAATAGTTGTGTTCCATCCCAGAGATGTAGCATGTTTATGCTATGTGTATATGTGTGTGTGTATATATATATATGTAAATGTATATATATGGAAACACACAGATGACAGCTTGACTCAATTATCATTAGATATAATATGCAATAAATTCATCCTCATATTTATTATTGATGCTCCTCACAACTTTTCTAGTTCCCATTTATTTTCACGCCATATCTTTCTCACCTTTTTTATGTACCTGCATTTTTAATTTGAAGAATGCCACATACCAACACTCTCAGTAGAAGCTTATGTTTTACAAAGTCTCCCAGACAGATTTGTATTAGCTCTAATCTGAACTGAATTATAGGCTGATGAATTTACACAATGTGTTGGTATGATTTATTGGAGATGCATCAGGTCTCATTCAAAAGTGAAGAAAATCAGGAACTACCAGCCATAACAAAAAACAAACTTAATGTATTAGCTGTCATTTCCCATACACAAGCCTTTGAATATTAAYGTGTATTAAATACAGGCTAGCAACAGGGTACCCTGTATTTGCTGACTGAGATCTCTCTTGACAAATATTTTATTTCTTTAAGTCCTGATCTAGGCCAGGAGGGGTTCAGACCTGCAGGGCCTTTTGGCCCACACACTTTTCACTATCTCATAACTGAGATAGGGGATCTCGGGCTTCTGCACAGATTTCTGGCTAGAACTACATTGCATGTTCATCTTGATTTACAGCACAACTTGTTTTCCCTCCAAAGTCTCTTTGTCATATTGGCACAGCAAAGATCTGAGCAGTAAAGAACCATCTGCAACCATACAGGCTTTTAAATTCYGATTCATTAATTTGATTTTATTGTGGTAGCACAGAGTCTAAGATACCCAGATCTTATGTACGGCCTCACTGTTCCAGGCATCATATCAGACCAAGACAAGATTCCCTGTCGCTAAAAGCTTTCTAAACTGGTTAGTTACATTTAGATTAAAGCTTTGTGACCTTTGGAGAAAGGTCTCACAAGCTCAAAGAATAAACAGAGAGGAATGTGCATCTGATCACGTAACACACTAACTGTCCTGTGTTTAAGTATCATGTGGTTAGAAGTATTGCCCATTTTGATGGCCRCATCATCCAGGAATCTTTCCTTGTTTGAAATCTGCAAAACCGCACCAGAGAATTGTCTCCACAACTCTATGGGCTGTTATTCTCTCAACACTGCTAACAAACCAGATACCAGTTTCAGAAAGGCCATTCCTTCCTTACTTTTTATGAGCAAGGTTCTTCAGACCACCCCACCAGGGAGGCCACCACTATCGAATCTCCTCCCCTGGGGTTGTGTAGGCAGTCCTGATGAAGGAAGCATTAACTCACCCTTAGAAGCTCTGCTTCCCTGAGCCAATGTCGCCTTCGCAGATCTCTGGTAGCAGGGTGAGGTCTAACTCATGCAGATTCCATACAATGCCACCTTGGCTTAAAATCAGTGAGAGAAATCAAATTAAAACTAGCTGTAGTACTCCCCGTAAGTACTTCCTAGTAATTTTAGTAAGCGTGGGACTGAAGGATTTGCAGATACTCTTAAAATATTAAATATTTTTTTGAGCATTCTGTGATTGTGTAGAAGTTACAGCTAGATAGACTGTTTGAAATCAAACACAAGACTGAAAACAAGAGTTACCCATGCCCTTGGAACATAACACAAACATGATTCAAAAACTCAGCATACATCCATGACCCAGTGACTTAATGAACTTGAAACATCACATTAAAAAAAAACCAAAAACCCACCCAGAATGAGAGGTTCCCAGGAGTATGACAAACTGATGGGTATAATTATGCGTGGGTTGGACAAAGTACGATCAAGAAAATGCCTTGATCTTGAACTGTAGCTGCCAGATCACAGAGCAGTCTTGAGGGAAGACATCGGGTTCTCATCCAATTGCTGCTATTAGTAAATGGTCTCAGAATATCCTATTACAGACAGAGAGTACACACAGCTACTACAGGCATTAGCTGACTGCCCAACTATGCCGCTACAACATATAAAATCAAATGACAAAGCAGATGATTAAAGAGAAATAATCAAAAAGAAATTAAAGTTGACCAACTGTGATCTTAAGCTAAATCAAATTGCCCTTTGTTCTCCTGAGCAGCTACGTAGGGATGTTGGGACTAAATTAACAAGAAAATTATAACTGTGCTTTTTTTTTTTTTTAATCTAACCTTGATGTTAATCATAATTTCATGTTGTTTTTGCAGCCACTACCTTTGGCACATACTTAGACCACTATCATGGTTCCAAGATCTTACTCGTTTCTCCAGTTAAAATACAAAAGAGGTTTATAAGGGGGTTAGCATCTCAATTTAAAGCACATTTGGAAGGTTGTAGTTAGCACTGTCTACAGAATAGACTGAGCCAATTTAAACCGGTTTTCTTTTAGTAAACATTTTAGGAAAAGCAAGTGTTACAAAAATCTGCATATAGCATAGACTCAAAAAATTCTGACTTGCTAAAAATATGGAGTCACACAATAGCCAAAAGCTATGGAAACAGAAGATCACTACAAGGACACTTTCAGAATGTAAAAGCAAGCAAGAAAATATATTTCAGCTCTACTAAATAAAATATCTTCTGAAGCTTTTTTGCTTGAAACACATTGCTGAGATCGTAATCAATCAGTCTGGCTACTTAGACATACAGTACCCCATCTGAGGATTTAGCAAAAATGAAGTACTAAATTATTCAATACTTAAGCAATCATGTAAAGAATATGTAGCTGTAAAGGATAAACTGCACAACAAGAACATTTTTCTTTTACTTCAGTATATAGTATAGTTTTAACAAGACCTTCCAGGTAAAAAGCTAAACATTTTTTTCCATGTGCAAAATTGAGATCCCAGCTTTTAATCTCAACATTTTAAAGTCAAATTCTCCTAGTATTTATATGCAACAGTATTTATATCCATGACCTATATCTCTGGGTTTTTTTTAATTAACTTTTTACTATATTCACAGCCATGCTTTCTCCTTCTCAGCTGAGTTGCACTGCATTTTTTTACTGGTCTGTTCTGTTACAACCCATACACTTATTATTACCCAAGCTTATAAAGAAAAACATTAGAAAAGTCTCATCTTTGGGGACATATACTACCCACACATAGCATATGCATATGCCCAAGGAATCACAGAGATAATGTGTTCACAGACAAATGCTGTACTTTCAGAAGGGGAAGTTTAAATTAATAAGCTCTAAAATTTCATCTTTTCATCAAAAAGTTTATTTTAACTATAATGTACACAAACTAGATGAAAACCATTTATTTTCTCCAAGAAAAGTTCTGATGAGTTTTGGATGTTTTAAGTAAACAAGATCCAATCTTTTGGAATGTTTTCTAAGTCTTTCCCAAGATTTGTAATCAACATTTTGAATATCTTACAGAACATGAGTACAAACCTATTAGTCCCTGAGGCTGCATCACAACAGTTAAAAAGCCAAAAGAACAATGACAAGACAGGCATTATTTCACAAAATTTCACACTATCTTCATATACAGCACAAAGAATGAAAGTTGCATATCAAGATGTTAAACCACAAGAGAGAACACTTAACATGGAAATTCACACAGAACTGGTACTATAAAACATTATGCAAACACCTGACAGACTGAAAAGTGCTGTTTGTCAATGCATGCATCTCTCACAGTCACAGTATTGCACAGCACCAAAATAACAGCTTAAGCTGATAAACTTTGTCCTAAGTCCCTATCTCTTTTATTCTTGTATTGAATCTTTTTATTTCCTTCTGGCAGCTGCACTAAAATACTAAACCATTCTCAAAGGTTGAATGACATGATCTGGGTATCACAGCTCAGTAACTCATCATGGATGACAGGAAACATTTCAGTCTTTGATTACCGGTAAGAATTTTACTTGTCTTTCAAATGTTTATTGCAAGTTTCTAAGCAGGAGGAGGAAAACTGAAAGCTCAGGCAAATATTAATGATTAAAAACAGCGAGACATCAACTCCACCTAATCTAATATTAGCATTTGTTTTTAAAGCAAACACTTTTTGAAACTTCATACCCAGTGTATTTTCATTTGTTGGCCACAGAGCAAGCTGGAATTCTGTACTGAAAAATCTACAGCAGACGTTAATAGCTGTTTAAAGCTATTCCCACAACGAGGTGATAATCCAGTCTGTTCAGCAGAATTTGAGGTGTTCTGCCCCATTTAAAAGCACAAAGTTTCCAGTGGTTCTCCATTTTCACCTTAGCATGGTGATAAAAGGAGTGGGCCTTCACAGATTTCAGAATTCTAAACCCTTTTCTGTTTTGCCTCATTAAAATGCTGGAAAGTAAAACATAATTCTAATGGATTTGTAAGTAATACAGCTACCTAAATGGACAATTTTCCATTACTTTCAGGACAGTGTTCATACAGTACTTATCAAAATGAATACCTATAAAGTGCACATTAAGTTTATGCATTTGTTTTTTCCATTCCTCCTCTAAATACGTTAAAAGAAAGTGTTAGGAGGACTGTGTTTATAAAGTCAGCTGTTCCAGCTGCTCTGCAGTTAAACTGATTTACAGAGAGAGAATTACAAATATAAAAACAACTCCATTAAGACCCAGTCCTTACAGTACTGAATTATATTATATAGACAACCTTAATTTTGATACTGTTCAGCTTCTGAGCAGTCTTAGAGATTTTAACCTGCAACTCCTTAGGAACTCAGGAAAACAAAATCCAAAACCTTTTTTTTAAAAAAAAGGGGGGGGGAATATTCCCCACATGGCACCTGGCTGACAACCTCTCTGGTGGGACAGCAGCAAGGCTGGAGCTCTTTGGCTTATTGCACAGACCCAAGACCTGAGCCAGGCAGTAACTGTCAGAAGAGCAGGCTGTCAGCCTTCTGCAGGGGAGTGGGGGTGGGTGACGCATCTTGCCCGAGTTTTTTTGGCTACTTCCCGATTAGGGCATGGCAAGTATCTCCAGGTCCATGCCAGACGAAGTGTCTAATACCAATTATTTCCACAACTCCCACATGTAAGCCCTGTCCCATTCTCATTTGCCTGTCCTTGCCTACTCCCATTACTATTTCAGGACTGGGTCCCCACTGCTCCTTTTTGTGTCCAACCTCTCCAGGCTCTATTTCATAAGGGCTCTTTACAGCTAAGTCTCCTCCTCCAGCTAGTCCTAGTTTTCTTATCTAGTATTCAAAGAGAAGGTCCAATCTCAACAAATCTTAGCCCCTCCCTATGTCTAGTCACAGTATTTCTGTGACATTAGTCTCAGTCTTCACTTGTTCCCTAGGGGGATACCTGTCACAGTCATATCAGGCTCTTGGCCCACTCTACTCACCCTCCTTCATCAGATTTTTGTCCTCTCTACATTCAACAGGGCAGTAGCTTCTTGCCTGGATGCCAGTAAGGAGTCATTTAGTTCAAGGAAGAGAAATTGCTATGCTCAGCTCCTATTCTGGAAGATACTCCATTTCTGAAGAGCTGTTACAGAGAATATTGCTGGGCTACAACCGGACTGGCTCAGCTGGGGCCATGGACAGTATCGTCAACACTAGATGGAAGAAAGGGAAGTAATGCTCAATAGAGGATAACTACTTAAAGATTTTAGTCAGAACTAACTAACAAACCAAAACTGCATTAGCTGATCTTTAGAAGTCTCAACATTTTAAAACAGACATAAGTGTCTGAGATCACAGTGGAGATTTTTTTGTTTTAAGTTTGGCAACACAATAAACAACTTGAAATTGAGCCTTCTGACAGGAAGAATCAGACAACTACAACAACTTCCCTACTAAAGACAAATGTAAATACAAGGCATGTAAACATTAGGCAATTCCTTATTTTTATTTTTTCTGACAGTTTTCATAGGTGAATTCAAGTCCAGAAGTGTTAAGCAGCTGATTTTGCTCAAACGATTTTTTGCAAAGTACTAACCCAAATACAACAACCCTTTTGGCATGTATTACAATGAAGAAATATCAACATAAATTTACACCTTCATTTCATATTATTCAAGGAACGGAGTACCAGTAAAGGTCTATGTGTTTACTCTGTAGAGCCTTACTGTGAACTCCTGTCTCTCACTGAGAAGTACTCACTCCTGCAAACAATCCCACACAAATCAATGCTTCCTTTCCTTAGATGTCACATTAAATCACTCGGGCAGTAAGTGCTGTGGATGGGATTTGCAATCTGTTAGTAGTGTACATAAAAAGGATGGTCTGTATTTATGGAACAAATGACGAAAAACAAAAATAAACTGGCATTTCCTCTAAGGTAACTGCAGACAGCACAGGAGGCATATTTGGGAATTCTAAGGCAACAACATTGGATCAGTATATGAAACTACTGAAACCAAGTTCAAGGTACTGCTTTTTTCTGCAAAGTAAAAATATTCTGATGTAGGTTTTCTTTTTTATTCAGTAGGAGGTAGCAATATGAAATGCCAATATTGCCACCAGCAGTATTATGTACTCAACTTCTGCATTCAATTAATCCCTTAGGATATGCAGTGCCTGGTAGGAGTGGAACACTCTTCCCTATATTTAAGAAAAATCTATCTGGCAATACTTATATATATTAAAAATCCACAGGTACATTTTCTGCAGACTTGCAGTGTAATAGTTTTTCATAATTCACTACAAAAATGTGATTCCACAACTGCTACCCTACACTTGGACTACTACAGGCATATGGAAATTGTACAGACATCTTTCCTAGAACTGGGAATACTGCATATCCTGCAAATTGTCTAGGACTCCAATCCTGTTTGAGAAGCAGTTAAAAGTAAATGTTTGGGTTGAATACTGATATCAAAATACAGATTTTAATAATTTACTCTTAAAAAAACCATTCATATTTATAGCGTCTTACAGAAAATAAACAATTCATCTGATTATCAGATATGTTCTCAGCTTTTCCAGTTCCAAGGTATACAGAGGTCTCCATCCTGCAGCACAGAGTAGAAATGTGAAATGCAAAGGTGCATGCCTTGTAGGTATGGTAATGATTCTTCTAGCAGTCGCTTACAACAATCTATCATCTGCACACTGGAAACACTGGGTTCCTTATACAGCCGATCCAAAGAAAATTTTTCAGTGGAAGTATTGATTAGCTCCTTTTCGGTAATCATCATCCTAGTAAATGAAGATGACATAGTGACAAAATTAGGATGTGCTCTTTTCAAAAAAAGAAACACCCTTGAAATAAGTATATTTATAGATTATATGCATACAAAGGTATCACTTCATGTACAGTTATGGCACAGTTGAGATTTTTGTGCAAGTCAGTACCTGTGTATACTTCAGAGGTTAGACTGGACATGCTTTCATGACTACATGCAA
Source organism: Apteryx rowi (assembly GCF_003343035.1). NCBI lineage: Eukaryota > Metazoa > Chordata > Aves > Apterygiformes > Apterygidae > Apteryx > Apteryx rowi. Next base: position 229,386 of record NW_020451135.1, read on the forward strand.
TAGCATGCTTACAAAGAGTCATGTTTGAAAACACACGTGACCAAATTTTTGTGTGGCCAGATAATGGTAATATACCAAAATAAAAATCCTCTGAGGCTTCATTTTTAAGATGAGGGATGGAAGTTTTTAACCTTCAAAGTTTAAACTTTGAGAATAAAACCAGGTTAATGAGTCAGCTGAGCAATGACTACTCTATCTTCTTAACTAAGACCCCACATGTCATCTACAACAATGGATGTCAGGTACAGTCAGCTAATGTATATTAAGAATATTAATATCTTATCAACTGCAGGAAGTACAGAGAATATTGTAAGCATAACTTACAGATGAATTTTTTCCACTCAGCCCAGACAAAAAGTAGTAAGAGGACAGACCACATGGCAAATTCAGGCTCCTCAGAAATAAAGTTAATCTGGAGAATTAATCAAGAGTCACTGGAACTGTGGACCATCTGACGCAGAGACAGTTCAGGTTGAGCAAGACACACTAGCTCAGGCACTGTGCCACATTATAGCTGTATTTATTCTGGAGCCAGCTTGGTTGTAGAAACACCACAGTCACTGCCCTACAAGATGCAATCTGAGCCAAAAGGCCTCCATGCCTCCAATCTGACTGTGTGGAACTAGCGTGGGTATGCTCAGCACCTGGAGATGCAGCGTGCTTAGAGTGCAGCACAGTTGTGCATGGGGTCAGCTTGGATACAGCTAGGTGGGTGAGCATCAGCTGCACCGGAGCTGAGACAACTCTGTCCGCATTCGGCAATCCTCCAGATTCCAGAAGAGATGAAATTGGACACCGTACCACACAAACACACAGAGCTGGTGCTATGTCTCATCCAGTAAGTGCTACTGTGAGAGCACCTGGAAACAAGAGGCAGATTTGTAGAGCCAGTGAGATATGAGTCAGCCCAAGCTGAGCATGGACCCAGCTACTGAAACTATTTGACCTCAGGATGACTCATGTAAAGTCACTACTGAAGGGGCTCAACACCACTCTCTCCAGACCTCAGGATGAGATGTCAGTGCATTTGCACAGCACCGCACTGCACGGAGGCACTCAGATTGCTTTACAAGAACTCAGCCCAGTTCTGGCATGGTCAGGGCTGAACTGGAGTTAACAAGCTAACCTGGAGAAAGCCTGCTCTGCACCAAATGCATCCGCTCCACTCTCCTGAGTGCATTCTCTAATACCTTTGATCCAAGTTTGCCTGTTATGTGAAATCTCAAGTTGCCGTTCCCTTGAAGGATAGAAAGTCAGCTGTACATAGTGAGAACCGCAGGTTCTAGTCACTTCCACAAAGAGGCTTACACCTTTATCACAATACAAAAGTGGTACTTTACAAAAGGAAAGTAGATTCATGCTAAATCTTGTATTACTAAAACACTGACATTTGCCAGACAGATAACACAATTCTCTCTAACAGTAGTATTTGAACTCTTCACTGCAGCAGGTCATACAGAATTCCAGCTATGCTATTTACTGYGTATAAAACACATTCATCTGCAAGTGCAAAGTAAATCCTGTATGTCAAACTATTTTCCTGTACTCGGAGCCCCTGTAACAACCACTGCTGTGAGCTGCACTGGTTACTCAAAGTGAGTATGTAAGAATTAAATGGGTACGCAGGAAGATAAGAACAATCAATCAGAACTGCTAAATGGGTTCTGTTCACACAAACATTAAATGGAAAGGAATTTTCAGCTTCAATAAAAAAGATAATTAAGGGGAAATATGACATATCGATGAAGTAAAAAAGCAGAGGTGATAAATACAGAGGACTCTTCGTATTTTCAACGGCACAAGAGCAAGAGAATGCCATCAGGCCGCAGGTCTATAAAAAAAGAACACCTCTCTCCTCCTTCACATACACATGCTACACTTAAACTGTATAATTTGCTGCCACAGGATATTTTAGAGCCACAAAATGTAAATTGGTTCAAAATGTAATTAGACAATTAAGAGAAAAAAAGATTACTGAATGCTCTTAACACGAGATGACATTTTATCTTCAAGTATTTTTCTCAAGCATAGATTGTTAAAAACTGGGAAGGAGGACAGAGTTAAAGAAAGGAAAAAAAACCCCCACCATATTTTGGCCCCATTCATATAGCCTTTCCCTAAGCTAATGAATGATAGGGTTTAGACAGATCTTTGGTCTGACACAGTATAGCTATTCTTAACTATTTTATACAAAGCAGCAATCATCTAACACACAAAGAAGCTGAAATATTTAGCTTAGCTCTTACTTAAAACACAGACACTTAGAGTATAAGGAGAGCATCACAACTCTTCCATTGCTAATCTGAAAATGACTTTTTCCTGGGATAGGTGTCTTTGATGGGTAACTTTTTTTTTGGGGGCGGGGGGAGGGAGGAGGGGAAGTGAGTTACCCAGAAAAAAAAAATGCATACATTTGCTACAGCATCCCCCCAAATCCCTACACGGACAATACTTTTCTAGCTATCACGTACCAAAAGAAAGGTATTCTATAAAAAGCTATTCAACAATTATAACCTATACTGCAATAACAACATATCTTCAAAGCTGGGTATGGGTTCAAACCCATACAGGTGATGGGAAAACCYCAGCAATCCTCAATGTTCTAGCAAAATCCATCTCCCAGATCAAGCATCCCAAGGAACAAGATCTAAAACCATAAAGTCTTCAGTAAGCTTTATGCCCACAATAACCCTCACAAAACCATCAAGGTCTGTACATGATACATACGCTCATGACAAAAGCGTTTCAACAATTCATTAAAAGCTATCCAAAAAAGCAAAACAAGGTTTCACTAACAACCTCTAGAGGACAGTAACATCCAATTACCCATGACAATGTTTTATTCAAAATAATCACAATATCTCTACTTCATGCTCTTGAGCCTCAAAGGCACATACAATGTCCAAGCCTGAGAAAAAAAATTTACAATTCTGCTGGATACTAAAAGTCATGAACTTAATATTATATGCTGATACTATGGCACATTATAGTCATCTCTCATCTTGCTACCATCTATGATAGTAGCAGAGTACAAGGAAGTATTTCCCTCCTCATTCTACCCCAAGTTTGTTCTCCTCCCCTTGTAAGGTCCCAACTAATCCTTTTCTCATTTAACTGTCATCTAACAACTAGTAATAATTCTCTGGTTGGCTTCAATTGTTTTTAGTTTTGATTATATTGTTTTCTTGCCACAATGTAAGTAACATTAGTAGAAGTTTGTTGCTTTTCTTTCTCAATAAAAAGGTCTCTTCCTTAAAAAAAAATAAACAAAACTCTCCTCTTGCAAAGTCACTGTAAAAAAAGTGTTTTGCAAGCAAATATCTTTTATTTCTGAATAAAGTACAACTATTTCTACAAGCTGAAGGATGGGTCCTGTCTAGCAACTGTTCATGTTCACTCAACACTTAAAGTTTTAACTCAGTAAAGCTGATAGGTAAAGTTAATTTTATAAACAGAAGTTTTGAAAGAGCAGGAATACATTCTTCAAACTTCTCTTATTACTACAAATAAAAAATATCACCTACAACAAGAAGATTTTCATGAGCTAAATGTACTGAATTACATGAACACTTACTCTTCCTTTCTTTTCAAATTCTGTCTTGCTTCTTGGGCTTTGGCGATAATAAACCATTGAAGAGTTGCTGGATCACAAGCTGTTGGGATTGTAAAGTGTCCTAATTCATGCAAGCTTGGTGCATATCTATCGCTGTAACAAAACATGGTGGAAATTAAAACCAAAATATCATTTTTGCACTAAAATATTTACATGAATTACTTTCAGAATGAAATCTGAAGACAGAGGTAAGAATATCAATTAATCATAATCAGAATAATTGATAAAAGATCAAATTTGGTTCATAAGAATACAGAAATGTCATACATTTTAAGTTTTTTTTTTAATGTTTCAGAAGCAACTCTGCCAACATTACTCAAAAAAATATATACACCATCACCACAGCTGACTGATGACCTGAGAGCACAAAATCTTTGATTTAGCCCTGCACAGCACATTAAGACAGAATTTTGACACTAACTTCACCGAAATATGCATGATTCCCTTCTATGTGACCCCTTCCAAACCCAATAAAAGTCACTTAAAACCTTTAGAAACAAAAAAATTCCTGAAATATGAAAGTTTATGGTAAGATTACTTTTCTTATTAGTGAAAGCAATAACTAATGTAACCACAAAAAAGAAAAGAGAGCCTGAAAACAAAAAACAAAAAACCCACTTTCCTGCAAATACGTACCTTTCTAGAATCATTTGCAAGCCTCGCAGACTGCGAGGATGAAAAGGTAGTCTACTGTCAAGTAATTTACTATAGAAGCAGTCCAGAGTGTCATAGTACTCCTCCAGTGTCAACAGGGGTTGCAGCTCTTCAATATATATTACTTGTATGCCTCCCAGAAGCTGGCTTATCCGATCCTCCAAGAACAGCATCCTTTTTTGAAGTTTATAATAATTTGGCAATCTCTCAAAAATCTGTGCACATACACAAAAACACTTCCTATGTTACACAGCATATAACTTAAAACTAAGAAATGAAAAAATTCACAAGAAACTATAAAAAAAMCCCAGACTCTTAACAGTGCAAACATGGAACCCAAGGGAAAAAAAATTCCAAAGAATTCCTCAAAATGGAATGGAATGGAATTCCAAAATGGGAATTCTTTGGGCAAGATATAATGGAATGAGCTTATAAGCATTTTCAGTGTTTATACTACAAAGGAACTGAAAGTCTGTAACAAGATTGACAGATGTCCTTTATCTCTGTATATATAGAAATTAATAGTCCCAGATCCAAAGAGTTTCTAAGTTGAGGTCTACATAAAATGTTTACCACCACAGTTATAGCGGTTGAGGTATACCACATACAGTCAAGGAAAGGTTTTTTTGCCAGCCTAATTTATACCAACTTTCAAAAATGCAAAGAGTCTCTGTTGCTGAAACTAGTTACTTCCAAGGATTTGGTTGATAACTAGTTTTGTCTCAAGTCTGAAGGGAGGGGAAACAGGAGGAAGATACCCGATCTCTAGTTTACAAACCTAAGCCCAGAAAGATTAAGAAGCGTTCAGATTTCTCAGTCAAGACACAGAAGGTAGGTACTAAGGAGAAGGCTGGAACAAGTGCAACAGTGGCAACTGGGCAGGAGCCCTGGAACAGGGCAACAAGTGAAAAGGGACAGTCTGTATTAGCAGTCACTCCTTATCCTCTACCCAGTTATTACTAGAATGCAGTTATGTATACAAAAATATTCTTGCTTGAACAATTCAAATGATTTCAGAATAATCTATTGAGAAATCTGACAGAATAGTGGAACCAGAGCAGCTTCTGGCACAATAAAATTTAAAAAATATTTTGGTTATAGTTTTTTTTTAATTTTTATTTTTATTAAAAGGATGTCCCAACTTAACAAGAGACTTAAGAATCATTCACTTTGAAATCTTACTTTGGTCCAGTGATGGTGAACATCCATGGTTCCCAGCATTATGTGGCCTGCTGCACTCATACCTGAACGGTCTGTAAATATCAATGTGCGTCCTAATGATTGAATAAAGCTCTTTAGTAATTTTGGTTATTGTAATTATTCCCATACTTATTTAAAATTTAACCATGCTCCTAATATGTCACAAACAAAACATTTTTTCAGTGCAAACAAAAATGAGTGGGTGCTTTCGTTATTCTCAAAATTTGAAGAAGTGATTCTTGAAAACTCCAGTTCAAGGATTTTTTCATACAAACCTGAATTAGCATTTGCCTTCTCCCTGTTTAAATTTGGTATATTTTTAGGTTAACTGGATTTTTTTTTTTTATTACAAAGGCTAATTTTAAATTAAGAGCAAATCTTAGCAGATAGCTTCTTTAAAGAATCTGTACAAGATGCATACCCTAAGAAACATATGCTACAGACCTGAAGTGATTTTATACAAAGAACCAATATGTAAAAAGTTGATCAAAGAACTATAAAAACACCCATTCAAAACCATTTCCAAAAAGCTCTCTACAACTCAATAAAATCAGAAATGCCTCCGTATTAGATTTTGTTTAAGAAAGAATAGAGATAACATAAAAGACTTATACTAGGTCTGTTTTTAGGTGAAATCAGTTTTGAGTTTAATTTTTGTTTGTTAAAAGTATAGAACAAAGATTCAAGAATGTTTTCAAAATTGTTTTGGGTAAAAGCACAGGTAACTGTTTACCAAAATAAGCTTCCAAAAGGCCTTCAGTGTGAAGTATTAATCTACAAGACAAGGCTTAAATGGATGACTGGAATGTAACAAGGACCAAAACCAACAAAGAGTTAAAAAAAAGAAAGAAAGAAAAAAGTATGAATCCTTAACTTTGTCCCCATAAAACGGATAGATGACAATTGGTTAAATTAGGCAGCACGAACATCGCATGGTCATAACCATTTGAGCTAGAAAATAAATGCTGCACGCTGAACAAATCATAAGTTAAAGCAATGTTACCAGTAGCTCCACAATAACTAAAATCTCAAGATAAAAGGGCAGGTGTTGCCTTTGTAAAGAATATTATTAGACCACTGTAAGAACGGAATACCATTCCACCTTTGGAGTTAAGCTTTGCAAGAATTACATAGTTGAGATTGAAATGACTAATTAGGAAGCTCTAAGACAGAAATAAAAAAGAAATAAAATGGAATATAATGGCTTCCAGCTACAAGACCAATTACTTCTCTTCAAGAGTCTAGAAGGTGAAGGCAGCTGATATTTTAAAAATGTATCTAGGACAGAAGTCAAGCCTCTGACCTGTCAGGGTTGAACACATCCCTCTACATCAACATACCGACATTTTACCCTGCCCTCAGAAATCAGTTTTCCAATATCCTTGTGACAGAACAACACTGACTTTAAAGCATCTAGTGTATTCCCTTACCTCAGTGTAAGATTAATTGTACCTATATAATTCCTGACAGGTGTTTGTCCAATATATTATTAAAGATCTTCAAAGATAGAGACCCACTTCTCTAGCACTTTACATCCTTAGCACACTTCAGTAAAAAACTAATCTGAAACCTGATACAATTTAAACCTATTGCTTATTGTCCTAACCTCCCTGCCTTTTGACAAAGGATTAAATGAACCCTCAAATTAAAGCCACTCAAAACTGAGTATCTGAAGAGAGGCATAAATGTGGAGTTACAGTTAAAGCCAACAGCTATTGCCATAGGTCAAACAGGTACAAGAGAAAAATGATCAGGTTTATAGAATATTTTAGTTTTTCCTGAGATGATACAGACTTCAGTATAAGTATTTTATGGAACATGCATGATAACAGAACATAACACCACCATTTTAAAGAGATTTTAATAAGTCCCCCTTACAGATTATTGGCTCTTTGGAGAACTACTAGCATTTTTGTGCTGGCTCTACCACAGGTAAAAATCTATCACTACCTTCCACCCTTTCAGACAAACAGTCTGAATTTTTTGCTTTCATTGTTAGTACTTAGGCTTGCAGGTAATAAGAAATAAAGCAGAAGTTGAGTGTAGTGAGTACATGGTCAGGAAAAGTCACTTAAAAAAATACGCTGTAGTTTAAAATGCAAGTTCTCATCAGCATTTCAGTAARCCCAGCAGGTTTTTACTGTTATCAAGAGCACTCGTGAAAAGCAGCACAGCACCCTGGCCACTGAAGACTCATATGCATCTTTGAATCAATACTATATTAGGATAGATGAGACAAGTAACAAATATACCTTTAACATTTTTTAATACTTCAGGTCTTTGTTGGACTAAGCGACCTAGACTGTGTAGTTGGCTACAGCGATGTGCAATACCCCAGCTTCTCTGCCACCTAAGTAAAAACACAATTGAGAGTACTTAATTCTCAACATTACATAAACAAAATTGCAGAAGTTGAGATACAGCTGAGAGCCTTAAACACAGACAATAACTCACATAGAATAACACTTCTTGGACAGTAATAAAAGCGAAGACCCTACTGAAAAGCTGTTCATGTCATATGCTACTTGAAGAAAWAAAAGCCTAAAAAAAAAAAAAAATTTAGAATCTCTCAAAGTGGGTGCCAACAACAATATGGAATAAAAACAGATAAAGTAAATGCATCTAGGAAAAATAAATACAAAAGCTAGTAGATGGAACAGAACTTGAAAAGCAAATCTCTCCCCTACTAAGAAGGGGTAGGGTAAGTAAATAGCAATATGCAAGCCAGTATTTGTTCCAGTCATGTGACATGCAGTTTGTTTGCACACTGTGTAATGTGTGTCTAGAGGAGCAAATACTGTATACAAGTTGTCTGTTTTTTTTCCTTCCCCAAGACATTACTATGATTCTGATGGTAAGCTGTTTTTTTTTTTTTTTAAACAGTATTTAACAGTGGAATAATTTTTGTTTCTATAATAGTAACTCCGTTAAACCATGCAGGACACAGGAGTTACATTACATTGGTGACTTTAAATATACATTGTTTTGATATTTCTTTCATCATAGACAGAAAAGATGAACTAATAATTAAATTTCAAAAAGTGTTTAAATTGTAAAGTTGTCCCAATATATCAAAAAATTACGTTCTTGATCTTTAGCCAAACTTCGGGCTGATTTAAAACTGCCTCAAAGTGGGAAATTATCATTCCTCTTGTTTAGAGAAATTTGTAACTGGCAAAAAGCCATCTTTGGGACACTGAGAATGGCACTATGCCACGGCACTCATAAGGCAACTCAGTCTATTATAATGTAAGTCATTTTAATAACTATTTACTATTACCTAGCAATATCACTTTGGCCTTCACTAGTACAGATCAGAACATAAAAAATGTGGTTTTCAGACTCTGTCCTCTCTTCAGCTGTCCTAAACTTCTACATAGAATAAAGCTAATGATCCCACTCTATTTTTCAAACCTCCGCAAAAACTAGCATTAGGCTGCATGATAAAAGTAGCAGTTTCCTATTAATATAGTTACTTGTCAGATTTCTGACAACTTGCACTGATTTCTAAATTATGGAAGGTTAATATTTAGCTCTTCACAGAATGTAATAGTCTTACAGTTTGTGCTTTTAAAATGCGCTAAGAAAATTGAACATAAGCCATGAATAAAACCAAACCCATGCATTTAATACTGAACATTGTTCCAGAAACTCAAACCTCCCCCCAAAACAAACAAAAAACCCCCCCAAAAGCCCACCACAGCACAGTTGCAGAGGATTAGAAATTTTGTTCAGAAAGACTGGCTTCAGTCTGAGGAAGCCAAGGTCCTCTACACAGTGAAAGGAAAAGAAGCATGACTTCAGAARCTCCAATTCTCTCTGGAGAATCTTATTCTTCCCTGGTTAAAAGGAGAACTTAACAGACTAGCCTTTGATATAGTCCCCCAAAGTTTGTTCTCCCATTGCTGAATAGACTTTGGAATATTCTTTCTTTAACTTTGTCCCTCAAATGAGGATTATGAAGTATTTTCTGAAAAATATTCTGAAGAAACAAGAGCACAAACTGTACTCTGCCCTTTAAAGAAAACAAATTTCTTCCTCCTCTAGAACGTGGGAAACAAAATACCAGAGAGAAGAGCATTTTTATTAAGTCTTCACAGGATGTCAGTAAATACCACGTGCAAAGCTGCATTTCACTGCTAATGTAGTTATCTTAGTAGACATGAACTTGAACTTGGGAAAAGAAATTTCATCCAGCAAAATACCCAAATTAAAGCAAATGCACAGGTCCTATTTGCTTATGTGTTTGCTTCAACTGCAGCTTGTGTTATTAGTCAAAACAGTCTCTTGCCTTACAAATGCTACATTTCGAGCAGATTGTARCTGGAAACTTTTGTCCCCATAGACTTCTGGGAAAATCTTATTCAGTGCAACAACACTTTAATATATATGAAATATAGCTGCTTTGCTGGAATAAGCTTTCAAACCCAACGGCACTACATTACACAACACTTCCTTGCTGTGACAAGTTTTTAATACAAGTTCATCTGATTTAACTTATTACCTGATATCAGAGAGCTGGAGATGATGAGAGAGTTCAAATTTTAAGCGTTCTAGTTCTTTTCGAAGCGGTAAACTCTTCTTCAGCTTTTTTACTGCACCTGCTTCATTATCGTCTAACCAGGATCTTAGAAAGGGAAAAATAAAGTAGGGCATGCCATATTATCTGTCATGCAAACAGTACAACTAACTGAACTCCTTATGTTAATTTGAAATAAAACATTAATGTTATCAGGTAAAGATAAGTTTTAAAAGCAGAGAACAGAAACTGAAACTGCTAAATACTTCCCCTTGAGATATCTATAAATGAAAACCTGGTGCTTAATGTTTGATGGGGAACTAAGCAATCAAGTTGAACAGAAGTACTTTGACAGTGTTAAAACCGTAAGACTTTTCTGAGAGGTGTGAAAGGTGTAGAGCAGCAGATCAGTTTGATTTAGGGGAAGAGCTTCAGAGCATAGTGCTTTAATGAAAACTGAAGTACTATACTTCTGTCTTACAAAATAATAATAAAAAAATCAAGGTGATCATAATAGATTATCAAATAAGGGAGAAAGTACAGAAGGGCCAACTTAGGTAACTCTTACAGTGCTGGGATGAACACAGATATATGGGTCAAAGTTTTACAATTCTTTTGTCAGTAATCACAGTCAGGGAAGCACAACTCATGGAGCACATCTGAGACTTTCAACGAGTGGATTGTTCTGTTTCTAGAAGAACTCTAAGACATTTAGCATTTGCTCACAGCATGACCTTGGAAGCTAAATCTCGCTCTTATTTTTACAAAAATAAATACTGCAATTCTTACACTATACTCTGAAGTAAGGGGAAAAAAAAAAAATCAAACTCAAAAATAAGAAGAGAGGCCAAAAGCCAAATCACCAAGTTTTAAAAACAGACTCTTAATATAGGTCTTCTATAAGATTGTCTAATAGGTTAAATATGTTTTGCAGTACCACATAATATGGTGGTTTTATCTGTGAGATGCTAGGTAGGATAATGGGTATCCTTTGCTCCGAAGATATTATCACTTCAATTCTGTAATTTTTTCTAAATGGCACATAATTCTCATTGTTATAAAAAAGGGTTTGAGGTCAGTATTTCCCATCTTGCCCCCAAATTAGCAGATACAGTTTATAAACAACCAACTTCTAAATCATAACATGCTGCATTAAATGCAAGTTTATTATAAGTAATTGCCTAGGTCTAAATATTAAGATTGGTATACTATCTCTTTTTTTGCAGGCTGTGATAATGAAATACTAATGATAAAGACTACAGGCTTATAATGCTGTGTTACTGAAGTCCTGTAAGATGTGAGGAGCTATTTATAAGAAGTGAAATGTCCTGCCTCCTTCTGAATTGTCAGTAATATTCCACAAAACTGAAAAACTAGATTAACCAAACATGAATGCTGGGCAAAGAGACAGGAATGCCTTGGCTTAGCTGGCACTATAGTTATCCCGGGAGATCATCTGAACTCTTTTTAATTATACCAGTAGAAATGTGAGGAAATTACATATTGGATGATAGTATTTTGTATGGTTTAGAAAGACTACTGATTGCCTTCAAAAAACAAAAAAACAAAAAAAACCCCAATCAACCCACCAACAACCCCAAAACAATATTWAATAAGACTGATTTATTCTACAAATTATCAATTAAATAAAAGCTTTACATACATTAAAGTTGTTTCCACTCTCTGGGCTTGTTCTAGTTCTTCCTCGGGATCTTTGAATCCGGTAAATGAATAATAAGTCTTATCCCATTTGATAGGTCTGTTCAGCACCGTTTTTGCTTCCTTGCGGGACTGAGAGTTCACATTCAAACTTTGAACATGCTCTGTAGATAAACTGCAGGAGTTGAGAATATCTAATACTGTGCTCAGTAGGTCCCTGGTACGTAATGTAAAACTGACTGCTCGAAACCCTATAAAATACAAGTCCCACAAAATTAGCATTATTTAATTAAAAATATTTTTAAATGCATTCACGCTTTTCTCATCTTACAAGAGTTCAAAAAGGTGTGCATAGGTATGCATGTGGAAATTAAGATGAAACTGTTATTGAAATATTCACTGCAAAATTCAAAGCGCAGTTTAAAACTGTATAGGTCCAAAAATATAAACAGAGAGCTATTTCAACTATCTGAATCATTGGACAAGTTGGAAGCTTACCACAGCTGAAGCAAAAGCAAAAAAGGATGATTTTGATTTAGCAGTGGCAGTTTTGTCCAACAGCTCTACACACAATTTATATTAYTACTAATCATCAATTTGGATACAATCCAATATAGAAATGCAGGATTGTAACAGTTCTTAACAAACTCTGAACAAAAGCTTCAAAAAATACTTACACACTCACTAAAACTAAAGCCCAGTAGTTAAGTGACTGGACTAACTGGCTCATTATAAAGCAAGCCAGTTTTACAGTCAAAAGCAGAACACAGCTGCCAGTTCAAGTCTTATTTTAAATAGAAGTGAACATACCACTAGTATTTTCTTGAAAAACAGTGTATTTTTTTGTTCTGGCAGTAGGATCCCTCAAAATTTGCTCAAGGTTTTGGACCAGCAGGATACAGAACATAATGAAAATGCATGTGATGAGTAAGGCAAACCAGTTCATTTATAGACAAATTTGTAAAATAAAATTAATCAAGTATTCCAAACTCTGCAATATTTTCTATAGTCTCAAAACTAAAAGAGTATATGGTAAATTAAAGCTTCATATATTATACAATTTCTGCTCTCAGAATAAATTCATATTGATCCTACAGCACATTGATATTGCATTACTACACATTGTCTGCAACGAGAAAAAGGACCTAACTTTTGCTCCAGTTAAACACGAACAATGATACTAAAAGCAGTAAAATTATCATTTACTTCAACATGTTTTTTACTTCACCATACTGTAACTTGACTTCAATGTCACCATAAACTCTCATTCTTGCAATATTTTATTTAAATCTTAAAGATGTCTAGTTACTTGGGATAGTCTTAGCTGTGTGGTCTAATGCATATTTTCATGGTTTGACAGAATTTTACTCAACTGAAAAGTCAGTATGACTGTGTAAGACTAAGAAATGGCCTTTTTTAAAGAATTTTAATACAGGAAGATACATTCTACACAACATAAAAGCACCTGAAGCACTGAAGGATTCTGGAACATTAGAAGAGTTTGGTTCACTTTCTCTTACGTAAAAAGTAAGACGAGTTGGCTTAAAAGAGCGAAATCCTGGTTTCTGCAGATTCTCCAAGTAGCCATTTAACCTCTTCAGAGAATTTTCATTTACCTCCTATTTAAAAAAAAGAAAAAAATTAACATTATAAATGATAAACTTGGCCAGAGTTTTCATCTTACCTTTTTAATCTAACATGCAGACTTAGTTTTTACAAACGGCCAGCTGCTCTTAATGAACAGTCATATAGTTCATGTTCTCGATACAACTGAATAATTACCTTGCCCAAATACATTGCAATGATGTACATACTGGTACATTCCTATAACAGATTCCAAAAACATCATTTTCAAGGTTTTCAAGCTTAACCCCCCCCCCCAGCGTTTTCAACTATAATGCACATTTCAAAGTGGTAAAGAAAATATGTATTATAATCAGATTAGAAGGACCCAGGATTTTCTTTATACAAATTACACAGAAAATATGACTAATAAATAACTGTTTAAGGGATATATCCTTGTTAAAAATAAATTTAAAAAATATCTTTTTGTTCTTTGGTAATAATAACATTCAATTCTAAAGTTAGCTAATGATCTTCTAACAGTAGTAAAAACAGCTAAAAACACTTCCATCCTCGATATATGCCATATTTACCAAAAAAAGCATCACTGAAAGATTTTTACCCTCTCTTTGGGATGCTGGCCAAAGAAATCTGGATGCACAGCAAAATAGAAAGGTCTGAGAGCATTGATGGCATCAGCTCCTGACAAGGATCTTGACTGAAGAATGCATTGTGGCAATATCTTCTCCAGGCATAACCTAACAAAATAATAAAAAATGTTTACGTATGATGCAACTAATCAAGTGACAAACTGATATAAGTTACATTAGAATATGGGAATGGAGTAAACACTGAACTGAAAGTACAATCATTTAAAAGCGGTATTTTAAGTCCGAGTGCTGGATTTTTTTCCTGTGTGACCCACAAAGCCATGTTTGTATGGAGCAAAGCTAACAGGTTTCAGAAATGGATGCTAATGGCTGATTTACAACATTTAGATAAGTAGAATAACATTTCCCTCTACCTTCTCAAAGTATGATCAAATGAAAATTCCCCAGTCAAGTAGTTCTTTTAGAATGACAAAGACTGGTTTTGGTGGTAGATTTTTGTAGCAATTCCTGAAGCTGCTCCTGAAAGCCAAAGCTTACATGCTTTTGAACCTCCAAATTAAAAAGCAAATTGCCAATATTTCTCAAGCAGTGTCAAAAGAGCATTATTTTTTACCCAGACATAATATCAGTATTTCAATCAGAAGTAGTCCTACATTTGTTTCTGAGGTTCATGTACTTATGCTAAACAAATTCAACCTAACTTTCCAAGCATATGCTTTTACAGAAGACATTATCAACTAAGAAAACAGTTTTATTTTCTTTTACCTTCATTGAAAGAGAAGAAAACAAGGACAAAAGGAATTTCAGGAGTAGAAAAAGATCATTTAAAGTAAGAGTAGAAGGAAAGGTTAATGTTGAAGAAATTCTAGGAAGTTCAGAAAGTACAAAAGATTGAATAACTCCAATTATGTACAAATTAAACAACAGTTTAAAGAGCACATTTGTGTAAGAGAAGACTGAAATGGAAGGAATAACAAGTTCTGGAAAGAAGATCTTGAAGATTTTCTCCCATAGCTCAAAGTCGATATTCAGGTTAGCATCCTAATTACCAAAAGATGATATATATATTAAAATGTCAAATATATGGTATAAGTGGTAAATACTTAATAATAGTTTTTGCCTTTTAACTGATCTCCCGGGCTAAGAAACTCATCTGGTCAATTATTTTCTCTCTGATCTACATTTGTTCTAGTTTACAACTCAAAGGAGTAGGGCTTCTCACAGTACCATTCATTCAAACTGCAAGCCCCAACCAGGAACATGTATGGCAGGTAAGAGGCAAAACTGCTTCCCATTCACATAAAAAGAACAGCTACATTAAGTACTAGTAAGAAAGACTTTTACAAAGAGCTATTCACTCAGCATCCTAGGCCAAGTAATCATCCCAGACACAGAAACGTGTGATCATTTTCTGCCAGCTTTCATTAAAAAAGGAGAAACAAAAATTGTGCTCGGAAAATAAACAGTATTTTTTGTATTAGCAAATGGTAAATGACAACAGTTGAGTTGTCAAGCAGATGTGATGACCCTTACTTTACCTTTTTCTGTCAACCTTTCTAGTCCTTCAATTAGAAATGTGAAAACAGATAAAGCTAACTGTTTCTGTCCATAAGAGGAAGGCAAATTATTTAACAGGTCTTTAAAGTCAGCTTACTGATAACAGGAAAGGTTTTCGTAGAAAGGGGGGAAGGAAGACCTGTAATTTAAGATGACTGATGAAATTTCAAGCTGTTATGACCAAAGACAATTTTCAGAAGTGTGGACTAAATGGAAGAAAAAAATTCTTTGGCAAACACCTCTACTTCTTTGCTAGCTGCATCTGAGAGAGATTCCAGGACTAGCCAGCATTATAGCTCATGATCCTAATCTGAATAGCAGGAGATGGTGAAGTATCACACTAACATCATGCTTTCACGAAGAGCAAAACCTCTCAATAAGAACATGTCAGAGTTACTCAGTGACAGAGGAAAAAACTCTACCTGCCCTGGCAAGAAAGGAAGCAAAGCAGACTAGATAGTAATGCATATGACTGAGTGGATTTTTATTTTAGATCTAGAAGGACCAAAAAACCCTTGTCTTCCTGAGGGAAAAAAAAAGCACAAGTTCTCTTCATATTTTTCTTCTGCAACAAGTGGATGGAAACAGTAAAAAGGAAAAAAAATATATTTCCAGGAAAAAAAAAGAAAATTAACCAGTTACGTATTTAACAGCCACACAAGAAACCCACATTCTACTTCCTTCTAGCTGCTGGGTCTAGTAAGGGGCTCAGTTCTCTTTTTGCCTTGTTTTACATCATTTCCCATATCCACACTCTGACTATACTGCAAGCTGTTTCCAGTAGTTTGGAAAAAAAATTCCAACATACCTGTAAACTATTAATCACTTCCATCTGGTATTCTTCAAGAAAAATGGCCAAGTATGGATAACTTCAGTCCCCTTGCTTTGTATCTAAACAACACTGTCATGGCAGTAGGAAGGCTCAGGACTCCAGCCAAAAGTCTATTTTGAACTTGCTTAAAAGAGAAATGCTCAAAGGCCAAAATTAGTCTGTGTGACAGAAGGAAGAATTCATTCAGTGAAGGTGAAAGACAACTCTGAGGCATCCTTCGACTGAAGTGACAAAAATAAATGAATTAAAATGAATTTAGAGGGAGAAAATGCACAGAAGATGCTTCTCTCACAAGGAGCAATAGATTGTTCTAAGAGCCTTATTCAGATTGGAAGAGAAGAGAAAGAATTCATGTTAAAATCAAGGTCATAACCACTTTGAGAAGAGCTGTCTTCACTTTATGAAAGCTATGAAATACAATCTCTACTTGAACACATTATGCAATTGTAATCTAGGAGAGATTTAATTTATTGATTAAGTAATTCCCTTTTTTTTTTTTCCACAACTCTCCAATGTTTAACATTTTTGTTTATATCTTTGGCACTGAAAAGCTTTGTTAAAATTAAGCTCATTATTACAGATATATTCCTCTCCTTTTGAAACACTGAATTTTAATAACTCAGTAATGCAATAATATATCAGATATCATATTCAGCTTTAGAATACCATTTTCTCATAATTAAGCCATTTTAAAACCTTTGTTTTGTTTAGAGCCTTTTTGATATCTCACTGGAGCACAAGCTAGCTTTGGGAATTTTCAGCTGTGGATACTATGTTGAAAACTTCAAGATGTATAGATGAAAAAGCCAAAGAAATAAACATTAATCAAAAAACCACAATCAGTTTCACATATATTTAAGCCATAAGCAAACAACATTTATACACATGCTAAAAGTAAATTAGGTCAGCAACACGCCCTACCTTTTCACGGTTCTCAAACAGCAAAACATTTCACCAACTCAACGCTCAAGCCAACTTTCAGCTGTCCACTAAATTCACTTAAAAACAAAACAAAACAAAAAACTGTTTAGTAATGGCCACAAGTATTTTTCCCTATTACTTATCAGTGTGTTCTCCAAACCCTAAGTGATAGCTTTTAAAGTCACAATAATAATAAAAAATTGAGAAATTATACAAAGATACTGTTTTGCATAAGAATATTTTCATTTTCTCTACAGTTAATCTTGCAAATATTAAGTTCCTACTGTATTATGGCTTGAAGATGAACATTTAAAGATGTTCCATTTTAGAAACAAAAAAAACACTTAGAAAAATCTTTATTGAAAATATTTCCCACTCCTCCTGATGTTTAGTTTTTGTCTTAAATTTTTTGTCGAAGAAAAAAAAAAGAAAGAGAGAAGCTTCTTTTAGTATTAACACATACTAGTTAGTGTAATTCTATGTTATTTTTCACTTCTCTGGGTTCAAAATTTCCAGACAAACGATAATATTTTAAAATTTACATACCAACTATTTTTATGGGAGCACAATATGGACCAACAAAGGGAAAGACTGTGTCACACAATAAAGCCTGGGAATCTTTGTCAAAAATTTACTGTGATTCAGCAAAATAAACCAGCAATTTCTACCAGAGATATAGTAGTAATTTCTGCACTACACAACTGTAATCTAGTGTTTTGAAAAAGGAGATAAACCACCTAGTGCATCAGACTGCAGACATGTATCTAATTATTAGGGATTAGGAGGGAATTTCCCTGTCCTCAGTGTTTTCTAACATGTTTTCAGTGCACTTTTCTTACTTTTCTTTGCACTTTTCAAAACAGGGTGCACCCACTAAGTTTGTTCCTTTGAAGCACTGCAGGTGAGCCATTATCAGAGAAATGCCATTCCTGTTCCATTGTAGCATGATAGTTACTATGACTATTTTGCAAAATACATGGAATTTTAGAAGTGCATCTTAGTAAGATAATAATACTGAATTAAGAATAGAAATTGTTTACCACATATTTCACTAGAGAAAAATAAAACAGGCTGAGAAAAAACATGAAGCGCTAAAACACCCCCAAAATAGTTTACAAATTTTATGTTTTCTGATTTTCAACATGGTGGCACAATGATAACCATTTTATTTTTAGTGTCCCTAACAAATTGTCTTAAATCATAAACTAAATTAAGTTCATTAAAAAACTCTCTGGTAAGAAAATAGTTTCTCTCTCTCTCTGTAATCTTAGCTTCAGGGATTTGGACAGATGATGGAAAAAACACAAGAATCTCACTAATCTCTGATGACACTTTATATAACCAGACAAAAGCATTATTGTTTCTTGTTTCAAATATTCTATTAATGGCTTATAAGTTGTTACATTTCTTAGTTAAATAAAATTCCATGCTTTTGAATAAAGTCAACCTACATTACACCTCAAAGATATGCTTACTAACACAAACCTAAACATAAATTATATTGTACTCTACCTGCCAAAGCCTTTAGAAACAAGACATCGCATGTTACCACTTTATAACTCAAATCAAGATTATCTGGTTTCAAGTATTAACCTGCACTTGGTTCTTAAGACAACATGAAAACAGTATGCAAATACACAAAACAGCTATGTTCAGAAAATGAGCTTCAGTAAAAGTATTTAAAATTAACCTGTTTGCTGCTTAAAAGAACAGAAGCTTTTGTAATCCAATCACTAGTATTTTAACAATTTAAAATACAGTTCTGACACAATTGATCACTTCAAAATTCACTAAAGACTTTTTTTTTTGTGCTACAGTTACTTAGCTCAACTGTAAAACTCTCACTAAGATGTTTCTTAGGCCTGCCTCCCTCCCCATTAAAAAGGCACCAAATAAACAGTACAGTTCCTGCACATGCATAATTAAAGCAGATCTCGACAAAGGCCACGTTGAGGATTCGGGGTTGTACGCCGAACCCGGACAGGTAGACCAAAACTCTACTAACGAAGAACAACAGCAACAAGAAAACGTGAAGTTGAACAAGCGGAAGCGTGCCAGAAAGTGTCTGCCTGCTGCGCAGAGAAGCGGAAGTAGTCAACCAGCTACAGGAGGAACCTCATCACTTCTCTAAGGAAATTCATGAAATGCTTTATGACAAAATCATTTTTGGATTCTTGACTTATGATGCTGCCCATTTTCTTAAATGGTATCAGAGTGGCTATCATAAGTGAGAGACAGTAAAGAGCATCAATATAAACAACCTACTGACAGATGAAGGCTATGGGGGGGGGGGGCGGAGTAGAGTATCACAGCGGAGTAACATGCCAAGTTTTTTGCTACCCCGGGCCGAGCCAAGAGGCGTCAAAACCACGAAAACGTGAGAAAAAAAGGGAAGCGAGATGCTTTGGCCCGCTCTGTTTGTTTTCCAGCCACCTCGCAACAGCGGCAGGCGAGCGGCCCCCGGGGACGCCCCGCTGCCCCAACCGCCGCCGCCGCGCGCCCCCGCCCCTCCCCTCGCCGGCGGCCGTTGCGCCGCCCGGCGCGGCCACTTGCCGGGCCCGCAGCCGGCGCCGCGGCCCCCGGCGCACCCGCGCACACATGTACGCACGTATATACGCGCGCGCGCTTTACCTATGTACACTCGCATCAGCGCACGCTCTTTGTGCAGAGAGCTGCCCCCCTGCCCCCAAGCCGCCACAGCCCCAGGCGGAGGCCCTGCCGCAGGGGGAGGCCGTGCTAGAGCCCGGCCGAATTTTACCCCACAGCCGAGGAGCCCCCGCCCAGCAGGGGGCTTCGCCTCGCCCCTTCCTCCGGCAGCCGACGCTGGCGGTTTGCAACGACCGTAACGACCTTTCCGCGCGGGGGGGCGGGGGGGGGGGCTGCCCACCCGCCTCCCTTCCCTTACGGAAGGGCCCGCCCAGGCCCCGCTTACCACCACGGCCGGGCAGCGCCCCCTCCCTCGGCCGCCCGCCGGGGCTCGGCCCCCATCGCCCGGCGCAGCCGTCCCCGCCGACGGCCCCACAGGGGAGGGGGCGGGGCGAGGCGAGAGCCGTTGCGGGGGGGGAGGCGGGAGAGGGAATTCCCGCCGGGGGCGGGGCCAGCAGCACCCATCAGGGCGCGCGCGCGCTCCCAGCCCCGCCGGCGTCTCCTCGGGCGGCCGCTGCGCCGCGTCACCCCGCGCCCCGCCCCTGGGCTCCCCGGGGCGGGGCCGCGCGCGCTGCCTCTCTGCGCAGGCGCAGCGCAGCGAGCCGCTGCCTTCCCGCAGAGCCGTTGGGGCGGTGGCGCGCGGTCCCTCCGCTGTGAGGCTGGGTGGAGGGTTGCGGCGGCGGAGCTCCCTCTGCTTYCCCGTGTTAAATGCTGCGGGACGGCTGCCGGCCTGCTGCCCATCCCCACAGGGACAACGAGCGGACCAGTTGGTGCCCTCCCAGGCAGCGAGCGGACGGGGCCTCCTCGTCCCGGCAGCGAGAGCCCGCCGAGCATGGAGGGCGAAAAATGATATTTTGGGCCGCTCTGGTGCCCTTCGCCTCTCCCTTCTCAGCCTCCGTGAAAATAGGCGGGAGTTTGCCCCCTCCCGGAAACCCCCAGCGACTTTATTGAAAGCCTACGGTGCGGGAAATGCACTTACCTTAGAGGCCTCATGGTGCTTTCTCCAGCTTAGAAATAACTGCTTTTCAGTGCCTGTGATTCCAACTGTAGAGGCAAACAATCTCTTAAATGTATTCAATGTGTAAATTACAATAATTGAAAATCTTTTGGCCAACATAAATGCACAACTATTTCACTCTGCCTTTTTTTAAGTAAACACACTAAAAGRCTCCATTTTTGGAAAAAAAAGAGAGGACTCAGCAGGAATCTGGAGGATTTAGAGCCAGTATCGAGTGCTTGCACAAAACAAATAGATGTTATACATCTGGCACTCGAGGATTAGGTAAAATACAAATAAACAATAAACAGTCACTGATTTGTGCTTCACCTATTACTGGCGTCCCTGGTTATGTACTGCATCCCATTTTGTAAATCTGAATGCAAATATTGCAAGCATATTACAAGAGCATGTAGCTGTGAAGTAGGAGAAAAGTTATCCCTTTTAATTTCTACTTTTAATAGTAGAATATTTCTACAGTTTTTACTCTGGGACACTGAAGGGAAATCCCTGAAATGAGAAATCTCTACTCTTTTCAAAGAGAATCACAGAATGGTTGAGGTTGGAAGGGATCTCTGGAGATCATCTAGTCCAAAAATGAATGGAAAGGAGTTATCAAAGTACTCACATGTACTTCAAAATTTCCTTGATTCTGCAGAAGGAGAATACCAGATACACAACCCCCCCCCCACCTGTAGTCAAATACAGAAAAATCAAAAACTATTTTCCTGCAGTTACCAATGCTAGATATATGAAATATGTGTATTTTTCTTTCAAGGTAGTTCATGTCAACAAGAAGCTGATGCAGTGACACTCAACCTCAGAGCAAGAATATTACCTATTGCTGATGAGTTTAAGAACAAAGAGAGATTAATTTAGGGATTGGAGTTATTTGCATGCAATCTATTAAGTTTCTGGGCAGAAAAGTTAAGAAACAGGACTGACAAGGTTTAGAAACTATCTGTAGTTCAGTGAAGCTTTAAATCAAGTTAACACTCTCACAACCCTTTGGGGATTTGCATAATTTTCATAATATGCAGCATGTTTTTGCCTCCCGATAGAAGCTATCAGTTAGGTAAGCAATTTGCCTGCATAATTATGCGGATGGGATAATAAATTTAATTGATTCAACAGAAAAGTGTGCCATTCATTTCACCTGAGATTTCTGTGAATTCTATGAGCAATAAAATAAATTAGGAGAGAGAATCAGCAGGTGACACTGTCAGATACCAGCTCCTTTGCATAAGGTACCTATTTTCAAATAGAGCCAGAAAAAACTTTTTTTCCCCCCACAAGCACAGGAATGTAGCTGAAATTCTAAACACTTACTGTTTATGAGTATTGCTGCAATACTCCCTGGGAGTAGTACTGTGGCTTTATCTGATCTCATTCTCCTTTATAGGTTAGGTTGGGCTCCCCATCAGTTCCCATGATAAATTCCACTGGCTCAGCAAGAATGGACCTCATGTTGATGGGTGTCTCAGTGAAAAGGCCTAGAGGTCCATAAAAAAGAATGGGCGCTCTAGACATTCAAATAATTTCTATAAAGTGGCACAAAAACATTTCTGAGTAGAAAGTTTATTTTACACCAGATAAAAATAACATCTAAAAAACTTTGTATTTTGACTACCTCTTGTCCCCAAACACAGGGAAACTTTAAAATATGACAATAAACTTGCTACAAGTGGCAACAGAGCCAGTTTCTGCTGTCTCCTTTATTTCTGTTCTGTTCCTGAGTTTGCAGATGGTCAAAAACAGGTATCAGAGGGATCAGTTTCTCCAGTCCCATTACACATAATGGCACAGCAACACTGAAGCCTATAGTGTCAATACTAATTTTTGAAATACCAGTCATTTTAGAAATGAGTTATATAGAAGTGGTAAGACTGAAAAATTTAGACCTCGGATTTGCCAAAAAGGAAGCAAAGATGCAAGATAAACCCAGAGAACTTTAAAGGACAAAAATGTGAAATATTCATTGTTCTTAATGTGGTCATATTTTACTAAGCCAAGGAGCATGGTATTTAGATAGTGGTAATTAAAAGTTTGATTATTACACCAGGGATATTTAATTTTACTATTTCTCCTCAGGTAGAAGTCTCACTAGTAGCCACATGAGTTCTGCAGTGAACTGAGCACAATACGTAGGCATAACTTTATACTCCAGCCCAGTTTGTACTTAAAACTGGAAGCTGGCCATGTCCACAGCTGGGAGTTTCAGCCCAATTTATTCATGAGTATTTGCTACGTTATGTGCTGTCTCTTGGTGAAAAACTGCATAATCTGACTGATTTCACATCATTCTTAACCTCTTCATGCACTTTATCATATTCTAGATCCTTGTGGTAGTTACTAGATATTAAACATTCCATGTCTACTTTGCCATTAGCCTATCTTTCAGCATACCTATTAATATTAATTATAGGGATCTGAATAGAATTAAATAATTTAATGACAATACAAATTCACAGATATTTTGGATGTATCATACAAAGAATAAACAGCAACATTTATTAACATCTTAACAATTCCTCCAAAATAATCCCTTTAATTGCTCTTTTACTACTTTATAATAGCCATATACTGTCAAGCCTCTATTGCCAGCTTCTCACCTTCATCCTCAGCCTGGGTTAAAAACCCCCAAACTATCAATGCTTCATAATAAATTTTGATAAATCTTCCAAACTACAGTATTCTGTTTCAGTTATAAGAAACTATCCAGAACTAACAAAAGTCTAATCTTTCGAAGGGCATGTCATGTAATCAGTGAAAATTGAACAAAGATTTCCACAGAGAGAGAGCGAGCATTTCTTATATGTCATATCTAACAACATATTGAAGGAACTTGGTCTAGCTAGGCTTTGCTATTGCGTGCAGCACAGGAAATTTTTTTGCACATTTTTTGTCTGTCTGCAAAGAGGAAGGTATAAGTTCTACTTCCTCTAAGAAAAATTAAATCTATCAAACGAGGCATTTAATCTCAAATGCAGAAGCTTTTTCAGCAATTAAGGAAAAGTAACTTATATCTTGGGAAAAGCAATAAGATAGATATTGTCTACTGAGTGGCTGGCACTGCAAAACTGCATCATCTCTATTGTACTGAACTTTACTCTCTGTAACATTTATTCATAACATTTATTCCAAGCTTGTTTCCATTCTACACTGGAGTTTTGTTCACTTGTTATGTCCTGTTTAGCCCAGGGAATTTTTGTTACCAAAATGGTACTGAGAGCGTTGCTCAAGAAACTTTTCTAAAGTTTTGGTACATATCAAAATGCCCAGATTTGTAAGGTATTTCAAGTAGACCCAGAAAGTATAAAGATGTGAAGTACAGGACTTAAAGTTGTTCAGACTGCCTACTCATTTGTCATGGTGGTAGAGAGACAGATTATACTGATAGATACAGCTAGATCCTGGTACAGCAGGTATAACATCTTTGCAACAATGTGGGRAGCTTGCTTTGCTTGTTAATATAAAACATAACTGAGATAGCATTGTATCAGGTGGAGATGATACTCAGGAGATGGAGCCAGAACATTGCACAAATTTTACACAGTTCCAAGCTACACTGGAAGGTAAATGCCAAACCTCTGACTGAAAAATAAAGCAACGTTTGGATTTTTATTTTTTAGGGCATGATCTATGTAAAAATTCAAGACTACTTATAATGGATAAATAATGCTGTCTTAGAACATCCCAAGCTTTGAAGTTTTAAGGATTATTAACAATTTTGTTCCTCTGCATCTCTAAAATACCCTATTAGCCACATCCGGTACTGCTTATAGAAATTTGGGATTTAGCTGGGGTTCAAATAGTTTCTGTTTAATTCCAAGGAAGATTAAGCTACAAAGGATCTTACAAAAAGTAATTAGCAAAAATGATCTAGCTTCTCACTGTTGACTACATTGCCACTTTCAGCTTGTTGAAGCCTTCCAAAACTGCTGTTGCAGTTAATGCTGGAGTGGGTGGAAGAACATCAGTTTGGATCCTTCATTTGAAATCTGATTATTTCGTATCCAGTCTTTCAACTACTCAGAAAAAAAGCAGCTGAATACTAGTGGACTTAACAAAGTGGATAGCCTTGCAAGCAGTAGCGCTGTCTTCGTGAATATCAAGTAGTGGAATCCAAAGCCTGTTTGAACGACTACCACCTGTTCAAGAGAAATTTGGAGGTAAGGAGCTTTTCTTTTAAAAGCAATGCTATCTGTTAGCACTGAACCTGTCATTTTTTAGAAAGAAGATGAAATCCCTACAGAAGAATTATACCCTCAGAAAAGACAAGACGGGCTTCTTCTGTGTCTGTATTTATCTATAGAGGTGGGGCAGGAGGAAGGCAGTGATCTTGATGGTCATCGGTTTCCAAACCCTTCCTCCTCAGGAGCAACTCCCAGACAGGCTGGAAGAGCAGTGGTATCAACTGAAGAGGTAAGGGATCTAATAGCTGCAGACCTGCTGATCTTAAGTTGAAGGTGAGCCTGAAGAAGGCATCAAGATCTGTATTAAAGTATCTTCCCTTTAAGATCCTTTATGTTTAAAGTGTGGCAGCTTTGCACATCCTCCTAAGAGACTGAAATTATTCTCTGTCAGCTTAATCTTATGAACAAGGAGAGTAGGAACACAGAAGAAAGCTCCCCGATTCCACACAGTGATCTCCAGTAGCACAACAGTGCAGTGCCACATACAAGAGAACACTGGTTAGAATTGGGCCGGCTGGAATCAGACTAATGACATGGACCCAAAGACTACAGTGGCAAAAACGAGCAAACCAAGCAGCAAACCCCTCAAATCCCCCCTCAACCATCTAGCACTAATCATGATGGCTTTCAGATTCAGAGAGGCCACCCACAATAATGCTGCTAGAACTGAGAAAACAGACCCGTGCTGCCTCAAAGGAGGGAAAGATTTTTCAAGCACTGAGGGCTGAGGCCACCATCTTCTGGGTCACTACCAAAGGAACAAGCCTGAAAGACCCACAAGTTTCCACACCCAAGAGAGCAGAAATTCTCAGCACAAAAAACTCTGGTGGGGACAGACAGGTCCAAAAGAGCTCTATCATCAGCATGTTTGTGAAGATTGGTACTGGAGATGTTAACTAGCATTAGAGAAATGCAGAGCTTGGGCAAATATCAACTTTGATTGAGTTCCCACTGATTTTCCCTGAGAATTTTCTGGTATGAAAAACCTAACTCAGGCTGCAGCTCAGTAGATGAAGTGTGACTTAAGAAATTAATGTCCCAAATATGATTACGGACTTACTAGAAGAGAGGAATTCATGAAGACACAGGCAAAAAATAAGTTGCTAGAAGTTTCCATCTCATCATGCAGTTGACCGAAACTAAATAATGGTAATGTCAATTACAGCACACGGATGCAAAGGTAGAAGCAATCCCTCCAAGAGCACTTTGAAGAGGGAGAGAAAATTTTCCTTTTCAGTGGAAGGGGACATATATACAAAAACGTGAAGCAATACCTGCACTCACATCAGCTACACCTTCCACCGTGAACTCTGTGTAGAGACTCTCTCAGCTCTGTGAAGGAAGGTATCCTGTTAGCTAAGTCAGGCATGTCTCATGTGGTAAGTGACTTTTGAAGTTATTTTGTTCTCAGTGTTTTTTTTTGAGTAAGGAAATGAAGGCCTAAGAAGGGGTTCACAGATGGGACAATATCCTCACAATACACTGTGAGGAAAACAAAAGGAAACATGTATTACTTCTACAGGTTCTTGGAGCAATGTGGAAAACCTCTCACTCAAGAACACTAGATATACCCAATCAATTGCTGGGACAGGAGTAACAGTTAGTGCTATATTCTCCATAAAAAGGGAAAAGTAGCTGAGGCTAATGATACCATTATAAATATCTATGTAAGCTGGTGTGACAGTCTGTATAGGGATACTTGCATGTACGAAAAAAGATGTTCTATTTTTGTGCTACTATCTGCATTATCATCAGCATAAATATTTAAAAACAACTTGAGATTTGAAGCCTTGCTGTTAATCAGTAAGGCACAGTCTGAATACAGTGGGAACTGTCTTTATTGATTTATATTATTTTCAGCAATGATTACTTTAACCATAAAAAAAAAAGTCTTTACTAATTAATAACTACTGAAACAGCCAGACCCTTCCAGCCCATTTCATATTCTCCTGCAGCCATTTTAGAGCAGATGTAAGATCCAAGCTGTAAACTTCTTCCATATTAACATTCATTGTCATGTGCTTAAGAAAAAGCTTTGGATCTGATATACGAGCAGCTAGGATCAGTCTCTCCACTGCTGTTTGATAGTCATCTTTATTCTGCCCTTTTGGATCTTCACATCTGTAAGAGATTTTTCACAAATACAAAATTATGTAACATACAGGCCCTGTGTCACTTGCATGATGCTTTATAATGGCAAGAAGATTATAAAAAAATTTAAAATAATGCCTCATCTTCACTTCACTTTCGATAGATTATGTTAATTTCTAGACAATTTTTAGCTGATTATTCTGAAGAATTAAAAAGTTAAAAAAGTGATCTCTTAAACATATTTCACAGTACTGGAAAATAATAGGATTTAATGCCAATACAAAGGAGGTCTGCAATACTCACTGCAGTGCATTTCATCAAGAAATGCTCAACTCTGGTCTGGAAAATTCAGTAAAGGCATATAAAACATTTTATGAACTGGATATTGCAATAATTTATGTACATGCTTGAATCCAAAATGATTACTCATTTTTGGCACGTATTCACTTTTGGAGTAAGGGTGTGCTAAGTGATATGCCTATGTTTTTGCATGATCAGGATCATATTCTCTAAGCAGACCAGCAGAGGTACAACAGCATACACCTGAAACTGCTATCTAGTGTTGGCTAGAACTTTTATATCAACAAATAGTCTTAATAAGAAGAAAAAAAATTCTCACAATGGAGTTAAATTTCCTATGTGTCAAATCAGCTGAAGAACGTATCATGTCTCATCACAACAAATTTTCTGATGACAAAATTTTTTTAAATTATACTGTTCTTCTGGACAGCACTATTTTCTAAATAAATTCAGTCATATTTTGAGTTCACTATGATTTTTCTTTTCTCCTGCAAGCAAGATGCATGCTTCTTATTTTATAGGATATAATGATTATTTTGACCTGAAGTAATCAAACAGCATTCCAAATGTAACTTCGATATTCCCCTAAATGACAGCAGAAAAACTTAGAGAAAACAAATCAGGCATCTTTGAGGTAAGATGTTCCAAAAAGACACAGAGATAAAAAGCTTCTTGTTTGTCAAAAAGCAAAACTAAGAGATGTATTCCTTGGGAAGGGTGGGGGGAAGGAAGACACAGAGTATTCGAGTTCGAGGTGCCCCTGTTCACACTACTTAACAAATCCAGCTTTTCTATGCAGTTTCACATTCTGATGSTGAGCCACCAAATCTCAGACAAAATGGGGTCTTGAAAAATGAATTATTGGTATAATCTAGTGACAGTGGTTGGTAGTTTATGAACAAGACAGGAAAAAAGAAATAAACTTTTATCTGAAGGTATTCTGTCTCATAGTGAGGGAAAAATCACACTAGGAAATTTAATATTGAAGTATCCCCTACAAATAGAATCAAATAAAATAGCTTCATGCACTCCCCAAAGAACAGCCAAGAAATGTTAGATTTGCCTTTTGAAAGGCCTAACATTTTGACTCTGCCCTTCTACTCCACTGCTTAATCACAACACAAGAATCTATACATTGAAATATCAAGCTATCCTGGTTTAGAAAATACAGTATGTTCTTAATATGCTAGACACATTCAGTTAGGGAAACCAGTCCAGTATCAGTCTGGAACAACTATTTTTCTGCTGGTAACTGTTATATACATATAAGAATTTAAAAAAGAATATGTTTACTGCTCTATAACCAGATTAAAGTTTAAAAACAAGGATTCTCTTTCCCAGCCAACAGAAAACAAGGTCTCTCATGATCACATTAATAAATACAGTCAAAGTGGTATGTATTTGTCAACAAACCTTTTGAGTATTATTTGAAGAGTCTGACTGGTAGCACCTGGACTTTGAACATCACTGGCATTTGAAACAAGGAATATTTCAATGGCCAACAGCATCTCTACCTCAGAGAGGTAAGAAGGAATTGGCAGAAGTTTGTGATACAAATTTCCCTGCAGCAGTGGGTAGCAACCCAATGATAAAGCACCTGACAGTAAATGCAGAAATGTAAGAAATTAGGGATATCAATACTGAACATAGATCTATTTTCATCTGTACGTGGCTTAGAATGCAGAAAAAAATAGGTTAAAAAAAAACCCTAAAAAAGTAAGAATTCTTAACAGACTTTATTATTTCATGTGTGAAATGGCCTGATTCAAGAACACAACAAATACTCCATCCACATAATAATCTCTGTTGTAAAATGTTATTTTTGTCAACAAATATTATCAGTGACGATTATAGCTCTAAACAGGAGTATAAGGAAGTATAGTTTGCCTAGATAAAAGTGTGAAGATGATGCACTTTTAAATCTTTTCAGCATTCACATTTTGGAAATTCTGAAATTGAACATGAAAAATTAATTTTACGAGAATTGTATTTCTTTCATGCCACGTAGTCTTCACTGACAGTTATTTTCAATTGTAGCTATTTCCTAATAAATATTGTGGTTACAAATGAATAGCTTACAGTGACACAGAAAGTATGGTTTTCTCCTTATAAAGTATACTCTTATCTATTTCTCCCCAATATACCGAGCTTTTATGAGTGTATGCTGTCCAAAGAGCATAAGCAAAGGATATTGTTTAAAAAGCAACTTACTCTTGTAATAGGTCCTAGCTTTACTCCACAAACAACTTCTTCCCAAACTTGTGATTAATCCTCTAAGCAGAAAAAAATCAATAGGTATATTTTTTGAAAGCATGAAGTCTATTGCAGAAGATGAGATCCCAAGGTTCTTGCTCTCAAAACAGGCATTTATCAGCTTGTTAAAAAGACGGCTGTACCAGGGAACATCTACAGTATCTGAAATGAAATGAAGAATGTTAATTACTGAATTCAAATCAAAAGCAAGTCTAATTGAAGAGTGGCTTCCCAATGTTGGCATCAGTACCTAAATAAGGATTCTTGCTTCCATTAGCAAAATGGCACAAGGTTGAGATAACTTACGATAATGACGCTTTATTCAGGTCTTTTCACATAGTTATACACATTTCACTTACGTTGTTAAAGATGAATTGTTAAAGTCCACATCATAACTTCCTGCTAAAAACAGTATGATCAGATAAAAATATATTCCCTGCCCAAGTCTAAGAATACAATCTTTACCTGGTGTCTCAGACTCCCAAAATTTGCACCAATAAAGTCATCTTGGTGCCACAAGTTCTGCTTCTGCCCATGCTCTGAACTGCCCACTTCTTGGCAGGACTCAGCAGCCTACTATCCACATCATGGCAAAACATGTTTTAGGATCCTCAAAGCAGACAGTGTTCCAACTAAGTTCTCCTAATATACCTAAGAATACGCACTGACAATAGGACTGAGCCCTATACAAGTGAGTCAAGTGAGGTTTCTACAGTGGAGACTAAGGAACTACCCATCTCAAAGTACACATCCCAAATTTGTCAGATAAACCGAACCTGAAAAAGTACTCATTTCTTCACATGGTGTGTTTAAAAAGCCTAGTATGGCTAGCTCAGCTTTAGAAATCAACAATGTAGATTTCTACACTGAAGTTAGAGAAAATGAATCTCCCTGATGACATCCCTGTTCTCTCCTATTGTAGAGACTGTATGGTCCTTAAAAAAATTAGTGGACCTTTCCTATAGTTCTATGTAACTGGGACAATTAGAAAAAGAGGACAGCTGTATAAAGAGCGTGTGTGCGTGCGTGCGTGTGTGTGTGTGTGTGTGTGTGTGTGTTACTGACGTAATTAGTAAGAGTTGCAGAGTACAGTAGGTACTTTAACTGACATCTACACTCTGCAAGAAAATGGGCATGTCAAAAATCCATCTTCAATAAATTGTAGCAGGAAATGGGGAAAAAAAAGGAACAGTACAGAATCACCTGTTAAATTTTTAGCTCTTAACACAGTACCTTTTTTTACTTACCAGAACAATTTTGGAAACCCGGTAAGTTCTGCAGAACCTCAAATGCCTGCCTGTATAAACTCTTACTCAAGTATTCATGTACCAGTGAACGTAACAGATTATGTCGATTGAGGATGTCCATTTTATCACAGGGCCACACTGGTGCATTTGTGATCCATCCTGACTCTACAGCAAAGAATAGTGTGGTGTTATTTCTATTAACTGAAACAGCTGGTCACAATGGACTTTTGGCTGTTAAAAGTATATTATAAAATGTAATAGAAAACAAATTTCAAAGCTTCACATAAAATGCAATTCTAGTTATTAATAATTTGTTCCTTATCACAAATACTTCTCAGATAGACCCCCCCAAACCTTCATATTTAAATCTTTAAATATCATGGTAGTGACTCTCATTCAGTGGCTTGCCCTCTACAGTTTTATATATAAATGTTTTATAAAGCCAAATAGCAAAATTTAGATCCTCAATATTACTTTATAGAACACTTTTTATTCTTGTGCATACTTCTGAGTTTCCTCTCTTCTTTTCATCATGTCAGCAGAATTCCAAAAAGCAAGTAATTATGGGTTATTTTATGATAGAAATATTTTAATATTCCAAAGTTAGCTTCATTATGTGTGGCTACTGTGAGGAGTAAAGAAACACTGCACTGACCCCAGCTGGAAGATTTGTTGACACTGAATTTCACCTGGGCTCAAAGGAAATCTGCATGGGGCAGGCTCACTTTCCCAGCAGCWCCCTTCCCCTATTATGGTAGGTTTTTGAATAGAACAGTGGATGGTAGTCAACTGAAAACAGTGTTTCTGAAAAAGGTCTGGTATTAGTCATAGTATTTCTTATACATATCAAGAAGAATGCTAACTGATAAGATGGATCACATTTTTGCTGTCTCAGTATCAATAAATTTATTTAATAACATAGACCAGCTTTTAACTTTTAGCTCAAGTCTTTCATAAGAGGGGACAGTGCGAATTTAAATATCAAAACTCAGTTCTTTACAAGACACACTTACCTCTCAATACCCATGTTGCTCCATCCAAACTTCCAGTTTTAAGAAAAAATTCTGCAGCAGTATTAACAATTTGACATCTCGATGCTGACTTTTCTGGACCAGTAAGTCCTTTCAAGACGGTAAAGTATATCTTTAGCTCATGCAATTTATCCAAAACCTTCCTTCCCTAGCAGGAGAAGGGGAAAGGAAAGGGGTAAGGTCAGAGGAAAGAATGACATTGGTGAACACAAAGTATATTTACATAAAATACAGCAGATTTAATCAGGTGATATAGATTTATATGGATCAGTTTAGCTACATTATCCAAGCTGAGGGGGGGGGGAAAGGAAAAAGACTTGAGTAGTAAGAATTCTAATGAATAAATAACAGATTTTTAATTTTTGACTCTGTAGGTAAAAAAAAAAAAAAAAAAAAAAATCCATTGTTTAATAGTTCCCAGCACAGTATTTTCCATAATACTATTTCCACAGTAAGATGTTCCTATACAGTATTTCTTATATACTTTGTAATTTATTTGTATTTGCTTACTCTAGTGTATTAACATTTTTACTGCTTTTGATTCCATTTAGCACTACAGAGCCTATAAAATTCTGAAAAGATCATACAGATATTTCATATTGTAGCAGAGACATAACTGTTAAGCTGAAATAATTATCTTGGCATAAACCAAACAAAACACTAACTTATGTACTCAGCAGAAAAAAAGTTGGAAAAATTAGAGGCTATCTGGCCAGCAGTAAAACAACCAATAATTTTATCATCAGATTCCAAGTTGAATTTTAGTCTGGTTTCCTTCCTCTAAACAACTTTCTGGTTTGTTGGCTTTTTCAATCACAGAAAGTAGTCTAAGGTTGCTTGGAGAGCTGTCTCCATGGAATTCTATTCACRTCTCACATCTGCATTGTTTTTCCAAGTGCATGTGTTCTGTGCCCTTTCTCAGCTCTTAAAAAGGATATTCTCTTCATGAACATGGAGCATACATACTTTACCCCTGGCAGACACCAAGCATCAAAGCTATGAGTTAAAGGGGTTTGATGTTTGTGAAGGGAAAATGATCTGAATGTCTCAAAAGCACATCCAGAGCTTGAGGCAGTCCAAAATATTCATTAAAAAGGCACAGAGCATGTCCTAAAACCAAAATTATTTCGGTCACAGCAGGAAGCTCAGTCCTTCACCTTATCTTTAATCCTGTGGTTATGGGCTAGTATCTGCTTGATCCCCTATCTTGCTGCTTCCAAAAAGTGGTACAGAAAATAAGATAAGGTGAAGGATTGAGCTTCCTGCTTTTCAGACTTATCTGAAACAGGTTATGGAGTGAAACTGGTTGGAGATAGGTAGGAATGACAGTTCTAGTTCATCCCTGAGACAGAGATCAATTTGGGGATTGTCGGTTCCAATAAAAATCATGCAGAGCACTGCCTCATTCATGCTCCAGTATTCTGAACACAGGTTGTCTGCAAGGCTATTTGAGGATCTTGGTGAACAGTTTGTTGAGAGGTGGATTTGACACTGAACACAACATTCCCAATGGAGGGATGACTTTTTTTCGCTCTATGCATGAAAAACAAAGTAATATAAGCACTGTCTGCTTTTAATAACTCCTTTTATACAAGAGAAACAACACATTCTTGACAGCTTGCATCTCTAACACGAGGACATGAAGACGAACCTCCTTGGGCTATCAGAGGTCTTGCAACCCACATACCAGGATGCCCATTGTAACAGACCTGGAAAACAGACAAGTGTGCAACAGCATTTCCCTGCAAACACTGAATATACTCTCTCTGCTGAAGAGAGCCAAAACCCAAGCCAAACTAAGCTCTTAGATGGGCACGTGAGCACTAACCACTCAATGCCAAGAACTTGGCCTACCTCTTCCATGACCAGGAATCTCCTAACTGTTTTAACAGGTGAGTAGAGCAGAACAAAAACGCTTTAAAATTTTCTAACTGCAAAAGTGTTAATGCAAAGACCTTTCCTTCCCTCTATTGCTAAACAGTGCCACACTGTGCTGTGACAATCTGTTGTGACAGGTGGAACAAGTGTGCTGCAGGCTAGTGGGGACTTGCTAAAAAGCTATTTAACTCAACAAGATGATGCTCCAAAATTACCGATTCATCAAAATGGGTGTATTGCCTCTAAAATAAGCAGCTTTATCAGATATCCTCTGGGGCTTGGGTTGATCCTGGAAACAGACTGAGCAGTGCACAAGCTTAATGTAACAAAAGTCCTGAAGGGCATCCCTTATAGACAGTTATATTAAAAAGACTACCTTAATCCCTTGATACAAATCAGAAAGAGTTCCCCTCCAATAATTCACAAGGAAAACAAGAGTCAAAAGGGGACAAGAGTGTCTTCGCTTGTGTTCATAATAATATATGCTGGAAACCATGTTGTATGGGGTGAGGAACCCCCCAGTACAGCATAATTATTAATCATGAGGATTAGGCCCACTGCGAGGAAGGTAAATTCAGAGTGGGATCACTGGCCAAAATACAGCTCCAAAAACATAAACAAGCTAAATTAAACCACTGATGTTTTTTCGTCGTGTTGCATTGTATAGGGGATTCAAGCCAGTAAACACTAGACTGCTTCCTTCCAGGAAGAAAAAATTATCAGTGAAACAGTGCTTGCTGCAGTGAACTTGTTATGAACTTCTGAACCTATGATGAGGACTAAAGAGTATAAATATCCAGTGGAAGGTCTAGTCTCTTAACCCGGGCCCTTTACATTATTTGATAGCAAGGGAAGGATTGTAAATGGTACTTCTTTGTGATACTTAAATCTTTGCAAGAGTCACAAGACTCCTAGGTCCAAATCTGGCAAGAGGTGTGAAATGAGAAAGAGCCCGAGATTCTAAAGAGGAAAAACACTTTCAGTGATGCTCTGGGGAATAAACTGTTCACCAGCTACAGAAGCACCCTGCTTTGCCTCCCCTTTTGTCTTCCTTGCCTTAGCCATTCTACTTGACATCAGGTTCAGAGCCATTGGTGCAGGAAAGGGCCCACTCAAACTTCCTCAAATATTCCTTGAGTTGGGAGGTCTCTGGATACAACAGTATTGCCAGAGGAAAGTGACATTTCTGGGAAACAACCCCATCAGCACCTGGCCCCAGAATCTCAGGAAGATCTGTCTGTTAAGCCAGATTCATCCTTGGATCAGAAGAATTATGGCTGAACCTAAATAATTAAGTTTCTAGGTTGCAAGACAAAGTCATGATGGGCTCCATCCAGACAGAAGTACACTCCCTAATGTGCTTTGTCTTGAAGCCTTTGTTCTACCAGGCAGCATGAATGTCTGGTATGCCCACCACTATAGGGAAAACAACTACCACAAACTGTGTGTATTTTGGTCCCAGGAAAGCCATAATTACACAAGATATGAAAAATAAATTAAAAGCATATTCATTGTCACAAGCAACTCCCTCCACCCTAGTTAACAAAGAAAGCAAGCAAGAGATGCATGTAGAAAACTACTGTTCAGAAAGGCACAACAAAATGCTTTAATCCAGCTGGATAGTTGAGAAGGGCTAAGGCTGGGTGAGACAGATGGCACAGCCAGCCATTCAACCAGAGAAATATAGTTTAACATTTAGAAAAGAACTGACTCAGTCTTCCAAACAGATTGCTATAGCCCAGAATACCTTTATCCACTGCAGTACTTTGTGATAAGAATACATTACACTTATCCCAGTTCTTCCAATGAAAATTCTGTCTGCTTCATTACAGTGTGAATTTTTTATTACTAGAAGGGAAAAAAATATATTACTTTGTGTAAATGTAGTTTTAAAGAAATTGCACACTTTAGAAATAAGGTCACTGTGAAAATCTTAAATATATATTCTAGAATATTTGGCATTAAATTACAATTTATTAAGTTTTAACACAAAGTACAATAAATAACTATAATTTATTCAGAGAACATTTTGCATTATTCTATTTCATCCATAACAATAAGATGCTTGAACATATAATGGCATAACATAATAACATAACATAATAACATAATTATTTGTAAAGTGAACTTCTTATTTTTTGGCACCATGAAGCAATGATAGCAATTACATACCTGTTTTGAATTACAAGTTTTTCCAAACCAGAGTACCATATTTTACAATATATCCTACCACTTTGGAAGCACTGTTACTATATTAGAAACTACACACTAAGTTTCAGGCCCCACCAGAACCTTGTGTGTGTTCCATGACTGGAAGCTGTGATAGTCGTTTTATAATATCAAAGTCTGAGGTCAGAAAGGTCACGTCACATAACTGGAATAAAATATTTTTTATTATAAAATTTTTGTGTGTGCAGCCCTTGCAGAAATTCTTATTTTTTTTACAGGATTAAATAATTCTGAAAATCCAGATTACTAAAAGAAAGCACCAATGAAATGTACAAGATGTGATTCCATTCAATGTGTTTTTATCTGTACAAATATATCTAGTTGTATTTACAACCCTAAACTTCATTTATGCTATTAAGAATGTGGCACTTCCAATGACAATACTTAAATATGCTTGTCTTTGTCCTGAGAGCAGGACATTCTCATTAATAAATCATCAATCTTGACTTCTGTTCTTGATCTGACAAAGCTCAAGTGTCCATCTTTTGGAGCAGGTGGTGAAACCCATTTAGTATCTCTGACTTTTAATTATGAGCACAGGGAATTTTACTTCAACTAGAAAATGGCATCTATTAAGCATTTCAGTTGATTGCATTTGTACCCAGAGGAATTCTGAACATTGTATCATATAAAATTGACTAATGTCAAGAAAACAGTCAGCATAGATTTTTGTTTTTTCTTCTTTCAAAAACTCTACAAAGAATAAAGGTGAATATTTATTGCATCTTAATTTTACCTGCATCAGCAAAATCACAAAAAGGAACTCCTGGTCTTTCTTCCTCAGAATCTCTGGTTAGTATTTCAGCAATAAATAATGACAGTTTCTGAAGATCACCAAATTGTTCATGTCCAGTTCTCAAACTGATATACAAATTTCCCAACTTGGTCCAATCGCTTTTTTCCTTGCAGTGCTGTGAAGAAGGCAATGGATAAATATAAGCAAACCTTCTTCCAGAACACCAAACAGAAAATGTATTGGAATTCAAGAGATATACCTGGAATAGACTTAAAGCAGTAAAGAAAATGCAGCTAGTATATAATCTGTCTCCTACAACAGTACTGAA
This sequence comes from Apteryx rowi, assembly GCF_003343035.1. NCBI lineage: Eukaryota > Metazoa > Chordata > Aves > Apterygiformes > Apterygidae > Apteryx > Apteryx rowi. Next base: position 266,447 of record NW_020451135.1, read on the forward strand.
TGCATTCTGATTTCTGACGTTTCCCTCAATGGATTATCCCCTGTCTCTTAAAGGAACAGATCACAGCATCTAGATCAGTTAATCCAAAGAGACTATAACCAAATAAAGACATTTCTTATAATTCTATGATTAAATCTCAGTGTTTTATATTCTTTTCTCTCACTGTTCATATTGTTATGACACTTTTTCTCTAGCTTGTTAAAATTTTATTAGCATCATCAACACCCCACTGTGTTTCATTAGGATTAAGTTAACTTGAATCTTCCTATTAATACAGGCTAAGAACACGGTCCTGGTCAGATACTTGTTACTCTGGTGCAACTTTTCTGGGAGTTTCAGGACTAAGCCCATGTTTGTGCGCTGTAATCTAGAGACATGTGCTGGAGATGCATACACACACTGAAATGTTAAATTTAAACCAACTGGCTCAGAATACTGATAGCAGTACAGGGTTGTTGTGCAGCATTTGCAGGTAAGCCAACTGAGCATTTATGCCAAGACCGGTGAAGGATAACTGCAGACAAAAAATTAAAGAGGTTTTCAAGAACTGACTGGACAAAGTCTTGAACGGCCTGCTCTGAATTCAGTGTTGACCCAGCTTTAAGCAGAAATTTGGAATAGAGACCTCCTGAGGTCCCTTCCAACCCAAATTATTACATGGTTCAGCACGGACTACAGAATCTAGAATTTATTCTTGAGTATTAAGTTAAGAACTAGTTTAGATCAATCATCTCTCTGAAATGAAATGGAGATCTAGCCTTTTCTGACATGTGAATCTTTATGTTTTATCCATCTGAACATGAGGAATAAATCAGTCTCAATAGTACTTAGCTTACTCCTTAATTTATAACCAGAATAAAACTCATGTTGCATTGATAACCCATGAAAACTGGAGCACTCTGATTTCCAGCAACAACATACTAAAGTCACATGTAACATTCAACTACATATGTTCAACTAAAATCCTGTACAAGATCTTTCTTCTGAGTTCACACTGAACAAAGAATATTAAAAGAAATGTTATTGTGGCACATCTGTTACCTAATAATTCATATCCATCCAAGGAGAACTACAGAAAAAAAAAATCACCACAGTGCTTTTTATGGTTAAGTCACTATTGAAAAGTGAAGACATCATAGCATTTGTATAATATACACCTATTTCTGCATATGTGCCATGAGGTGCTAAATGCTAGTACTTAGAGCATAGTTCTCCGGTCTAGGTACAAGATAAACCTTCCCCTTATAATCTTTAAAGCTGTTCTCTATAAACTCACTTTTTTTTTTTTTTTTTAAACTACTTCTTTCATGAGAAATAAAGCTTATTTTATCAGGTTGTGAAAAACCTGAATGGGCTCATTATATACTTAACCTAATTTGACTTTATGATTTAATCTTGATATCTGACAGCAGGTACTTCACTGTGCTTTCTAGATGAAGAGTTTTACTAGTCAGACTCCATAGACTGGCCATATGAAAGGCTGAAGCACGATTAAAAGCTTGAGGGGTAAGACCAGGCTATTAAAATGGACTAAATCCCAGTTTAACTTCTATATGTTGGCATGGGTGTTTAAGGATGACCAAAAGATATGACTGACTCTTAAGCAAATGTATCCGACAGTGTTAAGGTAGGGAGCTCCTGTGCTGATCGCTGTGTACATGGCAGCACAGGATTTGGTGTTGGCTGTTGTAACTCTTGCACTGTTTCTACAGCTCATGCTAAGATGCTGTGACCAGACTACTATCCACACATGACCTAGTCAGCTAAAAAAAACTTATTCATATCCTCATCTGCAGCTATACCTCTGACTTCAGTGCACACAGAGGAATACTTTCAAAGGCTACTTGCACCCAAATGAAACAAGCCTCCCAGGGGGTTCCTGGCGTAGTCAGGGAGATTCACACCCTGCAACTAGCTTGGCCTCTYGAGTTCCAGTGATGGGGGCACGGAAAGTCCAACGTGAGAGGACTGCAAGGTTTTGATAAGCAGGACTTAGACATGGTCATCAGTAGTAGGAGCTGATGTGCTATGTTACTCCCATTAATAAAAAGGGCCAATATTTGCAAATATTTTGCAGGCTCTTGGAAAGCTAATGAAGGAACTTTTTTACAGCTATTTTTTGTAATCAGTCTCTGAGTGGGGTTTTTTTTGGTTATCTTTTTTGCAGGATGCACATCAAATTGATGGTTGTTTCCTCTATACTTGCCAGCTGGCTTGAAGATGACTTTCATATTAAAAAAAGAAAATGAATCAAAATTAGTCCTGGTTCTTACAGACCTTGAGACCTAAATTTAAGAAGCTATGATAGTAAGTGTGTGATAATTTACAAACAGTACTACAATTGTACATACAGAAAGCAATTTGCCCTTAAATATGAAAAATTCAAGTGTACCATTAAAGAAATTATGTTATAATATTTACTTATTCTTTGAAATACCAGTTTACCATTACCAGTTACAGCCTTTTACAACTGTGTCTTTCTATACTAGATATGAATTCTGTAAAATAAAATATTAAATATATTTTTGGTAAGGAAGGCTGTACCACTACTGATTAAAAGAACAATAAACGTACGGCATACAAAATGTTTAAAATTATAAAATCTTTGAGTCAAAACTAAGATAAAAGCCTCAAGTATGTAAATTAAAATAAATACTGATACACCACAGAAAAGCCAAAGACAGTTTTCCCTGGATGTTAACCTTTCTCAAATATGGCTTCACTAACAATGTATTATTGTAAACTCAATATACTTCATAATAAAAATTTAAAATAACATAGAAATTGCTATTTTCTGTAGATTTAAAAAAGTCATGAGATTTAACTGGTTTAAGGATCACAAAAGGCTTAAAGAATACACACACACAGTACCTGAATTTCAGTCATTACCAAATTGAAGTCAAAATGCCAGTTCTTTTTAAAGTGTTTTTCCTGAAATCTTCAATAAGAAAAAAATATTAATATGTTATTTTAACATCAAATGAAGCTATTTCTATTCAAACCATTCACTTTTCTAACCCTGTTGAACTAAACAACACACTATCAGGAGGTGATCAACAAAACATCATGTTTGTATTAAAAACGGATGCAATTTTTTACTTGGTTTACTACACACACTATACAAACTGGACACTGAAAACATATTTATAATGATATCAAAGAAAGTCAGTACATGTATTTCATGTATTATGCAAATTATTGAACAAAACTGTTTTCAGAGAAAATACTCCCTTTTCTTAGGATAAGTGTAATTGAAAAGATAAGAATAAGACTTGCAATCCATTAAATAAATGTAGAGCTGTACTGTACGTGTTTCTGATATGAAGACAAAAAGAAAAAAAAGTCCTGGTTACATGAGACGGCGCAATTCAGCTTCAAATAGCTAGCAGCATAATGTTTTATTCTGCTGCTGCCACTGGAACAATGAATGCAGCTACCAGTGCGATGCAATCATGTAGAGATACTTAACCTACATATGGATGAGCTACTACATGTAGTGGAAGTAGCAGAGCTGCTCTATCTGCACACAGACTGCTTCTCAGTTTATGATAAAAGCACATATATACTGGAAACTTGGAAAGGGCCATTCCTTGGTGAATCGGATTCCTGATCTGAAAAGTGATAAAAATTACCTCCAACAGGTGTGTTAAGTTGCATTTGTAAAACACTGATATCCATGGATGACAGGTGTTCTCATTATGGGACCAGTATGAAGAGCAGCAAACTTGATTTCTGTAGTGTTTTCTCTTGAAACAGTGATACCTTGTATTTATGCAGTACATGTTACCCGTTTTGATTCCTCTAAGAATCAAAACTTGCTTTATGAACAGCAAACTTAGTTTCTCAATTTTTTGATACAGGTGATGCATGAGGGCGATCCATTTTCTTGTAAGTGATAGGAAGATATCAACAGTTTGGAACAGATTCAGGTTGTAGTTTCACACTGTGACCAGCATCATCCAGCAACACTGGGAAAAAAAAAAAACTCCCACCCTCCTCTCTGCTTGTGTTGGCACAAGCATTTATGCAGTTTCACAGTAAATGAAACTAGAAAACTACTTCAGATTATAACTAGTCATCCTATTGCCTGCAAGGGCTATTTATTGCAAAAGTACTGCTTGCTTATGCTGGGCTAAGATATGTATTAAACCATAACATCTCTGATTTGACTAGAGTTATACAAACTTGCAGCACACCTGGGAACAGCACTGCATCAGATTGTATTTTAAAGTGATATCAGTTTAATGTATTTCAAAGACAAAGGATTTCAAAGATAAAAGATCCAAGATTTGGATTCTGACTGCAGTTATAATTAGCTTTTTTCATACTGATCATCAGAGAACAATTAGGCATGCTATGATAGAATCACATGCATTTCCATCCAAGACACTAAGTTTGCATTTTCTAACTGGCTTTTAAAGTCTGCCCATAAACTTATGATATAGAACCTGAAGAAAGAACTAGATAAATTTAGGTATAAAATAGCTCCTTAAAGACATACCTGGATTTTACGTTCAGAATAGTATTTATTTCCTGACTGGAAACTTGCAATTGGTGAAGGAACTTAATAATGAAGTTGAAATGTTCAAACTCAAGAAACATACCAGCATCAACAAGCTGTAATATCAAATAGGGGGAAGAAAAGTAAACACACAAAAGATTGGCATCACTTAAATATTTCCAGAGGCAAGAGGCAAACATCAGTGGGAAAAATATGTCACAAGGAATCTCAGTCAAAAACTAAGGGATAAATGGAAGCCTGTACCACAAATGCAGCTAACCACAATGCAACTTTTAAAAAATTCTATTTAAAGAATCATAAAGTGATACATTTGAGTTTAAAACAAAGCAAGGCATTTTAGAAATGTCAACAAATAGTAGTACAATTAATCTCATACCTTACAAAATATACTGATTAATGTAGGCACAGCATCTTTTACATTCAAAGAAGCCATGTACTCAAAAATTTTCAGAAGAACATCAACAGCCGGCTAATTTAGAAAAAAAAGCAAAATTAGTCTTACAACTTTGTTCAACTAGAAAGCTTAGAGTTTTTATTATAGAATTGATGAATTGCTTTGTGGTTTTTTTTCTTATAAAAAATGGGTACCAAAGTAAAAAACAAATATTACTGCAAATGGCATAGTACTAGAAAGGCTAAGATACTATGGATCAAAGAGGTTTTCAAAATATTCCAAGGTCACTTACCAGCATATTAATCAGTACAGTAACATTCAATATCTGAAATACTTCTTGAAACAAACAGTTCTTGAGCAAAGAAACGAGAAGATCATTCAGGACTTGTGAAGCAAAATCCACGCCAGGCGTAACTTCTCTGTAAAACTTTATAAATATTTGTGCTGAAAAAGCAATTAAAATAATTTCACTTCAGGGTAACTGATATTAACCATTTAAACAAGTTATTTCCTTAAATTTTAAAAGCAGTATACCAATTCTTAATTAACCAGGATATTATAGGACTGGGATATTGAGAAAAATGGGTAAAAGGAACCTGTTTGAGTACAATGCCAACCCTACTAGACTCAGACTAACTATTCTGAAATATCTCATGACATTGAGCTGAACTCCATAAACCATGCAGGTTTCGAGAAAGCTTAGTTGATTTGTTGCAGCACAAAAAAGAATTCAAAAAACCAGTTTAGATTTGGTAGTGCATTAAGCCAGTGAGGCCTTTCCAGCTGTGAAGCATTAGGCAGCGCAGTGCAGTTATATCCAAGCGGATGATCTTACTAGCTGTTCCAGTGCTAGCCTTGATAGACATGTACTGGAGCCTGCAGGTACTCGCTGCTGTCTGCATTATAGCGCTCAGTACTTCAGCAAGGGAACATTACTAAATAGGGTGCAACTGAATCCCATGTTGGCATGGTAGTACACCTGTTCTAATAAGCTTTCAAAAACCCAGACCACTCGGACAGGTACAAAAGGAATGACTGTACAGAGTCAGATTTAGCCCTTTTTGGCTGGACTCAAGAGGCTCAGACAGATCTGAATCAACTACGATCCCTAAAAYGTGTTAAATCATAGTAGTACGGCTATATGGTATATATTAAAGCTGTTTGGGGTGCTTTAGCAGCGCTTCTTTGGAACAACTTAATCCTAAACTTTTTGGACTTACAGTGTTTTGGACTTATAGTCAGGGCGTTTAAAAGTGTCTTACAAAATTTTGGTTTCATTAAAAAGCCCCACTCAAGTTACTGATCTCTAGTCTCAAACCTAGTTCCATTCTGGCTCAGTTCATTTTGATTGGAAATAAGATTTATGACAACCTCCTGAAATAACTGCATCATTAAACTCCCAAACTCAATAGGAAGTTGCACCATGAAAACATGTGGATTGGACATATTCCTCCTAAATCAGAACTTCTTATTCACTGTCGAAGTTTCACCATTACTCTCCAGACTGCTTCTGTATTTAATGTTTTAAATAAGCTATATATCAGAGATGCACCAAGAGCTACTGCTATATCATACTTGCACGCTGTAGAAGGCCTAATTCATTAATAGTAATGTATGTCCGAAGTATTGCCATGCAAATCTAGAAAAAGAGGGAAAAAAAACAGTAAAACATTACCTCAGTTTATGCCATATTCAAACAAAAGAGCAATCCACAAACACAAGTTCTGTAAGGAAATAAGGTTTACACTGCTTCTAATTATTTAACTCATACATAATTGGGTCAATAGGCAAAAGCACTGTTAAAGCACAGCAAATTTATAAAGTATAAAAATAATATAGATGGCATTTTTGGGGAAGGAACTGCTGGGATCACAGCTTCCTGCATGTTTAAGTATACACTCATAACAAACAAAAAAGGAAACTGAAAATACAATTACTTGGAATTAGTATAAATGTGACAGATTGTAAGCAAACATTCAGAGAAAGGGAAGCATAAGGGTACAAGTGAAAACATGATGAAAAAAATTTACATAAATGCTTCAACTTAGAGTCAGATAATCACCTAGAAATAAAGTTGCTAACACTGTATCTTCCCCCAAAGCCACTCATAACGGCATACAAGAAAAATCTCAGAACTAACTTGAGTTAATGAACAATTTCACCCCAGATCCACTTGATTAGAAAAAAAWAAATCTATATTTACGTATTTTAATATGAAATTTTGTACTGGAACATTTTTATCTTAACATCTTGCCTAACAATGCCCTAAAAAACATATTAACCTCAGTTTGTGATACTTATGCATTTTGCTTCAGCTCTRCAGATGAAGAATAGAGTGATGAGATTAAATCTTAGAATTCTTAGCTGGAAGAAAGAAATTTCTGATAACTGTTGTCACTTCTGGAACATTGACAACCTTTTTGCACAGCTACTTAAATGGGTCTTATATTTAATACTATTTTGTGAAATAATCAAAAATCAAGAGACAAACCACCCTGAATTTGTAATCGTGTTATTACAGAACTAAGTTGGGTTTATATTTAAACTCAAATACAGAATTAGACAGGATCCAATCACGGATTTAGTTACACAGTGAATGGATTATCATCAAAGCCCAAGATGCTGGCTTGCGGCCAAGACATTTTTCCTTAAGACCAATAGCCTGTTCAGATCACCAAGTCAAACAAGAAGACAATTCTACATCTGTGTATGTTGATTATAAATAAAAGTTGTTCTTGTTTTTAAAGAGCACCATAGTGGCACTGGACAATGGTCTAAGACATCCCTTTCAGAATCATGTAGAATCTCTGATCACTAATATAAATGCAGTGTCATTTGGCAAAGGGTGGACTCATTTAATCCAAATCTACAACCCCAGGTGGCTGAGGGCATTTCCAAAACAAACTCCAGCACATGCTTACACTATGCAAATTAATTTGCTTTCTTTTGGAATCTGTTTTCCTCCTTCTTTGGACTGACTCCCAAAAAAGCCAAGATTGCATCTGGAGCTATGACTGTTCCAAGTATTAGCGAAATTGCTTGGAAAATCCAGTTGTAGAATGATTTGGGACAAGTTACATTGCATGCATAAAAGAACCTAACTGTGTGCTTCATTTCCGGCTTCTAGGAGGCTTAAGTTGATTCAATTGTCTCAATTCATAAAAGTTGTAATTAAACCTATGGACCATGTAAAAACACGAGTCTCTAAATTCTGAGTTAATCATAATAGATTTTGGATGAGGGTACATGTATAATAATTAAAAAATAAACTTTCAAGGGGAAATTTTGCCCAAGTCTGCCTCTGAACTGTGACAGGAAAGAATCTTCTAGTAAGCAAAACCACAATGAATGTGAAGATAATGTTTCCTGTGGGGAATTACTCCAAAATAGACATTAACTGTCAGAAAGCAGCTGATCAAAAAAAAGCAGTACTTAGAACTACTTTGGAAAAAAAAAGTTAGTATATCTTTTTTCATTGGTGAGTACTTTCCAAGAGATTGGCACAGAAACTTAACGACAACATTTAATGCCAGAGAAGAATCAATTAGGTTAATTTATCTGCAGAAGAGCTCAATATTCCCTCCATGTAAATAAAATAAAGTGGCAATTTTCCCATTTTCAAAAGGTAGCAAAGACCACGCTGCTCTGTGAACCTAACCAGTTGATTTCACAAATCATTTAACATGACAAGTTAATGAAAATGGTAACAAAATGGGTATGTATTTTATACAAGCAACTGACTATCTGGTATACCACAGTTTTACCACAGTAAAATAACGAGGTGCTGAATTTATAAGAAAAAGCACCAAAATTTATGAATTCTTTCAGAACAGACTGTGATATTTAATAAGGGGAAAACCCCATGCTGCAGCCCTTCACTCCATGAGATCAAAGGAGGAGTTGCAAGGAGGAGTTCCCAGGGCACTGAACCTGTTCTGCAGTTGCAGATCTGCAGGTGGAGCAGGAGCTGTCTTCCTGTTCCTCAAAGTCACAAGCTTCCAGTCTTTGCCATTATGGAAGTCTCCATTTCCCAATCTGATAAGCACAGGCTCTGGCTGCACCTCCCTTGGTATAGTTGGGGGTTCAGCCTCGTGTCTGCAGGGCCTCAGAGGAGATCTGGTCAACCTCTTTGTCATTTCTGACATTGCTGTACAGTCTATTGACTTCTTCCCACCGCTCCTTTACTTGCTGGCACAAGTCCTCAACCAATGGACACCTGCACTTGACCTGCAGAAAAGGACAACATCTCCCCCTGCCCAAGCTTCAGTGAGAAGCTGCAGGTGTACTCTACAGCCAGAGACCTGGAGAGCTGCATCCTCCTTCTGGAATATGGTTTGAGTTGAGGCCTCTAAATGTACATGAAGATAAAATCATTGATTTGTTACACTCTCAAAACAGATTTTTTTCACTGGTTGGACCAGTCACACCAGAAAGACTAGAAGAAGGTTTGCACTAAAGATCTCAACTGTCAAATTTAAGACATCTCATCGGAAAGTGATATGCATCTACTATACCTACAGGCAAATGTTTAATCCCTTTTATAAAATGAAGGGGAATGAAATTTAAGAAAGAAGTCCATGCCACTTCAAAGAATTAGGTTAGAAAGAAGTGTGCTGGGTGCCTTTCTTCCTTCAAAAAAGATCATTTTCCCTCCACTAAGTGTTAGTAATGAATACACCTGTACTGCAAAACAACACACTACTGATACATGAAGGAGAAATACTTCTATATATTAGTAACTGATTTTTCTAATCAACTAGCTTTGCATTCCTGCATAGTAATTTTAACCATAACTGATGACAATATTGCTGAGTAGATCAGGCCAAATCAGTACTCCTGACTTACCATTTTGCCATTTTAAGCTTACAGTCAAAAACATTATTCTTCTACTAATAAAATTTTAAACTGCAGTGAGACCCCTCTAGGTATCTGGACAACATACAAACTTTTTTATTTTATTTTATTTTTATAGACAGCAACTCCAGTTAACAGCTTTCTGCAAATGCCTACAACTACTGAAGTTGTTAGAGCTAGAGAGACACTGACAGTCCAGTCATTTGAAAATCTCAGAAGCAGCATACCATTATTCTACACTTAAAGACTCTCCAAGATCCTTAAGACTTCAGATACCTGAATCAATAATTTTTCAGTTAATAGGGCCTTTTTAATATTAAGTGATCAAGATTTTCCAGCCTTATTTCCTATAAATGCTGAATGGACAGGATGAACACAGCTGTAAGCACTCTGAAAGACAGCCATTCTTGGAAAGATAACAGATGTCTATACCTAGTTAACAACATTCCTTTCTCTTTGGGGAATTATTTAAAACATAGTCTTAATAGTTTTGTTTACTACTGCCTAATACAAAAGTGATGCCACTGAGTGAAATTAAAGACAACTTTTTTTAAAATAAATAAAACTGGTAGCCTGTAGAATTTGCTGAGCTCAAGTGTATGCTGATTTCAAAGTGTATGATGTTTTTATTAATTAAATCACTGTTGTGTTGTATGATTAACCACAACTGTGAAGAGTATTAAATCCCAGTAGCTTAGGCTATAAAGCATCCAGCAGTTACTTAACAAAAAGGAAGAAATTTCCATTATGGGGAAAGATACTTCTCCAAAAATTCTGGTAATGATCATCATTGAAAAAATAGTACTGAGCAAGTGGACTACCAGTCTGTATAACAGTTCCTAAAGAGATTAATTTCCTCATAATTTGACTAGATGACTTCTTTGTTGCTCCTTTACATATCTTCCATTTATGTACTTTGGTGCCACCATGAGGTACTTGGCCTATTATCAGTTTTAAATGGACAGTTTTAAAAAATAAACAAACAAAACCAAACCCAAAATAGTGTCAGGCTAGGCTCTGTGGGCAGAACAGTAAGTGTGCTGGAGTGCTGCATCCCAAGAAAAATCAGAGGGAAGGGCCTTTTAACAGTTTTAGGCAGAGAATTTAGTTCTTCACCTTCAGCTGATGTGAAAGCATGCTTTCCTACAGTCAATTAGAGAATTAGTTCTCAAGAAATTATATTAGTTTTTAAGCTAAGTTATATAAGATTTCAAAGGGGTTGCAAAGCATTAGAAAAAAAAAATCAGCTCTTTTCCAAAACATAAAAAGGAAAAGAGAAACATTAAGAAAAACATATTATACTGATTTATTTTTAAAATTCTGGCAAAGTACATTTAAGTCATCAGGGAGATGGATGAGCTCATTTAGATGCTAATTTCTTTTAAAATATTTGACTCTATCAGTTTCAGCTAGTAATATACCAAAGTTATTCTTTGCTTTGTGATTCTGTAATTCCTTACTTATTGACACTAATGATAAAATCATAACTCATACATAAGATAATAGCTAAGAAATAAACTTTATAAGACCTGATAAAGCCAAGTTTGGGTACTGCTTGCTTTTAAGTGGCTTATGTAACCACCTACATCTCAGAGAGACAATTCCAAAATCTTATTACATGACAAGACAATTAGTTTGCCTAGCGCTGTTCTTGGAAGTATTACAGATCCTTAATTTCTTTGTTAAATGGTTGAAAATACGTCTACTTTGCCCATCACTAGAAAAGTAATTTTGTAGCTGATTTGAAAACTGTTGTACGCAGTCGGTCATCAGATTTCCAGAGTCACTAGAGCAGTTGTCAATTGCAATGATAAAAAAACCCCTCACAAAATGAAGACCATGACTTGGAATTGTCACATGGGGGAAACAAACTTTCCTACGAAAAACCCTATTAAAGCTGAGAATGCGTAACCACTAGTATGCAGTGAAGCTGTTGATGAAAAGAGGTGTTTTTGGTTTCTAGATAAGCGTTTTGTGGTTAACTTCTGATATATCTGACATTTGCAGCTTAATTCAGAATCTGACATACTTTAAGCAACTTTTCAGCAGCAACAGCTTGGGAGCTGTAAAATAGTACGACTACAAAACACTTGCGGCAATGTTTCAGAATCAAGCGTTGAAAACACTGTTTTTAATGGTCATGGACTTGGCATCACCAATGCAAACAGCACATTTCTTTCAGTTAATACTAGCTTCTGCTGTAGACACGTTACTTTAGCAAAAATTTCAAGAAGATATTCTTTCAGTGATCTATTCTAGCAAAAGTGTCCAAAATATGCTTTCGCTAACAGAATAATCAGAAAGTTATAAACTTCACCACAAATACAGCAGGTTCATTCACTTGTACAGCAGTGAGATGTACTTTTCCTTTTTGAAATTAGTCCCTCTACACACATCACCTACCATATTATGCAGAGACGTTATGCAGATGCTGCAAGGGCGTTTCTACTTAGATGGCCTCTTAAAAATATACAAGTTCGATGTCTGTTCAAAGTTTTCTTTTTACAAAACAGTTCACTGACATGTCCTTCAACAACATGCATTTCTTTGCAAACATTAAGGTTTTAATGATTCCATGCTTTCAGCTGGCAAAACTGAAATACCTTTCAAAGTAGTAAGAATGCTTTTCATAAAGAACTCTGGTTAACCATGGGTACCATCTCAATTTTAAATGAATTACTTTCAAAGAGGTTTGTGTTGACACCTTTCACATACCCTAATTTTATTGGGGCCAAATAACTCTATTGCCTCACTTGTATTTGAATGAGTTAACATGCACTATGTGATGAACTGTCAAAGAAACTTGATCAGGAGATTGCACAACGATAGATGAAGCAGAGTTGCATGCAAATATGATGAGAATAGCCAGCATAATAAGAGATTAGAGCACCTTTGAATAGAAAATCCCTCATTACACAAAACTTGCAATAAGTAATATATTGTAAATGGCTCTTGACTTTAAGAATACATACAAAGCCTGAGTTTGCTTAGAGGTCTCTGATGCTTGGGATGGAAATGTCTCAGTCTCCCAATTCTACTACTCTATAACCTAATTCTTGCCCTTTTGCTGATATCTGCTCTCTTAAAAACTCTCCAAATTCAAAATTCTACCATCTTCCTTAGATAAAAGTTTTAAAGAACTGTTAAAAGACCTTGATAGGAAAACTTTCTGGGGGTTTTCTGATCCATCAGTCTCTGAAATTAACTCACTCTCAATATATAAATGAATACAGAAGATTCTGTTTTGCATTTTAAAAAAATGTGTTCTCACTTACAATTTTTCCTTTCTTCAACAGATCTCTTTACCTTTTCATCCCCTTGTTCAGGAACATGCCAAAACCAACATTTTGCTCTTTCACAGCCACGCAAAGTCGTGAAATAAAGTCTGCAATATTTACGAGGCAATTCAATCATCTCCAGGAGCTGATGGATTGAATGGGAAGCCTAAAAAAACCAAAATATAACAAACAAAAAAATCCCACAGAAAAAAAAGCAATTTTTTTTTTTTAAGAAATTCAAAACACATAGGTATTATAAATAAAAGCAAACAATATGTGAAGTGATCTACAATCAAACCTTTGGAACAACCCTCACCTCTACACTATATCTGCAACATTTCAAACCAGACCAAGATTAATCCCTCATTATATGCCTGTTTATTGCCTAACACAACGAAAATCTGTCTTGAAGACCACATTAGACAAGACAACATAAGAAGAGCTACATAAGACTGACAAAAAATAGAAAGGAGGAATAAAGGTGACAAACTGCTATATGGCTCTGGATAACAATCCGAGAATGTTTTGGGTTAATTTCCTTTACCCTTCTCAGTGCCCACTATAATCATGCATCTCTCCTGAACATATGAAACCTTCTCTGCTTTTCAGTTCTACAAAAACAATAAATTAAACAGCCTTATTTGATTTTGTTTAACCTGGAAGTAGAAATCAATGAACTTCCACAGTGAATAGCTCTCCCCTCATCATTGATTTTGTTCTTAAATGTAAGCCCACGTAGGCTGGTAATTTCTGAACAGACACATGGACAACAGTTTGAATATCCATAACAAAATTAGTGCCAAAGTGTCAGAAATCATTAAGGATTTAGCAACTCACTTTTACATTTCTGTCCATCTTCCATGGCTCAGAATCTCCGTAATTTTGCAATGGCAGTAGAGAACTTTGTCCTGAAAATCTGAAATCTAAAAATTAGGATAAAGACAATAAATGGATCATGTAATAAAATAAATCATACCAAACACACTCACTTATCTTGTTTTCCTTTATATTTAGAAATCCTTCAATTCAAGGCAATGATTAATGAAAATTTGACTAATACAATCTAAAACCAGTAATGTAAGTCACAGTTTCTTAATTATCCTTAAAGTGAATTTTTAAACAAACTTTGGGAGTAAGTGCTTAACAGTAAATATTTAAATTAAAAAATTTACAACTTTATCCAAGGTCTCTGATCTGATTTATAGAGATGAGGAAAGAAATTGAATGGAAATAGCCAGAGTTTTAATTTCAAAAGGGTAAAAAGCACCACTTTATCAGTAATCCTTGCATTCCCAAATCACTAAGAATGAATCTGAACTATTGTTTTCAGAATCAAAATAAACCTTTCATAATCCATACCTTTTAGGCAGTGTAGCATCTAGCTCAAGCCCAATGCAAGTTACTGGCTTTTAAACAAAAACTTAGTTTTAGAAGTTTAATTATTCTTGATACCTGAGATTCCTTTTTTTCCTGAAGAATTAATAATGCGAATGGAGGTTATGAGTTCTATTTTTCAAATCCAGTTTTAAAGAGAAGTAAGAGCTTTTGAATACCTTGTTTTCTGGGGTGCCCATCTGGTACCTTGAAAGAACTGGCTATTCAAAAGGCAGGGTGCCTAACATTTTCTGACAAACTATAGTTAATAAAGAACATCCAATAACGAGGCATGCTCTGCTAGACACTTATACTAGGTATATAGTTCTTATTCTGTAGAGTTTACTAAACATGGAATGGAGACTGGGATGGGAAGGAGAAATATAAAGTAGAATAATTAAATATGTGAATGGTAGCTAGTGGCATAGCTGCACGTTTTTGGGCAGTGATGGTGGTGGGGAATTTGGTAAATTTAGAGTGGGATAAATCTAGAGACAGGAAAAAATACTGAGGAAAATCATCCACCACAGGCAGAAAAATGTTAGCAAGATCTTGTGGAGCTCAGAAGTCTTTGCTCCGGCCACTTCCTGTTGTCCCCACTGCCCAGAGCTTCTGGTCAGGTCCATTCAACAGTCTGCACTCTCCCTTCTCACCGTATGACAAATCATAGGGGCGCAGACACTACAGTGACACAGCCCATCCTGGCGGCACAGTTCTTGAGAAGAGCAGGCTCTATTTTACTCTCTCCTAATACAGAAGGTTGAAACAAAGCACTGCTTATTAAATGTAGATCATTTCCTTGATCCAGCTTAGTGAATGCCTCACAAACATTTGAGCTGGCATAAACAAGGAAGCTCCAAACTTTGGCAAAGCAGGCAAATCCCTTTATGAAGCTTTGCTGACAGAAAACAAAACCCCAGTTACATTCTCTGATTAAAAAAGTTACTTGGCCATAATGCGGCTCAAATACAGCACGTCAAAATACTAAGAATAGGAGCAGTACTGTACTGTTGAAGTATCTGAAAACTATAAATACCAAGATAAAATGACTGCTATTTGACATTAGCAGATGGGAACCTGCTAAAACAAAACAAAAACTAACTTTACTATATGATAGCTTCCATTTTTGCTTCTTTATAAACAAACTAAAATAAACTCAAGCCAATGTCTTCAGAAACTCAAGAAATCCTTTAAGATTTTATGGAGAAATAAAACACAAGTAAAAAACTCTGGGGGGTTTACTAATACAGGATACGAACCATTTGTCCATGGTTTCAGCACTGTGCCTTCACTGGGAACATTTACTTTCAGGGCAGGCAATGTCAGTCCTGATTGAAGTTCGCAGTTCAAAAGATCTTTAAATTTACAGTCACTGCTGAGTGTTAAAACAAACACACACACATTTGTTTAATCAAATTAAACGGTTGCTTCTCCCATATACTAAATATCTAAAATGTGGGATTAAGTGTATAAAAGATAAGAATTTCTCCAACAGTTAAAGTAACACTTAAACACTCTCTGTAAATTTAAATGGCTAGCAATCCCAACAATTTTACTTTCATTTCTCTCATAGCCTAGTCACACCGGATTATGATCAGCTGAGATTATTCTGTCCTAAAGTGCAACTATATCAAATTCAGTAAATAAGTAGAAAAGGCACCCGCGAACCACTTAGTTTTTTTCACTCCACTGAGAGGAAGGTTGAGATGATTTCTGCTGTCTTTGAAGCATCTCCTTTTCAATAAACTGCTATGTAATCTCTGCCAAAAACATCCACAAAGCTTTTTAAATTACACTTGAGGAGCCAACTGTTTTCTTTTCTAATAACCTGTTATACTCAGCAGATTTAGAAAATTTCGAAGGGAATCTCAATTAAAAAATGTTCTGCCTTTATCTATTCCCAAATATATATGTTACAGACAATTAAATTACTGAAATGTGATGTTTTCCAAAATAAGATACAAATATTGCTAGCAAAATACTTAAATGATATCTTTATTTGTAATTGAAGCCATAGAAAAAAAAATCCCCATTTATGAGATCTGTTTTTCCCCATCAATTAAGTACCTAGATTCAGTACAAAGGACGTTTCAGCCTGCTTGCTGTTTAGAGAGACAAACAGACTTGCTATCCCTTATGAGGGAAATGTTCTAGCTTCTAAACCACTACTTATTTAATACTTTCCCTAGCCAGGATAATTCAAGTCTTTCCTAAAATGTGGGCTGTTTCTAATATAGTTTGAAGCAAAAAATGCTACTGCAGAGAAGAATAAATTCCATCTAATAATAAGCGCAAATCCCTTCAATATCCATTTTTATTTTTAGTCTAGCTGGTATATTAGTCTCCCGAGGAACAAATTTGTGAATCTAGTTGCCCAAAGTTTTCAGCTTACAATGTAACAGGATTTTCATAGCAGCTTACCTTCAGGATAACAACCTCAGCTCTCTTTTTCATCTAAACAGCAAACTACACACTATTTTCCCAAGAACTGTAAACTATATAGCTATACAATCAATTTCTAACTACATCACCACTAGAAGCAGAGTTTGCTAAATAGGAACAGTTTTTTCTAGATGAAACTTTGCAATGGTAGTATTTTTGAATAAACTAGAAAAAATAGTTTGATTCCAAATGATGAATAAATGCTTCTTCTATAACCGCAGAGATGGCTACACTTCAACTAAGGAAGTGAATCTTTGCTCGGATGCTGTGTTAGGGAAAAGATGCAAAGTAATGTGGTATCACTTGCACATACATTTTTATCTAGCATAATCTACCTATGCTACAGCATAGAGCGCTATTTATGCTACTAAAATAAATTCATATGGATATTTTACCAGGAGAAGTATGAAGCTCTCTGGCTGGTTAATGAACAGATGCAATATTCTCTACTTAATGGACATCTGTTAAATTTGAATTCTGTCACATAAATGTGACTGGTGCTGGAAAAAAAGCAATGCCCTCTTCTGTGCAAGCTGAAGTCTTTTAATTACTGTGAAAATAACTCTGGAATGTCTGTTACTCTGTTTCTTCTTATCACTTACCTATTCCATCAGTTAGGTATATTTTTTCTACAAAGTCTTACTCTGCTTCTTTTTGGGGCTTGATATCAGAGGGGGGTATTTTACTCTCACAGTTCAAGTCACACATACAACAAACAGCGTAAGCACAGCCTGAAGTTAGCAGAACAGTTACGCATATGTTTAACTCCATGTCACATTTTTAAGCACCTTCTTCTACTGCTGTTCAAAGATTTGTCAGCCTGAATTTGAATGAGAGTCTTTCAATCCTTCCATCAATTTTAGAAAAGTCCCAAGAGACAGCAAAGAAAGCTTAAAGTTTCATTAAGGGCTAGTGAATTTTTTAAGAGTTCTGGTAAGTGCTATTGTGGCTGGAAATATAACTTAAACACTATAATCCTTTTGAGATGCCAGAATAGGTAAGACACTGGCATAAAGTGGATGTATTCAGTCACCAGTCAGAGGACAAAATACCTTCTATTAATGCACCAGGCTACAACTGTAATTTCCTTTTTGTACTTAGCATAATGAGATATTTCACATATTTATTTTCTTTCACACCTTGTTGCAGTATAACAGAAAAACTGAATCAAAAGTCTGATGGTGTTCTGATAAAAACATCACCTTTCACTTGTACAGTGACTGGGGAACATCACAGGTTACTCAAAGGCCAAAATATACATACCTTTTTCCAGCTTCACCTGTTTTTTCTTGTTTAGTACCAGCCATCCCATCCGCAAACCTGAACTGTGAGGATATTTAAAATATACGTTCAGATTGCTTATATACAGCACAGCACTAACAAGCCTGCTATGTTTTACACTACAGATGTAAAACTAGAAGTCTTTTGTTGAAAAGTCTGATAATAGTCTTGACTATAAAAACAGTATTTGGACTGTGGTGTTATTCTTGCAGTCTTTTTAATTGGCATATTACTTTTACAAATTGTGATCTTTAACATAGTCATTTTTAATGGGAAAAAGGATGACATGATTGAATGGGTGTTTCCTCATTTCTCTTTCCTCCCCATAATTTTGAGGCCCACTACCTAATTTTAGCTGTAGCCAACAGATGTGTAGAAAACCSACAAACAACATTCCTACAAAGTTCAGTGAAAATTTAAAGCTGCATAGAGGAAAAATCCAAGGCTCTTACTCAGCTGCATGTCAGAGAATATAGGAAAAAAATCCTCCAAAATGCAGAAGAAAGAGCACCTAAGATATCTGGGGGTAGGGGGAGAATCTGAAGGGACTGATATAGAGYAAACTCATGGAATTCTGGCTTTTTTTCCCCACTATTCATGAAATAAGTTGCTTAACTTCATATTGTATCATAAATTTATGACAGCCAAAGAATTAGAGAAGGATATGCTCTCATCAGATTTCCAAATTTCATTTCACCAGTTCCCCCATACTTTAAGGATTTTCTCCACGGTTAGCTTCTGTCCTTTTCACAGCACTAGAAGATTGAAAAGCCATTAAAAAAACAACAAACAAAAAACCCCATGAAACTGTTAGAGTACTTGTAAGAAGTGTTCTGCCCTTCTAACCCCTCCCCAAGTCCGCACAGCTAGTTTTTCATCCACATATGGCGGTAGGTTTAGGGTTGCAACGTGTACGTTGTGGTGCAAGTCTGTGGAGTTAAGTTCGAGGTTTAGGTGAGAGTAGAAGTAGATATCTACTGTTGTTCAAGACAGCACAGAAAAGCAAATATGTCAGGACACTGATTTTATAAAGCCAGAAGTAGCCTATCTGGGAGTGTCTTGGCAACAATTACAGTTTTTGCAACAAGTACTACTCCTCCAGTAACCAGTCCATACCATAGGGAGCTACTATTGACGTCTCCCATGCTATTAACCTTCCTCTAGCCCACTGCTGGACTCCTTTATTCTCTCTTATTGTGAGGTCAGGGGACAAAATTGTCCTGTTTGCTTTCTGAATCAGATGTTAAGAGCCCTAATTTCACTCACTGTAGGAATGTTTCTACTCTGCTTTTAAATAATAATTCTAGCAGGGAAACTGATTCCTTATCATCTGATTACTTACTCCACACACCTACCAATTTTTAGCCATGTGAGTTTTACAGTTTAGCTTAACCAGTTAAATCCATTGTCCACTCATGAGGGAGTGGAAAAACAGTGAACACTATCAGCACTTATGTCTGACTGGTAGCGAGATGCAAATTCCCATCCATGATCAAAGAAGGAAATAGCAAAAAATTTCAGCAAGTCTTAAAATTCCTAGACTTAAATTATGTAGGGGAAGGGAGAGAGGGGAAAACAGAAAGGTCAGATAATGTCACTGAGCATGAAAATGGCTTAACATTCTCTCTGAATTGCCAGGAAGTCGGTACGTTTATGCTGTGACACTTCTGCCTGCGTTACCAGCCTCAGAACATTCCTCCTCTGAGGTGCCAGCTGTGCAGCTCCCCCAGCCTTCCAGCACCACCCCACCCTTCTGAGACTGTGGGGTGAGAAGGGCTTAGCACCAAGTTTTTAAAATTATGTTATGTAAAAATATTACAGATGCATAGAAGTGCTCTTGGATATCTATTGGAACAGTACTTTTTATACAATTGTTAATACAGAATTACTACAGTAACTGATATGACAATATATTGCTTGAGTTCAAATTTGAAGATCAATTATGAATGACAGATAAGAAAATCACAAGTTCTGTCAAACAAGGCTCTCAGCCTGTCAGCAGCACACAGTAATCTGTGCAACTATGAAAGCAGTATTCTCTTTACTATAAGAAGTTAAAAATTTCATTGATGAAACAGCCTTAGTAATTAGTTATCCAATTACATGGACTATCATTTCTTAAATTATTCATTGACAGAAAGCATGACTTCTCAGTACCTCTTCATCCATGTCAGAACCCTTTAAAAGTTCATCTAGTTCGCTCAGTTGCCCATCTTCAAAAGAGTCCTCAGTAACACCTCCCAAAGGACTACTTCCACTCAATGAATTGTGGGTTTTAATTTCATTAGCTGAAAATTTATAAACATATTACTTTATGCATTTTCCATACCACAAGACAAAGTTTTTATTTCCTAGCTATTTCAAAGACTTAATAGCAATGACATTTAAGATCTCCTAGGACTTCCTAAATGTGAAATTTTTATGTAAAATTATTTCACCTTTAAAGCATAAACCATTTCAAAGTAAGTATTACACTGAATCTGCAATTAAAAATTTACCCATACTGCATGGGTAACCGTCCCTGTAGAACCCCGTAACCGTCCCTGTAGAACAGTACAACAGGTTTATTTACACAATATTGAATTCAATATTTTAAGAATAAAATCAGTGGAGTTTTATTATTAAAGCACAGCCAAAGATATGCATGGTAATTTGCTATGCAAATAAAGACTTAGACTTTGCTGGAGAAGGAGATTAGCTAATTGTAATGACACGRTGCAACTCAGAACTAAATAAAGATAACTGAGAAACTCCAAATTCCCATAATACAGCAAACTCAGTGAGAATTCAGTGTTAGGAAATTTCAACACCTTTTGGAGATGCCACAGGAAATGAACAAAACACCTGTCTACAGCATTCTGAAGAAGCCCTTACATACAAAAATGAAGAGCTTTGCACAGAAGAGAAATCCACAACTTCACTGGATCATATGAATGAATTTTGACTGCACTGTGTTGTCTAGAGACTGGAGGAAAGAATCAGATTATTATTGGAAAAGCTTTTATCTTAGTTAGTGGTCTCTACATCTTCATCAGTAGAAGTCACATCTGCATGAAGGCTATGTATATAATATTTCTACTTGAAAGATGAAGAGGGTTGATGTCATCCAAAATGCTCAGCCTTAATTGTAGCATTTGTTACCCTTTTTACACTCTGTGAAGCCACTGAGACAAGAAGCAATGATCTCACTATGCAATACAAGGCACCAAAGCAGTAACGCATATTTCTAAATAAATACATAAATCCTCAGTAATTACCAAGAATAGTCATCCTTCATTTGTTCTATACAGGTCATTTCTATTTTTGAAAGGCATACACCAAGCATAGATCAGTATACACATGGTAACTTCAGAGTGTGATTGGTTCCTAAGTTATTCAGACCTGGGAAGCACAACTTGCCTAAACCTTTTTCCTTATTGTAAACACTGCAAAAATATCCATAGACTTACCAGCCTCAAGATTTTATTAGAATATGAAATACAATGACACACTAGTTAAGAAAATGCAGATGCAATTAAATAATACAAAACAGAAGTAAAAGGCAGTATAAACAAAACATCATGAAGCTTCCAGGTGCTCTTGCTTCCAGGTTTGGTTTCAAACACCTCCGTACTGCAGATACCACAGCATAGTCCCCTCTGGCCCTGTCTCTTTACATCCCCAAAGGCCTAGCTGTGTATCTGCTCCCTATTCTTCCTCAATGGTCTCCCTACCTGCTTCAACTTCTTCAGGAGCTCTTAAATCCTCACTACCTTTTATCTTGTCTTCTACTCACTGAAGTTTTAAAACTTCTCTCCCCCAAACACACTCACTATAATGAAGGGAAAATTCAGTCTCTCCCTTTTCTTCAGAAGGCTGTATCTGTCCATAACACTCATTCCTTCTGCAGGAGAATAACACATTAATATGAAAAAAAAAACAACCCCAAAACCCCAGAAGAGGTACTGTCCATCACAGACACCTTTCAAGCCTGCAGCAAAACTGAACATAACAACACACTGCTAGATTAACAGCAACTTGACAACTGACACCAGAAACACCAAGAATCTTCAAAATCAGTCTCTGCACTCTGTGCCTCCTCCAGTAGGTCAGAAATAAGCTTCTGTTCAAAGTCAAAATTCTGTACCTCCAACCTAAGAGAAACTTCCACATCAGACGCACTTTGCATAGTAGGTCTATATGCAAGCTGCAGAAGACAAAACAGACCACGTTCAGATACTGCCTCATTGGAGAGTTCTGTTTAAAACATGAAGAAAAAGAAATATGTCCAAGTATCCTACTTTAAAAAAAGTGTCCCTAAAAAGAAAGAGTTTGTCTGAGGAACAGGGATGGCATCTGCAAACAACAGAAGTATAACCTAGAAAAAAAGCTATTATAAAATTCTGTCTGACGATGGAGACAAGAGAACAACCAAGTGAGATCACGAGTCAAACTCCAAAGCAGTATGGCAGTACTCAGTGTCCTCCTATTGTCTCATCAACCAAGAGAGGAAGCTGTTTCTCGCCCCTAGTGTCAGAGATGTCAGATAAGAGGGGAAGAAAGAAAGAAAGAAAGAAARAAAAGACTACCAATAGACAAGTACTACAGAACAGTAGATGTTCTCCATAAAATTCAAGTTTGTTTCAAAAGGCATTTGTTTTATATACGTTTTGGAAATAAATCCTCATCATGATAAAAGATATTAATGAACTGACAGGTTCTCATTTTATTTGGGAAGTGTAAATTCTAGGCTTTGCTATTGAACATCCTTGTTGTTACTTTCTTCTCCTGAGTATGCATTCAAAAATGTCCATTCAAAATCTCTTACCTTTTAGCACCAAATGACAGAAATTTTCAGTATCATTCAACATTCCAGATTCTTGTACCATACTGTCTCTGTTTTGAAAAAAAGTTATATTTTAAATTTCTAGCAGAAAAGCAAAATAATCTAAACAGTTCCACACAAAGTTCTCAGTAATAAATATTTTTAGCTATGGACAGAATCCTTACTTACAACACACTGCCCTCATTAGACTGTTTTTAAATCTCTCTCTTTTGTCTATCCTATGTCCATCTCTATAGATCTACACTTAAGTAAAGACAAGGCATTTCAAACGTGGAAATTTCTAGTAATAGCTTATCGTCTCATTTCACCCTTGCCTAAAATACTGGAAGAGAATCTTCACTATATAGCAAATTATGGAAATATTGTGCTAAAGAGCCAATTTACGCGTTTCTAAAAATGTGATTTATAATAATTTTGTATTCAAGACAATTCATAGTAATGAACCCCAAAGACAGTAACAAAAACATTTATAGAAAGATTCTTACTTCACCCATTTTTAAGATAATTTGGAAAAAATCTTGTATTTCTCCTTAGAAAAGCTCAAAAGGTAAAATATATACATACATATATATATATATATATGTGCGCACGTGGGTATGTATGTGGCATCATTAGAGACTTTGGAAGCCCATGCCTGGTGAATTAGACCAACCATAACGGCAGCAAGCTGCCTATTAAAATGGAACAACAATGATTTGTGGCAATTTAGTGGAAATCAAGAAGTTTCCCAGTAAGCGTAATTCTAAGCTACACAAACATTCAGGCACAGATATGTATGTAGAGCTACAAGATATATTAAGAAACAGAGTTTCATGCCAAGTTAAAGCAAGTTTGCAGAGAAGAGAGGGCTTTCTGGTAGAGGCAGGCTTTCTGTAGGCTTATTTCCTCTCTCTCCCTACTGCCCACCCACATGACCATACATTTTAAGTGAAATGCAAAAATTGAGTCATTTTGCCTACAACAATTGACTTTTTCTGTAAAGTTGCAGCACACACAGATCCAGAAAGCTGTCACCTTCATAAACATTGCTTAAAACTGAAAGTACAGAACTGTCAAAAGACTGAAAAAGAGACTTCATGTTCACATCAAAAACCACTCCCAAATCTTTATCAAATTCTATTAACTGTGTAGTGTGAAATATTTATGGAAACAATTAATTATAAGTTCTTGCAAAGAACTTTCACTGCCCCATTCCGGGTGCAGGTCCCAAGTCCTTTCCTGATGACAGGCAACTAATGACTGGAAGTGAGCAGCGCTCACTCTTCTCTTAAAATGCGACCATGAGAGGAATAACCAGTCCTACATAACCTAGAGGTCAGAGTGTGCTAACTGAATCAAACCACTCAGGACACACAGACACACACACAGACACAGCTTTTCCTGAATCTTAGTGGGTCACAGATAGGGGCTAAACACCTACTCACTCACAGACATCAGCTGAAAAGAAAGACATCTAGCAAGG
Organism: Apteryx rowi; assembly: GCF_003343035.1. NCBI lineage: Eukaryota > Metazoa > Chordata > Aves > Apterygiformes > Apterygidae > Apteryx > Apteryx rowi. Next base: position 290,879 of record NW_020451135.1, read on the forward strand.
TTAGGTGCCTCCTCATTTGGTTGTAAGGTGCCTTGTTAGTTCAAAAGAGCTTTATCTGAATATGGACCTTAATCACTGTTGTGACCAATGTGTTCTAATTTACAAGATGTGCTCTCCATTATCTGAAATTCAGCATCTGAAAATTATTATCCTTGAATTTTCAGAACTTCAAAACCCCTCTGACTTAAGATCACAAACAGCCAAAGGTGAAAAGCATCAATGGATAAAAATGTCTTGGTGTTTAGACTCAAAGCGGGGGGGGGGCGGGGGGGGAGGAACTGGAGYGGAGGGATCCACACTGCTAACAGTTGCCGCTGAACACTTGCAGTTATTAAACCAACCTGTTACATCCTTCACATAGTTCCAGTGCTTTGGTTTTCACAAGAAAACTTGAATGAAAAGTGTTACTTCATTATACCAACTGTCATTTTGACAAGTTCCTCGATCCCAGAATTTGAGGTTGGAGGAATAGTACAGATTAATGCACCAATGGTTTTCTTTACAAYTCGAATTTAAGCACAATTAAATCATCGATGACGTGGAACACATTTTAAAAGCTTTTAACGACCAAGCTATGCACTTTCACAATAACTTGCTGCTAGCAGAAGTTTAGGTCTCACTGTTCTGTACCAATGCCAGCATAAAATATCAGTACATCAAAATTAACATACCAAAGTTGGTCCCCAGGCATACACGTACTAACACAGAGTTTTAGCAAAGATCCAGGCAACCTGTATATAGATTCTTTCTATCATCATCTGCTGTTCCTATTAGTCTGAAGGGAAATCATAAGAAAAACTATGTATTGATACAGCTAAAGAAAATGTTCAGCAACAACCACCTCTGCAGCCATTAAGCGTTTGTACTGCTGTCCTACGTGAGAAGATCTAGTTTTCCAACCAAATGTTATGGAAGACAGGCATATATACTAGAATTTATACAAGTTTGAGATGGCTAACAATACTACAATTTGACTCACTGTTCTATGCTGACAGGTGGAAGTGGCATTCCAAATTAATATTGCAATGGAGCAGAATTGTATGTGCATGAGATAAGAAGTCAAAGGAGTTCAGTATTCATATATCTAATGCTTTGACAATGTTAGTCTAACTCAGTCTCATTGCTAATTAAAGGGAGTATGTATCCTCCTTACAAACTACTTAAAAGCCCCCCCCCCCCCAAATTTTTCTGTTGGTATTATATAAACAGCAAACTTTATATGTGTCTATTGGCCATGGTAGGAAAGGGTTCAGGAGTTCTGGTCTTTCACTCTGTGCAAGGGCTGTCTGGGCACAGGCAGTTGAAAAACGTGTCCATCTCTGAACAGCCATTATTAGCCTGGGGTAACATACAGTGAACATTCATTCTAATATATAGCATATATAAAATATAATATACACTGTATATAAATACAAAGTGAAYACTCATTTTAATAGATTTACTATAATGTACTTCCTTTCCTTTAATTCCTTTCCTCTTTTGCATATGATTTTAATGAAGGGGAAAGGAAAAAGAGAGCAAAGAGTCAAATAAAATCATGCAGTTAAAAAATAGTGCAATGCTGAAAATAATTATTTAAAATAAAGATAGCATAAAGCCAGCTAGAAAGAGCACAGAAGAAAATTAAAACAAAACAAAACCAAAAAAGTCTCATGAGATTCATCTTTAGAGAAAATTCTGTAAAAGTCTTACATTTTTCCCTATAAGATGAAGAATTTAATCTTAAAACTCATTTATCAAATGCAAAGATCAGAATTTAGAGAGAAAATAGACTGCAGAGTTGACAAGTTAATCTATCCCACAAAGAACCACTGCTTCTTTTGTAAAAGCTTAGTGGTACTTTTAAATTCTTCCCCCTCCTTCACTGACTTTTATCATCTCCTCAAAACCTAGAAAAACATGAATGCTGAATTATTTGTAACACAAACTTTGTGAATGAAGATTCAGAAGCATAATATCTATAATCTGTTAGCCAAATTACAGAATTCAAAACTGTTCACACATTTGGGGATAGGATAAAAGCAGGGAAGAAGAGCAAACAATGCAATTGTAGAAACAACCATTTACTCACATAGATCCAACAAGAGAATAAACTACCATTAGAAAGTAAGAAATATTTCAAAGCAGTATACCACTTTACAACTAAAAATCTACCCTCAAAGGGACACTGCTAAAGAAAGATATTTAAAAATATTAAGTTATTTATTAAGAATACTACTCTTAATAATTAGCATTGTTTATACTTTAATATTTCACTTCACTTAGTCTAGACCAATTCTTCTAGACTAAGTTTTCCTTGGATTCATTTTTATCCTAGTTTTTATGAAAATACCATAAAATACTGTATTTACATTCAGAATACTGTCATACCTCAACCCAATTCTGACACTTAAAAGTAACACAGAAATTGGTGAAATTGCGTAAGGAAGCCTAACCACTACAACCAAAGTATACTGATATGAGATCAAAGTACTTAAGAGTATTGCGATCCTAAAGAATGATATGCATACCTAAACTGATCTACCAAATCTTTATTTTCTGAAATGACAGGATACTGAGGCTTAAACTCTGGCTTTTCTTCTGTAATGAAGATGCTACTACAGGACTTCTTCGCAGGACAATTTTCAGAGTCCGTGAGTGAAGGGTCCTCATCATCACTGGTTCCAAAAAGGTCAGGGTCATCCTGGATCACATCAATCACAAGAATATCTTCTTTGTAAGCTTCAAGAACATCTGGAAATTTTTCACTTCTGTGCTGTGAAAGATTCCCTCTTGATTTGCTATCATTATGTACTTCTAATGCAACAGGGTGGTTAATTGCATTCCAAGAATGATCAGAAAGATTAGATTTTGGTACATGTTCAGTAGCCCGAGAGTCAGAAGCAGATGACTCCAGCTGTCTCTCAACAACAGCATGTGGATAGAAAGAAACACGTTCAGGGAGTGTGGATATCTCATTCGAAAGGTCTTCAGAGCCATCATGCTCAAAGTCCTTATTGTGGATATCATCAGCTTTTTTCTTCATGGAAGCTGTAGATGAGACATCATTCACTACAGAAAGAGGCTGCTGCTCAGAAATTACCAAAAAAGTCTCTTGGTCTCTCTTCTGCCTTTYTGAAACACTAGCATTGTCCAGAACTTCTAGTGGACTACAGGATTTTCTTCCAAATGAAAGAACAGCGTCCAACTTTCTGGATTCAGGTTTGTTTTTGCGTAAAGGAATTTTGAAATTTGACAGGTTTCCAGTGTTCAACACTTTCATTAGTTTTAAATCAGAAAGTGTTTGCTTCACAACTGATGCTTTATGGCTGAGGTTTATTCTGCTGTTGTTACCTGTAGATGTACCATTCTGGACCATCATAGAGGGGTTTCTCTTTGCTACGGCTCCTTTACTTTTATCTTTTTGTTTTGTTGTAGAATTCAAGGTTGCTTTAACTCCTTGCACATCATCAAGGTTAAAAGCTATGGAACTTCTACCTGTGTTAACTGATGATTCCAGATTTTCATTGCTACTTATTCTCAAAGTCCCATAAATATCCAAGGAAGAGGATTCTGGCGTTCCAAGTGAAGTCAAGCATTCAGTATTCAGATCCATTATTTTATGTGCAGATTGTCTGTTAATTTCTGCTGGTGATATATGAAGATCCAACTGCCTCAAACTGCCTGTCAGAGCATTGTCTCCTACAGCTTCAATACTGCTTTTATCAGTGGATTCCTCAAAGCCAGAACTTAGAAGTTTTTCTCCTTTTGAGATGGACCTGTGATCTTTATGAAACCATTCAGAGGTCCTTGCACATGATTCCAGAGGCCACACATTTTTACCACTCATTGGTATTGTTCTTTGACAGGTAGAGTGTTCCAATTTCTTAATAGCTTTATTCAGATTTTCATCTGGCAGGCATTCCTGACAATTAGAAACATCACAGACCTGAGACAGCATTCTCAGACTACCTGAGTTAGCAGAATAATCTTGTGGTGCCACACTGTTTGAATTTTCTCCTTTTGCAACCACAGAGCGCTCAGATGTCTCCTTAAAGCAATCTTCAAGTGCAAGAAATTTGATGCTATTTTTTCTGCTGACTGATGTATTTTGTGCTTCATGAGTATTTTTTCCAATATTAAGATCTGATGTATGATCATATGAAGCTGACAGGGTCATTTCCTTGTGATTTAGTCCAAAGACTGCTAAGGAGTCTGATGTGGCAACTGGATCTTCTGTTTTTAACTCACACTCACTGCATTTGTTAGCCATGTCCGTGAGAACATTCTGGACTGCTGCTTTCTCAACAATCTGCAACTTTTTTCTAGGCTGTCTGCCAATCCACTTTCTTTCCTGTGAACACTTACTGTTTTCACTCTGAAGGCATGAAAAATACCCTCCTCTATTTTGATGTTTTTCTTCTTTACTAAACAAGGAACCTCTTTTTAGGGGTGATCTCTCATTTTGCATTCCATTAGTGCTGCAGTTCATATCCCTCTCTTCTACAGTACCATCAGGACAAACAGGCTTCCCCTTACCTTGGGCTACATGGAAGAATCCACTGATTTTACAGCTGCTGGCACTTCCGTTAACCGAAGACTTCACAAGTGTATTTATGTAACTGCAGGCCTCTAATCTCACAACTGGATTCTTTTCTGTTACAAATGGCAAGCAGTTACAATGGGTTAGGGTGTTTCCACAATGTTCAGCCTCACACTTTGCTGATATATTTTTTGCTTTTTCAGCTGTACTTACACTAAAGCTTTGTAAACACTTTATTTGATCAATCCCGTTTTTTCTTTTTTTACACTGTACACCAGACCTTTTTGCCAAGGAATGGCATAGAAATCTCTTGCTTTGAGTCCCATCCAATGTGGCAATTTTAGGAGATTCAGAGGAATAAGGTTTCTTCTCATTGGAATCTTCCGATCTATTTAAATTTGTCTTGAGCTCCTTCACAGCCTGTGTACCTGAGTCTTGCTCAATTTCTTTCCACTTTTCCTTTACTGGTTAAAAACAAAGGAAATGGTCTCATTAAAGAATACTCTAAGGAAAAAAAAAAAAAAGACGTATTGCAGTATTTTATAAGAAGGGCAAAGAACATTCAAGATTACCTAAAACCATTATGCTGTATAATGTAAAAACAATCATTGTTACATTTTACTAGTGAACTAGTGAAGTGAGCACTATTAGCAAACTCACAATATCAATTTATGTCTTGTCTTCTGAAAATGCACAGATAAAGAACAGAACCCGAAGGATATCACAAGGAAATCAGAAGTACCAAGTAATTTAAAATATAGGTGGAAACCAAATTAGAGCAAGTCTTGCAAGAAACGCAGATGCTGTTTGCACAACCAGCCTTTCACATTTTTGTTAAAACCTTTTGTTTACATATTGGATTCTATATTGTATGAAAGCTTGTTTATAAGAATATAGACCTTATTTTAGGTATATAGTCTAGTCAAATGCACCAGACAGTTCAAGATGAATCAGAAAAACTGCAGGATTTGCATTTTTATAAAACACTTTTTATTTAAGAGCAAATACTGATTACCTAAAACAACTGTACATTTGAGAATTTCATCTGAAGAATGGACTCAAAAATGTACTGGTAAAATTTTAAGATGTCAGTTTTCAAAGTAACATACAGTTTTAGTATCTCAATTTTTCAGAATATGGTATCTATATTAAGTATTTATTAATAATAACCTAAAGCAAATACCTGCCATTTGAATGTACTCATTTTGAAGATACATCTTCCTCAAAAAGAATGTCTTTTAGGACAATTGTCTTGAGAAAAATAGGAGTACTTTTTTTTTTTTTAAGCTTCTTTCAAAATTGTCAGTTTGATACAATACTCTCTTAATACACTAAAATACAACCATTGTTTCTACAGGTTTTAAGATTCTACAGAGAATAGCAATTAAAAAGCAGCAACAAGGTCTGAAAATAAAGAATAGCAGCCTATAAGGGTGAGCAAAACCCCAAGACAACATGATATACATAAGAAAATAATCCAGTAATATACAAATAAATGAAAAATTAACTATCTTTTATTTTAGCTCAGCTGAAACTACTGCCTCTTCTTTCCCTGCTTGTGTCTGACCTTCTACATGTAAATGAACTGATCATTTTTGAGTACAAACCCAATTCTTGCTCAGGGGCCTGTTGCTGCTGACACCCCTTCCCTTTTCTATTTCTAGTCTCAAGGAAGGAAAATAAAATAAAAAGGCTACATGGCCTCCTCTCTTTTCTACTAAAGACTTCTTTTCTGCTCCCAATTTCAGAGGTTTCCATTCTCTTCAAAAAAAGCCTCGCCTCCCATTTTCTTCTAAGGCCAGTATTTAGTTATGCAAAGCAGTCCCTCGGTCTTTTCACTATGCTTCTTGAGCTAAGTGAGCAGCCCTACGCAGGTCACTTTGAGACAGGGGACTGGCCACTCTATCCTGTGCTCATGATGTTGCCCCACACAGACACCTGTATCTGCAATAGAAAAATTATCTCCCTTGACTTTGTCCTTTCTCACGGCACCCTGCTCCAGCACCAGTCCCTCGCCCTCAAGCTCCCCGTATTCTGGAAACCCACACTCTGCACCTGTATTTCTGCAATGGAGCACAGGTGCTTACCCCTTTCCCCCAGACTACCTGCTTCTTCCTGAGGGTCTGAGCTCTGCTGCTCTTCCATAATGGCATGCTTTTGCGTCTTTCCTCGGTTTCTTGGTTGTTCCTGGCTGCTCAGACTCTGTAGCTGTGGTAGCGCCACAGAACGTCTGTCCCTCTTATTCAGAATCACTGTTCCTTTCTTGGACGCTGGATGCTGCGCATGCAGCTCTACTAAGGAAGAGCTACCCGTCTTTCTCGGGCTTTGTAGCTTTGGTTTCACCAAAGACGCCCCACCATTTCTGCTTAAACATCTCTTCTTTTTCTCCAGAGTCCCTGGCTCCCTTGATCCTGTCAAAGGACACCCATCCCTCTTCCTTGGGGCCACTACTTTTTTTTGAGGTTTCAGTTCAGACAAGGAGGATCTCTCTCCCTTGTCAGTTCTTTTTACTTTTCCTTGGGGCTCAGTTTCCAAAGACCTATTTCTGCCTTTGTTTGGGGGGCTTTCAGAGCTTTCCTCAAGCATCAGCACTCTTGGCTGCATGCAGGAATGCCATTCCTTGTTCTCCATCCTCCCTACTTGTGCCAAGGCGCTTCCCTTACTCCGAGTCCCCAAACTCTCCTCAAGCTCTGAGATTTGCAGATTTGGTATTATTAAAGAGCAATGACTTTCCTTTTCAGTACTACACGTCCCCTCTGCGGGTCGCAGCGCCTCTGGTTCTGGCGAACAGCAAACACTTTGCCTCTCTGTGCTCTCACGCTCCTCGTCAGAGGATGAGATCTGCAACTTCAGGTCCATAAAGGCGCATTCGCCCTTTACTCCTGAGCTCCCTGAACTCTCCTGGAAACCCAAAGGGTTCAGTCCTTGTGGGCTATGCTCTTTCCTCCCAAACTCTGCTGAGAGTTCCTTCTGCAAGCTGGTTTCAGTGAAAAATGGCTGCCGGCCCTGCTCTATCCCTCTGCTTATCGCCTCTCCCCAGAGCGTTCCCACAGGCATTGCCGCTGCCTGACCCTCTTCAGAGCCAGCGGTGCCTGACACCCACCGAGTTACATCCTTCGGGCCTCCAGCAGCCCTGCGGCCCCGCCTCCCCTTGCCTGTGTTACCTGGGAGCCTCTGCCTACTCCCGCCTCGCTCCCGCGCCGAGGCGAGCGGAGCGCAGCGCTCGGGGGCGGCTG
>NW_020451135.1:299291-314631 GCF_003343035.1 Apteryx rowi
AAATGCCACGCAGTGAAAAAATTTCAAACTCAGCTTCCCCTCACACCCCACCTGAGAGGTAGAAAAAATATATATAGTTGCTTTATGTCGCATTTCTTAGGTGATTCACCCACTGAAATGAGGCGGCGTTGCTGCTTTTTTCCACAGCCCTTCAGAGTTGCTCTGGAGTTGAGGGATGATTAGGCTCGTTTTGGGGTTTGTGGTTTGCGTAAGATTTGTGTTTCAGGCAAGACAGATAGAATTGTTTCTCAGCAAATACTGGAGTAAGGTAAAAATAACCCCAGCAGTTAGACTCTACAGTTAGAATAAGAGCCAAAGCTGGGTTTGGGGCTTCAAATGTAGTAAGACTTGAAACACAAACGGCGGGTGTAAAAGTTGCAAGATTGCTCACGCAGTGCTAACATGAACAGGCAGAAATTAGCTTACAAAAACAATGCTGTACAAATACTGAATCTAAATGATCGATCCTATAAACATCACAAATAATTAAACTTAGTAAGATGACATTTTAAGACTAAAACTGGTGATACAATCACCAAAATGGTACATGCTCCTATAAATGACTTTATCCTAATAAACTGTCCTTTTCTGTGCTTAGATCGTCTCTGAGAGATGAAGTGCCTTATTCAAATTTATTTCAACCTGACTTAGTGCTTGATGGTGTTCACATTTCATGCTTCCTAGTGTAAGGCCTGGGACCAGAAATAAAGCTTTTTGTGTCACTGCTTCCTAGAAATACAGTGCTATGGATGTAAAAGCATAGTTAGAGTGAAAGATAAGAGTCCGAATACTTGGAATCTGAACCAACTGACATTGACCTATTTTGTGACTTCACTAAATCACTCTTTTTACTTTACCTCCATTTTTCCATCTATAAATAGAAATAATATGCCACTATTCAAGTTAGACAGAGAACATTGGCTCCTCAGCAAAAGGTCTCCATAAATAAAGAAAAACCAGGCAGCCTGGGAAGCAGTTAACTTTCTTTTGCTTATGACCGCCTCAGGTTCCATATGCATGCTTAAGTACAGGGAAAATGTAAGTGAGTGGTTAAATAAAGATAATCAAAGCACGAAATACAGAAAATCTCTTAGGCAGTTTTTATGTCAGCTCTGTATGATGCTTCAGGTCCTCAGGATGAAAAAAAGATGCAATAAAAGGGAGTTAACTATATAGCACTTGCCACCTTCAACATTCTGCAAGACTACTATTACTTAAAACATTCACCTCTGGCAAAATTCAACCTTCTCCAGTTCAAATGTGTGTAGCATAGGCTTTTAAGTTAGATAAAAAAGCCAAGAAAGGAAAAGATATGCCAAAAAGCAGTAGTAAAAGGAATTTGGAACAATAGGATATGAATTATTTTATTGTTCTCCAGTATCCTTTTCAAGATTTTGTCGGTTGGTTACAATAATAAAAACTAGTCAGACCAGATTTTTATGAATTGAATCAAAAAAGTACTTGAAATGAATGCTAATTAAAGGGATTCTTTGTGAAAGTCCTTGTAAAGAAGCCTAGAACCTCAGAAGGGATGTTTTGAAGCAGCTATGGATTATGGTGAAAAACAGATTGCCTTCAGTTYAAAAAGCTGCTAAAAAGAGGTAGTATGGAACATGGTCTTGCAAAGTGCATCATTTTAACAATGCTTTGTTTTAAAACTGCTTGAAAGAAGAGTCAGAGATTTAATACATAGAGTTTTTAAAGAAATTCTGTGTCAGAGTTTTATTAAAACTGTAGGTTATTGAAGTGGAAATAACTTTAAAAATCAAACAGATAAGGAAAAAAGGAGTTAATTTCATATTCCAACATTTGGAGGAGTAACACTACAAAGAAATGTTTAAGCTTTATTTGAAAATGTTATTTGGAATTAAAGATAAATGCTTGCCTTTTTCCTTAAGTCTTATAAATGCTGTATCTCAATACAGTATCTAAATTTTAGACCTAGTTCAGCTTTTGCTGATGATCTTTTTCTTTGTGTCACTGGTTTCTTGTTCATCTTAGACACTAACTCAGTAATAAGAATATTAGGTGCTGAGTGTTTTGTCAAAAACTAAAGGCTTGGCTGTCAAGTTAAAAGGTGGACTTTCTATTTAGTTTATCTATCTCCTGATATACTGTAGGAAGCTGAATTATCTCATATACTGAATTGCAGGTTAAGAATAACCTCCAGATTATATACCTTTAAGCAGAAGAAATAAAAATGAATTTGGCAAAAATAATCTTAGCTTTGAAAACTGAATCCACAAAAAGAGGGATTTTATCTGGAAAAAGTAAAGAGGAAACCTAGAAAGTAAGGTGGAAAACTAAGACTTATTTCTGAAAGTAAAAAGAGATGTCTTAAAACATTTTTTCCAGAATAAATGGTGCACTCAGATAGGACTGGCAATTAACAAGAGGGAAAAAGAAACGTATGTGAGTACATGTATGTAAACTCCATGAAATTATTCTTTGTTTCTTCCCTCAGAGGAATAAATGTGTGTGGTTAGTCTCCCAAATAATGTCCTTTATGTTACCAGTGTGGGGAAATTGTGACAATTTCAGGGCAAAATATCTAACTATGGTACATTTTAATAACCTTCCAAAAGTTGTGGAGGGACTTAAATTTGTGAACACATAAATGACAGCTACAAAAATGAGTAAATCATATACAAATTTTACTGGACTGTATTTTAGACATTGCTAATGCACTCACCTAGTAAAAGGAATTAAGTCGTCTTTTTTAGCTAGGGAACCAAAAAGAATTAACTTGGAAATGAATTGTCTTTTTTTGTGAGGCAATGTGAAAAATGTCCCTCTGGACTACTTCTGTTTGCTTTGCTTACATCTTCATTTTTGGCTGGGGGATAGATTTGTTACTTCTAGCAAACCTTAGTGGAAAGGCTTTGGCTGTGCTACGATAATTGAGACTGAGCTCTAAAGAATATGCATAGACTATTACATTCTTACAACATGCCAAATTAGTCCCTGAAGTAATGCAACTGAAACCAAACAGGGAAGAGTTTTAGTTCATAATGTCTATAGAAGTTTCCTTCTATAACCCCAAAGATTTGTTTCTTAACACTTCAGATGTATCAGTTCTGCGAAGTTAGCACCCAAGGGTAGTAAATATAGATGTGATTTTTAAATAACTTCTTTTCCCCCTGCCTTCTGTTCAAATATATGGGTGTTTTGGAAATGAGTTTATTGCTAGTCTGTTGAACTGAGGAGTTTTGTCTCAAGTCATATCTGTATATCTCTGTAAAACTACCTTTCCYTTCTATTCCCAAGTCCCTAATGTAGGAACCGCCTTTGACATGATATCTAATAAGAATCTTGCTAACTGACGTTGTTACGCTTGAAGTATAACATACACATTCTACTCATGTCCTTGGTTGTTCAACTGTATAGATGTTGATCCAGCTTATACAAATAGCTGTTAGTCTACTAGTCTACCTTGAGACTACAAACTGAGACAGAGGTCGTGTTTGGAAACCAGTAGACATGCTTGGAAACCAAATGAGCATGCTGCTGACATTGCTAGGAATAAATATAATACAACAACTGTTGATTGATGTACAAACAGCATAGCATTGAGAGCAGAGATACATCAGTGGAAATATGTGATTTGCTTTGCAAAGTAGGTGAGTGATTACACTACATGACATTATGATGGTAGACTAGGTGAATCCAGTGAGTATCTAGATATTTCGACCTTTATTTTGGTGGCAGTTTTTATTGTAGGGCCATGCAGAGTAGATTAAAGTGACTCCATTTCCTACCAGTTTAGAGTGAGACACTGGAGGAAAAAGGACAGCTGGTGTATTTCATAATGAACCATCTGGCATTTTTTAGTTCTCTGATTCCTAATTTATTAGTGAATTGCAACAGCATGAAAATCAAAATTATTGATTGTGTGGAATCAGTGTTTCCCTCTGGCACATTTTGTATTCCTTCAGTTTCTATCAAAGGATAGTCATAGGAAGGGTAAGAACCTTTCACACAGAGCTTTGCAAAGCTTGAAAGTCATCTGTACCGCTTGCCTTTTTTTGATAATCATGCTGCTTGACATTTATTCTCAAAACCTACTTTCCAGATGATCACATCTGATCTGAACCTTACAGAATGTGGCACAGATCAGTTTTAAGATTCCACAAGGGAACTCCTGCATTAGATTCATATTCCATTTTACTCGCTTTCATTTAAGGCTATTTTTTAACTTCTGCTTCTAGGAGTTTAAGGAATAAGCTAACTAGCTAGCTGGAATTTGAGATTCAAAAAATACAGATGCTGTAGGGGAATTAACTAGTGAAATAGGAGCCTATATGTTCAGGCTCAATTTATTTTAAATATCTCTAAATAAAGCATATCTTTGTCTTATCTAAATAGTACATAAGAATGTACCCTCTGCTAAATCCAGCTTCAGAATCAGTTTCCCCTAGTGGCTGGATGCAAAAGGTGCTGGACTTATTAGGAAAACATCTGCAACCCAGCAAGTACATGACACACACCCCCCAACTGATCACCAAAAAGGATCTTGAAATGTGATTTATAAATGAGAAGATTAAAAAAGAAAGGAAAAGAGGAAATAGAAGTCCAGTAAATCAGAGCTAGAAAAGGCATAGATTTAGAAATAGTAGGAGATGAATAAGGTATAGACAGAATGCTGTAAAACAGTATATAAACATGAGGAAGTGTACTAGAGAGAAATCAGACAAAAAGGTGGGAAAATTGCCTCCAAAAACCACCCTTAAACAAAAGAAAGGAGAAATGAAGATGAAACACCGTCATGGGGAACTTTTCTGCAGTTAAGACTTGCTGAAGAAACAACGGAAGATTGTGTCATGTCGTCTTCAGTGTTACTCATAAAGTAGAGGGAGACTTGGGCTTTGAATAGTGTCGATCAAGTGCAAACTAGAATCAGAATCCAGATTAATCTTGCCAGTGAGCATTGAACTCACCTCAGTGACTGGTTCCTAGGTTCAATTCCTTGTGCTGTCCTCATCCTTTAACGCATTGTATCTATGTCTATTTAATGATGTCAAGGTGATTGACACAAAAATATGAAGCCTTATAGTCAGAATAACTTGCTGTGTTTTGTTTTCCTTTGATGATTCATCCAAGAGCATCAGATGCTACATCCCCCAATATATTATACAGCTCGTATTGGTTTTGAACCCAAGGAGTATATTTGCAGTTATGGTATGTTTTCCGAATGTGAATGTGACTGTTTTATAGTTCCAGATCTAGGAAATGGCTGCTGCTCACCTTTTTTTTCCTTTGAGACAATATTACTCTGTAATGATGAAAGTACCCTTATACAGTTGATGAAGCATAATTGTTTCAGCTGCATCTACTGTACTGAGCAACTAATTGACTACGAAGCTTCCTCCAGCAAAAGCAGCATACAACCATTTTAAAACATATGCTGACTTCACCACTGAACATTTTCTTACTGGCATATGCAGGATAATCTATGGAAAGAGTTGTGTGAAAGTTGACATTGACTTGTGTGCAACAAATTGATGTGTAGCAAAGGAGAGAGGAGACCAGAGAGTTACCTATAGTTTTGATTTCATGCTTACTTGCTCATAGTAGTTAATTATGCTGCTCAAAAATGACAGAAAATGATCTTCAGATAAAACAGCCACATACAAGGTGCTGTAGTGAAGGCCTGTGATAAAATTAATTGATGTTGAATCAAAGCAAGGCACTCATTGAATAGGGAGTTGGATCCAGCATGAATTCTTCAGTTAATATCAGCTTCACTTGCATGTCTACATATTTTGATGTGTTGAGTGACCAAGTCATAAACTCTAAGTAGTATCTCAGCTATTTGTATTTTTCACATGAGAAGATAGGTTTATTTAAAATCTAAATACTCCTTGCCTGTATGCTCTGCTGTTTAATCAGCATTTGGGGATGGATAATTTCTTTTTCATCTCTTCATTCAGATAAATATTTTTCTAAACAGCAAGAGGATTGTAGATGTATTTGTGATGGTCCAACTTCCACACTATGTTAAATGCAAGATTGTCCAGTATTCTGCTTGGCTGTAATCCAGTGGGTATATCTGAGCATGCATGTAATTATGGAGAGCCTTATTCCTGGAGTAAGTGTCCCACAAACAGCAACTCTGTGACTACACAGAGCTGATCAGAATGTCACCATAACTGTCAGGATTAGAGAAGTGTATAAAATCAGTAGGAAATTAAATGTTTCTCTATTAAAGGAGGAATTATTTGTTGGACTGTCCTTTAGCCTTACTGCTCTCTAGAGCAATTCCTTTAGACTTTCAGTAAAGAAAACCACCTTTGGTTATGTAATATGACAGTGCCAAAACCGATAATCAGTCATAACTCCACTGTAGACTTTCTGCATACTATTACTATTACTATGACAAGTCAGAACAGCAAGGCAGTTTATTTCCTTCTTGGTTACAGAGATGGTGGAAGTTTGGTTTGTTTCCTAAAGAACCAAAGCTATGGAATTGCCCTTTGTGTATGTGTGCCTGTTTATATCAGTCATTTCTTCCTGACCTCTCAGTAAATATTGAACACTGGGCAATTGCATCTGAATTTGACAGAGATGGAGTAGAGATCTCAGAGCTATTAAGTTCCTGCATATTTCATGAAGACAAACATCCAGGTAGATGAGAGATTGTCCATGGAGAGAAAGGCTAGTAAGCTCACCCTTTATTAAGCATCAGAGAATCCACAGAAAAAAAAGAGGTCAGAAATCAGGCCTTACTAGTTCTGAGCTTTCAGAACTACTGGTTGTTATCTCTTGAACAGGGTTTCATGCAGAACTTGCTGTCTGGGGACATCTTGCTTATGAGAAGATCTGCTGGAGGAGAGAGAGCTTTCATGGGAATTGCACTTGATAGCAGAGCCTTCTGATCAGGAGGTCCCGCAGGTTGTTCTTGAGGGTTTCGCAACGTAGGGACACACAGTCTGGTAGCTTCAAAGCAGTATTAATCTTTGCAACCTGCATACACATCACATCTTGTTTTCCTGGCTTTTTGAGGAAGAGGTAGGGATTTTAAGGTGTCTCCCCTTCTGGTGGTACTCTTAGAGTTCAGACTGCCCGTATCTCTCATTTTGCTCCTGAGATTTGGCATCAATGCTTTGTTGAAAGAAGTTAAATGAACTGGCTGATACTGTTTTGCTCAGCATATTGCTGAAAGCTTCCAGGATGCTGAAGAAAGGAGGGGATAGGGGACGGTGGTTCTTGTGAACTCTCAGTGAAGCTGTTTTTTTCTTTTTTTAAGTGCCTTTCTTTGCTTTTTCCCCACTTCTCTCATTTTAATTGCAATTTCTTGTTTATACCCACCACCGTCAAAAAATAACTGTGTGTACTTCAAGTGCGGAAAAGTTGCCTTGATTAATTAACAAATACTTGAGTATTACACTGAGTTCCTCTGTTTATCCAGATCTGATATGAAGAAATGCCTGGCTTTTGTAGCTGGAAACTTCTTAAAAAGACTCACAGTGGGGGATTGGTATTGATCACAAAAAGCCTAAAATCAAGTCTAGCTTGGAGTTTGGCTCCTAAATTTTCATTTAAGGRAGAACAAATATAGTTTTACCTGAGGCAGTAATGGTCAGTGCTAGTTTTATGTACTTTTTATATTTAGCAAGCAACAGTGGCATTCTGTCCTCTGTTTCCTTCTGGGCATCATGGGGAGGCATCTCTTATTCTGGCTACACTTCTTCATCCTTTCTATCTAGTGGTACCTCCTAGTAAAATTGCTCCTTTCAGTCCATGCTGATTTCTGTTGGCCTTTCCTGTTCACTGGGCTGGAGTAAGGATACTTTCTGCTTTCTTACAGCATCTTGTTCCTCATCATCTTTCTGTGTGCAGCAGAGGAGGACACCATGAGAGACACTGATACAGCACTGAATATTTTTGTATGTCTTATTGTGTTCTTACTACCAACGCGCATTGTGCATTAAGAATGTGGTACTCTGTCATTGTATCTTTCTGGAGTCACACCAAAATGTTAATAAAAGTAATATCTATTGACCATTTTTGATAGTCAAATCTTATTAACTATAGCTAGGCTATAAGGTAGGAGGGATATAAAGTTTCTTTTCCAGGAAAATGGAATTAGGATATGAGGTACAGGACATAAATTCTTGTAAACTAGAAGAACTGTCAAGTTTAGAAAAGAAACTTGACCTGTAGTTTTTATTGTTTTTTAAGCTAATAAAGTATCTCTGTGCTAAAGAGAAGATGAGGTTCGTTACAGAATTGATTCACTTGGAAAATATTTCAGGACTTGATATCCATACAAATTTACCGTAAAAATTGCTTAAATGAAAAGCCTGCTAGCAAAAGCCACATTCCTTACAGAAGCTTTAAAAAGGGGTAAGCCTAAAAGTCTGCTAACTTCAGCTGTACTAGAGTACTATAGGTAAACCTATTAAAGCGTCAAGAGTCCTCTACTGACCACAAGTCACATGTCATTAATCCTGTGGACTCGTCGCTCAAATTCTTACCTAAGCCCAGTCTGTCTGAAAGCATGGCCTGCCAAAGAGACAGGACCAAGGAATTCTATAAATTGAAGTCAAGACCCTGAGTTACATCTGCAAGCAAAAGAGGAAGGCAACACAGCTCTCAAAGATGAGCATTAACAAACATGTTAATTCTGTGGTTATTCATATAAAAATACATGTAAGTTGCTCTTGTAAATATAAGATGCCATCGAATACCTATTTATGTTTGCAGCAATGAGTTTCACACTCATTTTTCAACCTTAAAAAGAACCAGGTAGTAATTTGTGTTCATTTTGTATACTCAGCAGTTTGAAAAGATACAAGTGAGATCATTTAGTTGCCTGATTTAGCTAAGAATGATGCCTCAGATGATCAGGGCTAGGCAAATGATGAATTGAAACTCCTACCCATGGGGCAAGATATACTTTTGTTACTGCTACCTTGTCTCTTCTCCCCACCATCCCATAACCTTTACATTTCATCTTCAGGTAGCTGTTTATCACATAAATCTTCACTGTGATCTTCCTAGTGGTCTCCTCACTCTTGTCAGTGGTGGCTACTGAGCAAATTCCAAGGTGTAACCAAAGACAGATAATTATTGCTAATCATGAATCTGTTTGGATATGTCTAACTAACCTCTTTACTTTCATCTAATTGTAGACTTCTGCGAGTACAATATGTCCCATCACTTTATAGGCCGTATTTATTAAAACGGGAAGGTGGATTAACACGTCACTGCCTCATTTACAAAGTTGGACACCACATACAGTGTTTATTTTTGACACTTTTTTAGAGTCCTGTTTTGTGATACTCTTATCCTTTTCTTCTCTTTGCCTGCCATTTTTACAAAAATTTTTCAGTGGAGTCAGATGGAAAGGAGGTTATTGTAAATAGTTCAGTGACTGAGCTGAGTCCTGAGCAACTTACATGTTCCTTTTGGAATTTTTTAATGCAGTTGGATGTACTGCACTGTTGAAAGAAGTAACTTAGAGCTGTATTATAAATGTTTTTTTCTGGTAGTGCTTAACACTAACAATCAAAAGATCTCATTTATATAATAGCTGCCTGATCTCATAGTGTAATACTCTTGCACTCAGATACACCCTTTTGTCCCCATGAGTTCTGAGCAAAGAATGCTAGGCAGAGAGACAGCAATTTTAGTTGGATTCAACTAGATATTAGCAGGACAAAAACCAACATGCCAGTATTGCTAAAAATGTAAAAATGAGGCAGAACCCTGAGACATCTGTTTCTTACAGGCACACTCCTTCTGTGCTAGCCAGAGGGCTATTGCAAAGCTCTGTTCTCACTTCTGAGTAGCAGTAGCCTTGGTCTTTGAAACCTGGGATGACTTTTTAAGCTGACCCTTCATTTCTGAATGAACACCCACATTCCTCATATTTGACTGCATTTTTCTCTCAACAAAGTGATGTAGGGATGTAAAAATGTCCCAAAAGCTGCATGAAATCAATGGCTTGCCAGCAATTTCCATGACACCTATTTCTTCCTTTTTTATGTGTGACTAGATGCTAAAGGCATACCCCAGTGTGAATGAAAACTATTATTTATACAACAAATCCCTCCATGCCAAAGCTTGTAGGGATGAACCCTCACCTCAGGTTTTGTGTCCATTGTTCTCTTTCAAAGAGACAGCTAACCCTCTCGACCAACACATGTTGATGACTCCCATGAAATGCAGTTTGTATTCTACCACCAAGGCCAGAATTCATGTGCATACAAACCTCTGCGTTTTGGGAGAACAAGAAAAAGGAGAAGGAATAAGCTTTTGAGAGGCAGACATTGACATGCTCTGTAAGGAGTACTGCCCTTTCTTCTCCCTTTTCTGCTTTCTGCTCCACCATTTGCAAAGGCTTCAAGCTCTCTAATATTAATTAGTACAGAACCTATGTGAAATAAAACCAAAATGAAACAGCACACCTCATTAGTCAGGTAGAGACACAAAGATGTTGCTCAGAAAAATAATTATATTCACTGCAATAGTATTTACTAGAATGCACAACCTATACATTTTTATTATCCCCTCTCATATATCCTCACATTTATTTTACCCTTTTGGTCAGGCTTGCCTTTTAAACTGCATGGTTTTTTGGGTCTTGAACTGTTATTCTAATTATCTTTGACTAGCACAATGAGGCACCATGTGGTGGAGGCTGCAAGTTGCTACTGTGCACTGTAGAAGTGAAATAACAGCACTAGTCTTTGGAGGGGCAACTGATCAAAGTATTTTATCATATATGGTCTTTAAATATTGATTAATTGATTTAGCACTTGAAAAATATTTGGAGCTTGTAGATTTGTCTTCTTAAACAGTAAATAGCTACTGCTAGCAGTCTCCAGCTGGATTTGGAGAACACTGTTGGTCACAGTGACCTCCCCTCCTGTTCATTTTTTCTTACTAAAAGTAGATGGAAAAATAATTAATCAAAAATGTCATTCAGATTATTCAAGTTATAGTAATCTTTATGTTAAACTGTACCTTCTGTGAAATGAAACCATTTTTATGAGGAGAAAACTAAACTATGTTGAATTAAAGTGCCAGAGGTTGTTACAGTTAGGTGTTTATGTGCACTTTTATGCTCAGTTTTCCTTGCTATTTTATGAAATTCTCCTAATAGAAATTATTTTCCAGAATCATAAAATGTTTTAGGAGACATATAGGTTGTGGATTGGCTGCTCCGCTTGCAAATCCCTTTGTGGGGAAAAAGACACAGTGGCATAGCAAATTTGCAAAGCTGTAGACAAATAGTGATGAGAATACAGTAATATTTTGACATGTTAATAACTGTAGGTAGATAACATTTGTTTGAAAACATCATGGATGACCCTTTCTTAACTGTTCATCTGTGATGATATTCTCAGTGAGTACCTGTAGTTAGTTCTCGCTGAAAATCTGGACACACAAGTACATTTGTCTGTTCTTACTCAGCCCACTGGGATCACCAGTAATAGCGGAAAAGAGTTTCTCTAACAAAATACATGAGCTGGCTCTACTAAATGCACCTGTTTCTAAGTCTCTGACATATTGTGTCATATTGAGCTGCTTCACCACGTGCACAGCTGGTTAGCTGATACTGAATAATGCCTACAACTCAGTCTGGTGTTCCTGGGTGTCTTTCCTAGATCTTCCAGTCAGTGTAAAATTTGTATCATAAGATAATACTGTTAAGTTCAACTCACTCTTACTTGCATCTTGTTAAGGGATCCTAGCTCTTGGAGGTTTTGTTTTGTTTTTAAAGGAGATCCAACAATTAAAGGTTTGTCAAAAAAACCCAAACTCTTTTGGGAGTATCACTAAATGTAATATTTCTTTCTGCAAGCAACACGTTTGCCCATTTTTCAGTAATGTCTTTCTGGCTCTGCCTGTGCCACATAATGGGATGCAGCAAGGGGATCCTTGAGGCAGAGCAAACAGATATTTCCCGCAGCAGAAGCAGTGTGGTTGCCTCAGCACATTGCCCATATCTCTAAACAGCCCTTCTGAAGATTCAGAAGTTCTGCTCTGGAGTACGCTTTCAAGATGAGAGTTTTTCAGGTTTCCATTAAAAGGTTCAGTTTCCCCAATGGAGGTTTTTCTGCCCAGAAAAAATAATCTGTCAAAAAAAAMCAGAAAAATTTTCCAGCTGGCTCTCACTGTTAATGTGGGGAGGAGGCATGATGTTTTTCATAGCTAATAAAGATGTTGATGTCCTACTTTATAATGAAGCTTAGTTTTGACTGTGGAAATGTGACTAATTCTTCCACAGATTTAACACTGGCAAAGTAACACAGTCACTGTTATGATCACTAGCTTAGATCTCTCACCTAGCACCACCACCTGCTGAATTAACACTTGCTTTTTGTGTTTTTTTTCCCTTTATATCCAAACCAGTCTTCTTGCAAGGAGTGAAAACCCCAAAACATTGCTCAGTCCAAGTCAGCTAACATAACACTAGTCATGCAGATGTCAGGCCTCTGACTTAGCTGTCTAAATATGAATTAGGGGCCCTGCTTCAGGTTCCCAAGTTCTTCTTGGCTTCAGTAGCTCATACTGGTCTCTTGAAAATTTCTGCCTGTGAAGTCAGCCCACAGAAATTAGAAACCACTCTATCAAAATGCCTTCTTAGATAGGACTTTCTACACACCATATTGTGCTTTTTGCCAAGTCCTGCTAGCTGCCAATTGCTAAATTAACAGTCTCTCTGATTAACTTGATTAATCATTTTATCTTTGCTGGAAAAAAAAAAGAAGAATCAGAGATACAATATTTTTTATTGCGTCTGTGTGTAGGAAGACAGGTGGTGACAAACACTCATGCTGGAAAGATTTGTCCAAAGAGTGTTTGTTCCCAGCAGATGGTGCTGTGCTGGCGGTCATTTGCGAAGGATGTGGCAGAAAAAATGGACTGTTTGTCTTCATCTTATCAGTATTTGTCCAGCAGTTTTTGAAAAGCAAGTTCTAGGCCACTGACATATATGCACATTATCAAGGGAAAGTGTTAGGGATCCCAAACTGAAACTATTTAGCTGTGCACATGTAGTATGTGGGTGGTCTATTTACATATATACATAGGCACTGTGCAATCTGAATTTCCCCTTATGGCATTTCATTATGTTTGCCTTAATCTTTAGTTCATTTGTGCTCCTGACTGTCTATTGTATTGTCTCAAGGTTTACATAACTGTATAAATATACAGCATACCTTTGGTTCTAGAAATAATGTGCTTCCTAGTTTCATTAGCTTTGTTAGATGGACTGGGGCAGTGTTCCTCTTCCATTCTTCATTAAAGAATTATTGAGCCTTTTGGTAAAAAAAGAAAAAAAATCTTTGTTTCACCATACTCTGCTGTTTTGGGGTGACTTGCAGATGTGGAAAGCACTTAGCATTGAGGTAAAGAAAACTGCAATTTTTTACATTTGTTTTATAAAAACATATTTTTACTATTGTAATCACAAGCTTTGTACATAAAAATAACTGACAATAAAAATGTGATTGTTGAATAAGTTGGCTTGCATTTCTTGAAGAGGAGGACACTGGCAGCAGTTAGAAATTATTCTGCTGACTTCATCCTGTCTTGTGGAGGACCAGTTGCTGTTGACCCATCAGTTGACTAGTAGTGGGCTAAGGCTTCAGAGAAATGGGAGAGGAATTGGGTGGTAAGTGACCTTATGATTAGACCAGCACTAGCACTAGAAACTTTTTAATGTTATTAACTTCTTCTTATATAATTTGTCTAATCATCTGAACAGACAAACTTTTTAGGGCAGCCTTCATGTTATTGGCATATCTTGTGCCTCATCTAAACACATTTCATAGTGCTTAAGTACTGTATTTTAAATGTGTGGGAGGCACATGAAGTTATGCAAAATGCTTTGGATTATTTTATGCTTTGAAATACTACCCTTTTTTTTAGTATTTTAAAGACCATGTTAGAGGTCACAGTAACAATATATTAGAGCCCTTAAAATTACTTAGTAGGAATTGTTTAACCTCAGAGTCACAGGGGATGGATCTGATTATCAGTACTGAGGGTAATAAAATAGAATGAGCATATAAGAAAGCACAAGCAATACAACAAAGAAAGTCAATGGTGTTTTCCTTTCAGGGCCATGGCCTTTTCATCACATTGACTGCAAAGATATAGCTGGGTTTGCAGTGCTGTTCTTCCCTAAGTAGCAGTACATGGGCCTCTGTGATTACTGCTAAGCAACTGGCCCTTTGCTATTGCTCTGCTCAGAACTGTTTTATAGAGATTTGCATCATCTCTAAGTTTTTCTTTTTTAGAAACTGTATCACAAATTAATGGGCTAAAAGCAAAGTGCCTTTGATGAGTGACATTTCTTTGTTGAAGGATTATGGATTATGTTAACTTTTTCTTTCTCTACTTCTTCTTGTAGGTTAGTTCCTAGGAGAGAGAGCAGCTCTCTGTAATCACATTGGTTGAACTGGGCTAGTGTGTAACAAATATACCTTACTGGCCCACTTCCAATATGTTGCAGACATGGGAACATCACACATTAGCTACAGGAGGAATCGTTTTCATATGGATGTCTAGTTTTTCATTCTAACCACTGGGCATAAAAATGAGTGTAACAAGCAGTGTTTACCTGAACAGTAGCTGTATCCCATGCTCACTGAATCTGCATAAAAAGATTGGCAGCTTTTTCCAGATGTGCTAACTCTTAAAAACTACATCACAGATTATTTAGGATATCATCTGTATAAAGCCTTTTCTTAGTCTCAATTTAGTACCAACAAGTACAGACAAGAGAAAACTACTTCCTGTAGATTTTCTTTATGAGCAAGAGATAGACAGGGTATTCTCGGAGACTGTGCAGCTTCGGGAGTCCCAACCCCCCACAGCAGTGGAGTTGCCGGAGGGCTCTGTGCCGTGTGAAACGGTACATCATAACACCGTAGAAGAAGGCTGGAAACTGGTCACTGCGTGTGGGAGGAGAAAGGCTCCTACTCCTCCCGCAGACTTGCAGCTGAAGAACAGGTTTAGYGCCCTCCAGGATGAGGAGGAGATGGGCATGGCTGCAGGGGAAGTAACTGGGACAACAGACCCTGTGCCCTGCCGGAACGCCCGGGAGAAGCAGCGGGTGACTGTTGTGGGGGACTCCCTGCTGCAGGGGACGGAGGCATCTATCTGCCGACCTGACCTCATGTCTAGAGAGGTTTGTGGCCTGCCGGGGGCTCGCGTGAGAGATGTCATGGAAAGACTGCCAAGGCTTGTCCACGCTTTGGACTGTTACCCACTGCTGCTCTTCCATGTGGGCGCTAATGACACCAAGGGCAAACTGGAGACCATCAAGCAGGATTTCAGAGCTCTGGGGATGGTGGTCAAGGGTCTGGGAGCCCAGGTCATC
>NW_020451136.1:0-23751 GCF_003343035.1 Apteryx rowi
AGCCTCTGACACAGCAACTCCAACAGCCACTGGGGAACGCGCTGTGCGGCGTGTCACAACCATACTTGAGGAAACGTACACCACAGGGAACAGAAACAAAGGTACCTTCGTGCGTCCCTTTGTGCACCCTTCTGCGCGAACTGCTGCGCAAACTGCTGCGTCTGTTCACTGCCTCTCTTAGCTGCGCTCAGGTAGGACACTGGGCCTCTTGTGATCACGTGAGGGAAGGTGCAGCTTATTGAAGCGCTCTGGAATATAAAGGCTACATTCATGCATGCAAATATTGATGCAAAATGGAACTGTAAATTTGCTTCCTATGAGCATTCACACTCAAAACCTGACTTATGCTCCTCCAGTTGACTGGGGAGGGAGGTGGAGGGTGGGAGCAGAATCAACCTAATGTGATTGTCATCCAACTACAACATAGTAACATAGCTTGATTTAAATAGCAGGCTGCAGAACAAATATGTTTACAGATAAAGGCTGAAAGCACCTCTTTGAGAAAATTCCAATCTGTTTTTCAGACAGAAGTAAAATCCATCCACTAGATTATTAGTTGTGAACAATTTGCTCAGCCCTATGAAGAATACAGTATGGAGAGAAGGATTTGGCCACAGCACAAGACTAGCCAGCATTCAGCAGTCCTATACTGGTAGCAGGCCAAAATTTGGTCACAGCCATATCAGCCCACCTGGATGCCAGGCAGAAACAACAGATCATTTTGTGCATCTAGGAATCACAGGCTGTGGTGGGACCATGCAGTAAATTTGATCCTGGGCCTGTTAGAGATGGATCACAGGCTCTGCAGCCATGTCAAGCAAACTGCTGAACTGGTATAAATTCAGTCTGTAGGAACAAATTTGTCCAAAACATTTTGACAAATTAAGTTTGTGCTTTGGTTTTCTGCCAGATCAGGTACTGTCTTTCTGCACCACTCTAACTTGATGGTGGATTGAGCATCATCTACCCTCATGTCATTGGCATAAAGTTAGCATAAAAGCATAAAACCCCTGGAAGATCTGCATTATATGCTCAGGTGCTTATGCACCTGAACCACACCAAATTTGCATTGATGGGTGATCTGGTTGTACCAAGTGCCAATTTCAGTATAGACTACTGTGAAACAGGTCCTCAGACAGCATTCCCCATTCCTCAGTTCCATCAGAACTATAAGAGTCCCTGTGCTTCCCAGCAGTTCCTTGCATCTCTCTTGCCCACATGTTTCAGGATTGGGATTACTTTGTGTTGGAACCAGACACTCACAGTCTTTTGCACAGGGCAAGGCAAGTGGGAATTCAGACTCCCAACTAACTACATCCTAGCTGAGGTACTGAGGGAAGCTGTTCTGTCTTCATGACCATACGTTACAGCCATTGTTAGTCAGTCATTGTAAAGTACTCTTGGAGCAGTGGCAGATGTCCTACTACACCGAGAAAAGTAAGACACCTGGGTTCGTTACCACCTAATTAGGTTCTCCATGTGATTAACTACTTGTGCTGCAGACAAAGAAGCAAACTACCCAAATGAATGCCAACAGAAGATAAGCTGGCATGGCAGCAGCAGGCAACTTGACAGACACATGCAGATCTGTAACTCCTCTGGCTTCCTGATGGAGTGAGAAGAATTTTTAGTAAAAGTTGTAAAACTATAACCAAAAACTCTGATGGTGTCTGTTTGGCCTGAGTAACAGCTTGATCCTTTGTGACACCACAACCCTGTGTCATGTCACATACAGAGTCTGCCTTGATACTGCCCCCTGGCTCATGTGATCTACCTATACCTCTGTGCCTCTTTTGCAAAGCCCTCAGTGTCTTCCAGATGCCTCAGTATGCCAGATGCCTCAGAACCTCTTTCACCTTCCTGGCAGAGTCACTTCTTTGTATCTTTCTGTCCACCTCCTCTCCTCAACGCCTAATCTGTCCCTCTGCAGAAGACTAATTTTGTACCTTTTTCCTACGAGAAAAGCTTCCATCAGGGAGGCCCCTTTTGACTAGTCCTGAGATTTGACACTCTTCCTCTTCCTCCCCATTGCCTAAGGCCAACAAGGTAACAAAGCAAGTCTTCAAAGCCAGCCCTCTTTTCTGAGCACTTCCCAGCCTGAGGTTGCAGTATTCCCATGTAGGCCTGAAGGCAGCAGGCTGGATTTCCTCTTGAGCACCTGATCCAGCCCAAACACAGGTCCACATTCAAGCTGTCTGAAGCCTCTAATCAATCAGTGAACTGCACTGAATGCCCTTAGGAAAAAAGGCTCTTTGATGAGGCTTTTCTGCTAGCAACCAATCCAAATCCATTAACTTTCACATCTGGAGTTCCAATGAACAATAAAATAGAGTTTGATGGCCTCAATCTTGTCCTCATTTTTCAGCATCACAATAACCTGGCTCCACTAAACACAATTCAGCATGATTGGCTGCCACTGCTCAGACTTCGGGGATATCTGTAACTGCTCTAGCTGCCAGAGAAGAGGGTCAGGATAGAGGGTGCATTGGCAGAACTGTGTGTGTGTGTGTGTGCATATGCTTATCAAGCAAAGATAAGAAGAACTGGAATTGGAGATGATGCTGCAGGGTGGGATAAGTGGCACTGGCAGAGCTTTATGATATACATCCACTTAGTATTTTCCTAGTAATACATGAGTACCTTTGCAGGACTACTGCTTTTAGATTGTGGCCATCTCTTGCCCCATTTCCACCACTTTTTAAGCATAATTATTACTTTCCCCCTTGCAAACACTGCTGCTGTCCCTCCCCCCACCCAAGTCTGCATCTTCATCCCTAAGCAATGACAGGCCTTGCCTTGTTATTCAGCTGTAAGGAGAGAGGGCTTGCTCAGCTTCGCCTTCCAGGATCCCAGCAGGGAGGACCCAGCTAATTCCAGGTGATCTCAAATGCAGAGGCAATAGCACAGAGCAACCCAAGACTGAGATAATTGTGTGATTTGTGCTCATGATGAAAGCCATTCTGCCGCCAGGCTGGGCTGCATGCACTTGGACTAGTCCCAGTGCTCCAAAGAGCCCAGCAGCTGTTGAGCCAGTTGCCTGGCAGGCAGGCAAAGCCTGTGATCTGGAGTACCAGCTTTTAGATGCTTCTGTTGGTTTCTCTAGGAGCTTCCTATACCACAAACAGTTATTCTGGTATGGTTTTTTTAGTTGGATTTCTGAGGTTGTATTAGTGCCAAAGTGAGGAGTATGCGTGCATGCAGAGAACCTGATGGTAGTGGCAAGTCAGGAACTCTGGTCCTTCCACTACTATGTGAGCAACCAAACCTTGACCATTCTTACCCAGTTTAGTTCATCCCTATTTCCAGTTTCCCCTCCCTGTACACATGCTCTCCAGGAGCTCTGCCCTTCTTGGGAGAAGGGCAGTTGGTAATGATACAGGCTTTTCTCTTCCCTCTATCTCTTCTGTCCCCTCACACTGCCTTCCTGGTCCAAACTCCCTAACTCCACCCCTTTCTTCTTGCCTTTTACAAAAAGAGAGCTCATGGGAGACCTCTGCATGAAACCATCAACACCATCTGCTAATGGGCAGACTAATAGTCATTTAATGAGTCTGAGAAAGCTAATAGATTTGTAAAGATAATACAGGTGACAATAGCCAAAGAGGAGTGCTCAAACCCAGGCAAAACTGGTAGGGTCTTTTCCACATGGAAGCTGCTAGCTAAAGCATTGCCTACAGCCAGGCAGGAGCTTCACTAGCTTTCCAAAGCCACCAAACATTCCCAGTGAGGAGACTTCATCTGAGCATGACACTGGCTGCAAGGCAAGCAAGGTCATATGAAGGATCCCCAAGAGGCTCATAAACAGCTCTGGCCAGTGCTGCCGCCTCTGGGGTGGAGCACACCCAGTAGGCAGAAGGTGAGCCTAGCAGAGGTCGAGGGGGAAGATCACAGCTGGAGTCACCACTTTTAGTATACACACAGTGCAGAGAAAGGCTTGACTATTGAAGGCTCATCCCACAGACTCCTCTTCCACAAACACTGCAGAGTCTACCTATCACAGAAGCCAGATTTATTTGATCTTGCCAAAATTTATACCTAAATCTTTTAATACTTATTTTCCTTATGTGTAGCCAGAAGTTTTATGAGACATTCTAACCCCTGCTCAGCAAACAGACTATATATTTTGAAATATATTGTATATAGTTGACATATCTTATAAATTCCCTTTGCCACCCTGGTGCCCCCTCTAGTTAAACGGCCACTGTGGAGTGAACACCAGTCCATATCTCTCTGGGAGTCCTAAAAAGGTCCTTAAGACTCTGCACACATACTGTCTATACATGATTCCTGAGCATGGAAATAAAAGCCGAGTCGAAATAAGTCAGGTTGTTGTCAGATGATCTTACTGGTTTGGTGTCAGTGTTTGTGGCACCACCAGGAAAGGACATGCATAATTTTGACAGACCTAGTCACACCTCTGGAATATGTGTGGGGTCGTCAAGGGAGCCACGTGGTCAGCTTGAGCACAGACAGCCCTGGTACTATGAGATGGGATATCTTGGCATTGCAACCTGACTGGGCTGTTCTTCAAGCCGAGTATGCCGCAGTTGCAAGAGACACACTCACACCTCCAGCAGTTTGGCCACTGGAAACGCACATGACACCAGAGTTTATCAAAAATGTCAGATAGTCTCTCACTGCAGTATCATGATAGTTTTAAACAGAACTCTGACTGTCCACTTCCTCCTTCCCCCGAGTCCAGCCCACTCCAGAGTTAGGGCTCAGCCTCTCTGTTTGGAAATGGGGCAGTAGAATGGCAGCCTGTGTTTCCCCCTCAGATTTCCCCAGCCACCAGCTCTCCATCCTCTCTCCAGGCAAGCCCTAGAGCACTGCAGTTATACAGCTGGGACATATCTAGCGCGCCCTGAGCAGGGAGTGGGTATGGGCAAAGTCTATTGGATAAGTATACCATTCCTCCCAGCATAAGGGAAAAAAGAGTGTCTTTCACTCCTTTTCATCATAAGGTGAAGTCTCTGAGAGACAGATCTTGGACCTGAGCAAGATCAGATTGACTGTCACATGGGGAATTACTGGCAGGAGAGGAAAATCCTCTCTCTTCCTACTGCTGCATCCTAAAAGCTCACCAGGCCCTTATCCAAGAAGTGGAAGAGCACAGGAATGGTATGGCAAATAAAATGATTTGGCCCATTACTAACAAACAAGCATGTTGAAGGTGCTTGCATTTCCTTGTGTAGTTGAGTTTAGCAAACGATAGCTGCCTTCTGATTAAAATGGCTCTTCACTGTTTCAAGAGGTAAAAAGCTTTTGTTTAGGGCCTGTTAATCCTGGGTTCTGGGGTTTGCTAGTGACTCCAGTAGGCTACTCGGACCTGGCTGCACCTTGGTAGTCCTGGAGGAGGGATGAGATCCTGTGAGTTGTCATTACAAAGAAGTACATGCTCAAAGCAGTTCCTACAGAGAGGAGCACAGAAGTTGTGACTAGATGTGGGACCACTTGCGCGTCAGGGCTTGAGGGATGCACAGACCCCTTATGCCTGGACTGACCAGTCCCGAGCAGCAATGCACCTAGCCTCTAGGCCTCAGGTAGCCTCAGCTGCACACAGCAAGGCTCGCATCAAGACCTGGTGGACAGGGACCTGGCCTTCATCAGCAAAGCAGCACATCACTTCAGGGCTGCCCTTTTCCCACTGGGAACCTGAGGCCACCTTTGCCTTGGCAGCCAAGAAGAAGCCAGGATTCATAACTACAGGAGTTCCCTGAAATCAAGAGTTTGAATAATTCACTTCCCAGCAAGAGACATCAATCTTTTCTCTGCAATCTTCTCTATCACCTCGTAAGACTTAGGAGGAGAAGGTGGGAGGCATTTTTATTATTTTTATTTGGCTTGCAGATATTTAGTGTTCCTCACTATGGGCAATATTCAGTCCTCATGTGCATGATATTCTCAAGACCTTTATCAGTTAACTACCCTTCCTTTAATTTTCCCCCTGTTCTCACCCTTACTTTCCCCTCTTTATAAATTACAACATTAAGGCCTTTGCTGATGGTAGAGAGCACTACATTGTTCTGGAATAAAATGGACTTTATTCCATTATAATGACTCTGCTTCCAAAGGGGAGTAGTTACACTGGAATAAAAGTATTTTTTATGCTCCAGTCTAGAGCATAATTCAATCATAAATTACATCAGAAAAAAATAAACAGCAATAATAAAATGGCAGTTTGTGCATTGATTAAAGTGAAAACACTCTTCATTCTGGAATATTCTGCGTATAAAGTGAAGTTAGTGTGCAATAAGCAAGGGTGTGATTTTTTTATAGCACACTAACTACCCTTCATTTATTCCCTAATGGATACCCTGCCAGAAAACAAGAGTGCCTTTAGGTGAGGCAGGTTTGAAAGTAGAATAAACTACCTTACATTAATGTGCACTAGGAGTATCCATAAGGGAGCGTAGGGAAGCAACCAGTGAGCTGAAAATCTGCCACTGAGTACTCCCCCAGCGGCACCACCAGGGGAGTCCAGGCAGGTCCTGAGGCGCATACAGCTCTAGTGGAATAATTCTTCACACATTCCCATGGTAGGAGATTTTTTCTATATGGACAAGTCCAGGCCTGTTGGTTCTAGGGGTCTGGATCTTGAAACAGGTCATGGAACCTTGAGGAGAGAGGAGTTTGAAGCTGGCCTGTTCTTGGGAATGCAGATATGCCACTGAAAGATGTGCAGTGCCAGAGCCTCCCCTCCTAACTCTGTGTCAGGATGCAGAATGCATTTCAATCCCCCAGAAGGTCCCCAGAGCAGTTGACCAGTCAATTTAATGAAGATAAGGCTTTGTGTCTATGCTGGTACCCCAGAAGGATCTAGCAGCCAACATCACACATATACAGCCAGGGGCTATACCTGGGGCAGTTTCTGTTCATTTCTCTTATCAGACATTAATACAGCATTTGTATCCAGCATCAGTTTGCATGAGCCAAGAGCTCTTGATCAGTCTTTAATGTGCCCCATGAAGCAATGTTTTGCAGGGAGCAAGGGAAGTGATCTCCTGGCTAGAACACTTCCCAGGGAGTCTGTGATGCTCTTTGAGTCCTCTTTATAATTTTCTTTGTATGAATTTACAGACTAAGCAAGTTAAAGAGTATTCACATTTGCTAGTTTTACCTAAAGAGCATTTTTATGCTATAAATACTCCTCAATCGATTTCTACCAGGATCTGCTTGGTAATTATATCAAGGTATACTCAGAAGAGAATCATGTGCCAATTCCAGTTCTGACAGGCCCTTGCTAACATCTGGGCAAAATGGACTCATGGTGCAAAATTGGAATGACCTGCTATTTGAGAAGTCTGATCATTCAAGATGTACATATTTCATTATCCCAGGCTTAGGTTGCCCACACCGAGCCTTGCCATTGTCCCTGTCTTGCAACTCCCTGGGCTCTCCCAGCCTGGGCATCCCCTCACCAGCTCTGCCCATGTCTCCCTCTTGCCCTGCAGCCCCTCTGCTTTTCCAGCCCAGGGATTCCCACATGCAGCTCTGCATTTCTTGCTAAGAATGCTTAATTACTGGCACACTGAGTGCTGGCCTTAGCTATGTCTTTACTTTTAAAACATCTTCAAAGCCTCATTACTTAACACATTTTCACTAATGTGATGTTCATGTATAACTCAGTGCTTCCTATAGAAAAAAAGATATTCCAATATATTAGCTAGTTATGGCTAATGCTAAGCTGCCTTTACAAAACAGCATATTCAAAAATACCACTGCCCTTATGCACACTAAAGAGAACATTGCCTTCAAGATCATGTTAGTTACAAGTGTATCAATGCACAGGCACCCAACTTCCATTGACTTCAGGAGGAGTTAGATACCCACAGACCTCTGAGGAATCTGATATTTAGGGCATCGTTAGACTAAGTCTTATGAATCTGCCTATTTTTGCATATTGCCCTCTGTGCTGAAAAGTAATTTAAGCTTAGCTAACTTCTTTTGCACAGAACAGGGTCAGGAGGAGTCACCCGAACACCTGCCCCAGCTCAGCTGTCAGGATGGTGACATTTAATGGGGGAAACAAAAGTAATGGGTGGAGGCTGGGAGGTTAGTAGCATGCTAAACTACCACAGTTAGAGCCTTGAAAGCTCAGCTTTTCTCTTCCCTGCATGCGTTTTCTAGCATGGGACATGGAGAAAGAGCCTGTGGAACCAGCACAGAGCTCTACAGGCAGATCAGCCTGAGGCCATCAAATTCATTTCTCTGGTGACCAGATCAACATTTTAACCCAGCACTGTGCACTAACTTGCTTACTGTGCTGCTCAGTACACTCACAGAAAGGTTAGGGTGAAGCATAAAGTGAACACGGAATTTGAGATGTGGATTATATCAACAATTACAGTCTGGAGCATAATTCAATTATAAATTAAACTGGAGTAAAAAAAAGCCCATAATAATAAAAGAGCGATTTGTGTGTTGATTAAAGTGAAAACATGCAGTCATTAGCCTGTGTTTAAATCTTGTTAGCTGCGAGCTGAGCTGTGCATTGCCATTAACCTGGTGAGTGCCTGTGGGGAATGGGCACTTCTCTGGCTGTTTAATGCATAGATGTGCATTGGGACAGCTGCTGCCCTCTGGGACCTCGATGCTGGAGGTCAGGCAGAAGAATGACAAGTTTTTACAGGTAATAGCAGTCCTTCACACTTCACATTTTGAAATGCTTTTTGCACAGATTTTTTTTCACGCTCTGCTCTGGGACAAGAGTTAGCACAAGATCCCCATTGTTAAGGGGGAAGTGTGAAACTGAGACAAGGACAGATGATGGGAAATGCTTTCTTTGCAGACTCTGTGTGACTTTGGGGCTATACAAACACTCACAGAAAGGGGAGGGAATCACAGTCAGTATGTGGGGAAAAGCATGAGGCCTTCCCCCATCCTTTGTAAACATCGAGAGTGGAACAAGGGCCCCAAGTGAACAGCATATCCTCTGCCAGTGTTTCTCCAGCCTAGAGAAGTGCTCAGAAGACCAGAGCTAGCAAATCCTGCTCCTCTGATTTTCTCTTCTCAAAAGCCTGCAGCCAAGAGCCTTGAGGAATGCAGAAAGCCAGATGCCTGGCTCCTGGCCTCTGCCTATCAGCGCAGGGGACTTCCTGCCCTTACCCGACTGATGCTGCAGGCAGGGCAGAGACCTCAAGGAGGCTTGATAAATCCTATGCCTCCTTCACAATAACCATTAAAATGTCAACATGCCATCTTCCCACAAAGTGCTGGATGTCCTTCATGTATCTATTTTGCCTCACTGGGTTCAGGAGCCTGTGTCTTCCCTGCATGTTTTGAAGAACCTACCAGAACCCTTCTGTGATTCATAAAGGCTGCTTACAGTCCCTTCTTCTTCCTGTATTTCATAGCTCTCCTGAGTAAGGCACACTGTGTTCCCATATTATGAGAGAATAATTGCTTTTCCCCAGCTCACATCCATACTATTTTTTTCTCTTTTGTTTTACAAACTCCTCTCCCAGAGAAATATGTCCCTGCATGAGAGCATTAGATTGAATTTTTAGATTAAATTATCCTTCTGTTCTATAATACTATCTGTAATTATTCCCTGTAACTTTGGTTTTGCTGGTGATCTCAACCATCAGGCAATTTTCACACATCTTGCCAACAGAATTCAAGTACAAGCAAATATTAGCGTGAGTGTGAATTTATTTTTATTTATAAATTACTTAACATAGAAATAAGAGACAAGCTTTGAACACTTAGCAAATTACTGCCACGAAATAGATTTTGAAATATTTGCTTATGTTGTTTTCTTCTGTACCTTGCAAAGAGGAAAGAAAGGCATACTTATTGAGACCCTGGAAAGAATGGAGGAGAGCTGTATGAATCAAGGCATATTTCAGAGCACAGGGATGCATACAGAAATCTGTTGGATTTTCAACACAGTGAGATTCCTCAGCCTCCATAAGCTTAAACACAGACTCAAGATACCCACAATGAGAAAGGCAACCTTAGAATTTCATCTAATTCCCCTGAATCTCCCTTAGGTTCTCAGTAGCTTCATCTGGGAGATGCTCAGTTACATCCAACTTGCATTTGGTTTGGAAATGATTTCTCCCCAGATTCTTGACACTTTCTGCAAAATTTCACACAGAGATCTGGCCAATGGAGAACTAAATTCTAAATTAGCCTAAGTTCAGTTGAAAGCGGGGCGGAAGAAAACACAAAGAAAGGAAAAAAAAACCCTGCTCTTAACTCCAGCTCAAAATTGTCAGAATCCAAAACCAAACCAAACTTTGCAGTTTAGGCCCATCTGCTGTGAGCCTTCAACTCTTAGGTGGAAGTCTGTAACCAGCTGCCAGTGAGGGCATGTTTCATGAGACTACAGTAGGAAGACTTGGCTGACAGAAAATGTCATTGCCTGTGTTCTCCAGTGGGAATACGCACTGGCTTACTCATTTAGAAACTGGACATCAGTGCAAGTAGAAAGAAATAAAGAACCACAGCAAGAGACTGTAGTACACGTTCTTGTCATTTTGGCACGGGTCTTCCAAGTCCAAAGGGAGCAAGAGTCTAGCTGTCCTAAAAGGGCTTCTCTTACCATCACCACCAGGCAATAATTCCATTCAGCATGGATATTGAAATTAAGGGAATCTTAGATTTGTCCTGGGGAAGTAGTGGAGAAGTTGTAGGAAAGAGGGCTTTTGGCTAAGAAGAAGTCCCCAGCTGCAGACTCTGTTCATGTTAGACATCAAAAAGAGAGTGTGCTTAGCAACCTTTGACAAACTTTCTTCCAGCCACCAAGCTGCAGAGTAAAACAGGTTGTGGGGTCTCTGTTCTTGGAGGTTTTCAAGACTCAGTGAGACAAAGCCTTAGCTGAGCTGATCTAGTGTTGGTGATGGTCCTGGGGAAGCTGGACTACACGATCTCAAGATGTCCCTTCCAATCAACATTTCTACAATTCTGTAGCATAGAAATAGCGTCCTTGATTTGATTCTCTGTATAAATATAAGAGAGGTAGGGCTGAGTCTGCATTGCCCCTCAGTATTTCCAGCAACAAATTGAATCCATAGACCCATAGAATACCTTGGGTTAGAAGGGACCACTGGAGGCCATCTGGTCCAACACGCTGCTCAAAGCATGGCCCACTTAGGTCAGGTGAGATCACAGTAGGCTAAGGTGAGGTTACAGACTATTTCTAAAGGCCCGCCAAAGGTGACTAAGAAAGTCACCTTTATTCAGGACATTTACTTACGCTACATGGCAGTCAGCCAAATGTATGGCTTCTAAAGGAGCTCACACCTCCCCTAAAATATATTGTCATTCCACAAATCAAAAAAGATTGAAAAAACACAGGCTTAGTTCCGTTTCTAGAGGAAACTGCTGTGGTCATCAAGCATAAAAAATGGAGCTGGAAGATACTTAGGAAAATATCTGGTCCTCTCTCCATCCCATAGCAGAATCACCTGTAACTGTGGCAGTTCTGACAGAAATTGTTCTTAAAGCCTTACAGTGAGAGAGACCCTACAGTCTCTCCAAGTAGTCTATTTCCGTTCTTCTCTCTCCTTCCTATTAGTATGTTTTCCCAGTGTTT
The DNA here is from genome assembly GCF_003343035.1 of Apteryx rowi. NCBI lineage: Eukaryota > Metazoa > Chordata > Aves > Apterygiformes > Apterygidae > Apteryx > Apteryx rowi. The sequence goes on from NW_020451136.1 coordinate 11,543, forward strand.
TAACTCAGTCTCACCTGCCCTCTTGCTGTGGGACAAAAGAATGGTTTCTTTCCTTCTTTGCACTCTTTTGGTAGGTTACTGTTACATTTAACAGTAAGCCATGCAAGGCAGGAACACACCCTCTCAGATACCTGTACAGCTTCTAACACAAATGGACACAAATCAGTCTTTCCCTTTGTATAGTATTTATAAGGCCCAACTCACACAAATGAATGCATTGACCCCATAAAGCAGGGAAATGTCATTTCAGAGATGAGAAAAAACAGCACAGAAACAGGCCTCAAAGTGGCATGCCAAAGTTCATACAGAACATCTGTGCCAGACCCAGGAATCAGCCTTAGTCTAGCATCTTAATGTTCTCTCCTCTCCTTTTGGCACTGCCGAGATATGAAACAATAATAATCATGAAATGTGCCCAGACACTAAGAAGACCATCACCTTAATGCAGATAATAGGAATAGCCAGCATCTGCGTAATGCGTAATCAGAATGGTTTATAATGGAGAGAACAAGTTGTAGCTTAGAGTTTAAAAATAATTAAAATTAAAAGTTTCCTTTGCTTAATGTACTTCCAAAAAACGTTCATCTGCTTGCAAATGTCTGATCCTAGGAGTTGAGTTTCAATGCAATGGAAAGGGGTATGTTGGCAGAACGACAGCTACTGAACGGCATCTCATCTGGATCCAAAATGATAAAGAGAGGGAAATACTCATTATTCTAGAGGCTCAAAGACATTTTCAATCCGTTTTAACTCTAACAGGTCCCCCTGTGGCATCTTAAAACCTACTGAATTGGAGCAAAGTAGTGTAAGCAGCAGAGCTTCATCTTCAAAGGTGCAGTGAAAATATCCAGGTTGACAAGAGGGCTCAGTTCAGGAGGTTTTGTGGGGTTTCACTCTGGCCTTTTAACAATGCTTTTCCACAGCACCTTTTATCTGTGGATCTCACTGCACTTTAAAGATATTGACTGATCTATCACCACGTTGCTCCTGTGAGAGCTGCGTTATTATCTCCGTTTAATTAATGGGGAAACTGAGGCACAGTGAAAGAAAGTGATTTGCTTGGGCACATGCAGTGCACCGGTGGAAGGGCTGGGATTAGATACCAGCTCTGACTGTTTAGGTCTCCCTACTTATTTCCTCCTGTCCTGTTCCTGCTTGTCTGTTCAGTTGTAGTTCCCCCTACCTCCAACCCTGACATGAGTTGTCAGCAGCCATGGGAGATGCGAAAGGTGCACTGAGCCAGGCAGCAATCACAGCAAGACAAGCAGCAACCCTGTCTTCTCATTCAGATTGCTTCTGAGCATGTATAGATAAATCTCACTGCCATAGACCAGACCTCATATCTCAAACAGCCCTATTCTGAGCCTACCAGTCATCATTCGCAAAGGTATACAGTATCTGAAAGAAAAATACCTCCTTCCTCCCCTATCACTGTAGCACTGCACTGTGCAATTGCTGTGCTAGGGAAGTATAAGACTTTTGCTGAAATCAAGCATACACATTCCTGGGGTCTGGAGTAGTGAGGAGACTTTAGTAGTACTGGGAACTGTTGGCATTCACTGTGCACCTCTACAAAGCTACTTTCTCATCCCACAGTCATACCTGTCTGTTTTATGAAGCTATATGTGCTATGTATGTATATATATATAAATATATATATATATACACACACACACAATATATGTCCATATTGTTTCAAGCAGTTCTGACTGGCAGGAGTGCAACAGCCGCAGAAATGTTTATGTGGTTCTCCAGAGAATATTAAACAGCAGCAGGGAGAAGAGAGAATTGCTACTGTGGCCTAAGCAAGGCGTTCCATTTAATACCCCGGGATGATTATTCAAATGTCAGCATTGTAAACGGTAATAAGACCAACTTATTCAAGTATATGCAGTCTACATACTCCTTCTGCCTACTGAACTGGCCCAGACAGGAGCTAGCAGTTCTATAGACACATTAAAACATATTCTGTCATGCTTGGTGCCCCACTCACACAGAAATGATGGCTGCTAGCTCACATCCACCCAGTTCAGAGAGTTTTCTGATTGCACTTGAACATGTACATGTGCCTGTTCATGGGAAAAAGGGAGTCAAAAGAACATCCCCTCAATTTGCCTTTATTCCATTGTTATCCTCATAGCATGTGAGGGATATAATTATATTTAGACTGACAAGAACAGGCAGGGGAGCCTACATTGCGCTTGCAATGTGAGGGTTGATATTATTTGACAGTCTCCTTTTGAAGACATCCTAATGTAGAGGTTGGGTAGCTCTGGCAAAAGAGCACAAGCGAAATTGGAAAGCTGAGGGAAAGCAGGTACTTAGGGTGGGGGCAGTGCCTGACTGCAGTGAGTTGCTAAGTGTGCCATTAGGGAGATAGTCACACAGTCATAGTACAGCACCTAACATAGGTATGATTCAGCAGCCCAAACGGGGAGACCAGGTTCTCTATTTAGTTACTGGAGAGAAGTAGGTGCCTCCGGAAGGGAATTCAGGACTCCTGAGGTAAGTGTGTAAAGCAGATGGTGCATAAATGCTCTATAACTCGCATACAGCAAGCACAACCCAAAAAGTCATGTTTGAAAGATACCACTGTTTTTTGTTTTGTTTCTTTATTCAAGAGAAGCCAGACTCGAAGGGCCCTTGAACCTATTCCAGGAATGGGGCAGCCTCTTCTCTCTCCCACACAGAACTTTTTCTGAAGTAATGCAAGTCAAATTCCCTCACAGAGTTGCATGGGTGATGATCCCAATGGTTACTGGAGACTGCTAAGAAACTCCGATTGAACACGCTAACAGCATGCCTCCTGCCTATTGGCTAGAATCAGTATTTCCAAATCATGATGCATAGTCTGCACACTGATCATAATTAATGGAGTTACTACTTTTTTTTTCGTAAGTGGTAAGTGTCTAGTCTTTTGGAACAAGGGGACCTGAGTTATTCACTGATGCTGCAATGAAGACAGAAGTTGCCATGATGTACAGTGCAGAGACAACCAAAAATTATTCCAATGACCATGTATCCACTGAATTACTTAACGCCTTCACACAGAATTCTGAAGTTTAATAACATTAATGGGATACTTTGAGATCCATATACAGAAGAAGTAAAGGAGGAAAACGATCATTATGTTCTCCCACTGTCATCTGCAGGTTTCAAAATATATTACAGTCCTTCACTAATTGTCACAATGCCCCACTAACTCAGTATTATTATAACCATTTCACAAGTGCAGAGAGACTGATTCAGATCTTACAAGGGTTCAGTCACGATACCATATCCCAGTTAGAGGGCTGTCTTTTGTATTTCAGAGCCATGGGAACACTGTGGGTTGGAAGGTTTTATTACAGAAAATAAACTAGATTTGTCCACAAGGGACAGGATTAGAAGATTGTAATGTTGCCTCATGTATGTGGCCAGTCTGGCTCACCAGCCTCATCACCTTCACAATGTTTTACAACACAGGTACTGTCTCACAGGGGGTATCTGGCAACTCTATAAATGGCCCTGAGGGGTTCTTTCAAACACGGGACTTGGGAGCTGACCCCCAGGGGTTTACACCTTAAGGCAAAACTCCCCATTTACACTAGTGTGAATGAAAACAGTTGTGTCCAAGATCGCACAGTTATACCAGTGAAACTGCTCAAAACAGAAGCCAAGGGCCCTCACCGTTAACCATCAGATAACCCTTCCCTCACTGTGGTTTTGGATTGCTGACAGTGCAATAGACAGCATAGTGCAGAGCTATAAACACAGACAGGGAGTTAAGAATTAAATTTCTGAGTTTCGAGAGGTCCCTTGTCAAAACACTCACCTCAGTGAGTGATCTCAGTATTCTTCTCCATAAAATGGGGAGAAGAAAACCATTCCTTGTTTATACAGTTCTTTGAGATTCACAGATGAAGCACATTTTCTAGCGCTCTGAATCTTTGTTAAAAAATTCATAGTATCATTTTCCTTTCTGCTCCCCACTCCACCTAACCAAAACTCAGAGTCTTATAGGATATTTCAGAGGAAATCAGGAGTTGGAAAGAAGTCTTCTTTTTATGATATCTTATTTATTTGCAAAGAATGCATGGAGTCCTATTTTCTTGCATGCAAGAGAAATCAAACAAGCCAGAGAGTTTCTTTGCTTACAGAATCAAAGTCTCTAAGCTTTTCCTTAGGGTCAGACTACCAGCTGCTTATATGGGTTCTGTTTCAACTCCCTTCTCTCTCCATGTATGTGTTGGAGTTTATTTCTCTCACTTTCTTTCTCTCACATGCTCTCCTTGTTTCTTCAGGGCCCACTGAAGTCCTCTTTCCCAAGAAACTAAAGTGCTTGTATGACCTCTGTTTTGGATAGCAGCCTGCTATCATTTCATAGCAGAGCTTAACTATTTATCTGTAGTGAGGGGTGAAATTTAACCTAAGCAACAATGGCAATGGTGATCCTCAGGCCATAACAGCAGCAGCCAAATCTACATGGTACTCTGCTGCTCTGAGTGTACACCCAGTAACACGAACTCTGCACTTGACTCCTTGTGAATCTTCTCAGGAGAATTTTTTCACAGCAGTTCAAATACTTCTCTCTGTGGCTCTGACCAACACCCAGTGAAAGTTCTCTGAGATGTTCTGTACTGAGGCTGTTCTTTTACGTTGCAGGGCATGTTTTTCCTCATCACAACACAACCAGAAAGTCAGTCACAAGGGGAAGAAGGAACCAGAAAATAGGATGAGTTTGGGGTTGTTTAGTTTTTTTTAATGCAAGATGAGTGAGAGTAACTAAAGCTGAGAGAGGCAAGTTTACTAGATTTCAGAGGCAAGAGGAAGCAAATTACATTGAGGCTCTTTTATGACCTACTGGGACTTGATTCTACAGCTAGAATTATGAACTCTAGAGAGAACAGCACAGGAGAAGAGGAGGAGAAGGGAAGGTGGAGATAAGACATAATGAAGGTAGGAAGATACATGGGGAGACATGCAAGAGGAGCTAGGGGAAGAGGATGGGCAAAAAGAACATGAAGGAGACAGAAGCTGAGAGGTGAGACAAAAAAAGACAGTGGGAAATGGAAAAAGAGAGAGTGACCAAATGAGAGGAAAAGAAGCTAGCTGAGAGAAAAAGTAACAGAAGAAAAGAAGAAAGCAGGCTTTTACCCCAACAGGTAAGAACTTAGGATGCTACTTCCTATATCGCCAAAAAAGTGTCATCTCGTTTAAAGACGAGTTTGAAATTAGTTTTGTGTTAGAAGTGAGCTCCCAGATAATCAAGCAACTCAGAGTTAGTGACCAGTTTTGGACAGAGGGGCTGCACTGGCCCTTCTTGCAACAGGATAAAGAATAGGTATGTCCAAGAGCACCATCAAGTGGTAAAGGGAAGAAGATACTGAAGCAGCCAGACAGCTCTCTGTTGGTGCAGTAAGTTCACATAATGGAAAACTACACAGAACAATTTACTTCTGTGTAGCGTCCTTCACACAGAGAATCCTGCAGCTCATTACAGAGGGAAGTAAAAGAATATATAAAGGTCTACATATCCAGCTAAGTTATTTCACAAACTACATGGATGGGGCTTCTGAAGGTAAAGAGATGGAGGAAATGGGGTGGGAATGACTGTGAGAGGAAAGAGAAGAGGCAATGATGGAACAGGGTAGCAGTTTTAGGACGGATGAAGTGGGAAGAAGGGATCAGGTGAAGGGGCTGGGACAAGTGTGACAATGAGGGGGAAGGGTGGGAAGGAGCAGCAATGAGGAGTGGGGGAGAGGTGTGGATTCACCCTGGATACAATCACACAGGTGTCACAGATCTTTGCAGAGGGTTTGAGGAAATCGGAGAAGTAACTCAGAGCTGAACTCCTCACTGTGGAATAATCTCTCCCTAACATTAATCAGCCTCCCCTCCAATTGCAATATCCCTGACTGCTGGTGCTGTGCCCAGCACGGCTTCAGGAAGAATATCATAAGAGATAATTGTGAGTAGGTCAGAGTGATGAGTGGATGATGATGGATTTTAGCACGGGGCTGGATGCGGCAAAAGCACTTGTGTGTGAGTGCCTGGGATGCTGGAACATGAACCTGACAGAGGAGATGCAACTAAGTAAATAATGATTAAGGTAAATGGGAGATCTCAGCAAAGGGTAGTGCTAGAAGAAGCACTAATTGTCCCTCACGCTTATCTGCCAGTTTTCACCCTCAAATCTCAGTGTTTCAAAGAGACAGCTCAGCATCACCTTCTTTATTTTACATCCTGTGAAACAGAGACATTGAGAAAAAAGTCATTTGCCCAAGAAGCATAACCAAGAACATAACCTCAATGTCTTGGGTTTGTGGTGAGCACCCTGCATGACAGTCCATACTATCTCAACACAAGGAAAAGGAAGAACATTTCACCCAGACTTAGACAGTTCCTTGTGTGAAGCTCTCAGAGGCAGGAAGTTGCAGCAGAGCTGAGATTTGCTGTAGTCCAGACAGACAAACAAAAGAGATGAAAGAGCAAGTTGAAGGAGATATGAGAGTTGAGTGTCACTCACACAGGAGTGACAATGCCAGCTGCAGCTAATACTGGCAGGGAAAAATGGAGAAGTGCTAATGATGGGACTTGTCTGAAAGGCAGGGAGAAGAGGAAAGAAGCAACAGCTCAAAGAGCAGTGAAAGAGCAGCAGCTGGCAAGGCACAATTCACACCAGGAGGTAAAAGAGAGAGAGAACACCCAAGAAAGACTGCCTTCATCAATAGCACCAAGAACCATGGGGAGGTCACAGAAAATGAGGAGGAAAAAAAGGGGAGGTTTTCTTCTCACAGGAGAAAAGAAAGAAGATGGACAGCCTGTTACTGAGGCAAAAGTCTGATCATTACAAGAGACTTATTTCCAATGGGCAAGACCTAACTCATATCACCACCAGACACAGCTACCTCAGTCAAATAGGAGCTTAGAGAAAGACTCTGCCTCTTCTCCTCAACTTTGGGGGTGGCTTAAATCCACAGTTGTTGGGTTTGGTGGTTGGGTTTTTTTTTTCCCGTTTTTACTTTTTTTTTTTTCTTCCTTCAGATATCTCCCATTTTAATAGGTCTCTTCCTAGATCCTGCCTTTGGGCATGTCCCTTACTTTGATAAGAAAGGATCAAAGTCCTGGGGGGAGCTTTGCCATCCCCACCTATCTCAGCCACAGAGGAGTTCTGGCGCTGCAACCAGTGGGATGGGATGACGCAGACTTCTCTAACACACTGTGGGGCGCCCCCGTATTTGTGTGTCTCATTAACCAGAATGCCCTTTTAGTTCACAGCTGCCTCAGAGTAGTGCTGCAGTCAGAAAGAGGGAACAAATAGAGGTTTCCAGCATGTGCTTGCATATGGCAGGAGAAGGAGGGGGGAAATCCTTTCTCCACTGGGCTTCAGAGACTGTTTAAAATGTGGTAATAAACCAGTAAATATTTCCTCAAATCAGACCCCAGAGTTTTAACTTCCCATCAGAAAATTTTCTACCTCTTCCCATCATATCTACTCCACACAGTACCAGTAATCCTCCCTTCTCTCCTCTTCTATTGGGGTGATTAATAATTAATTATTATTAAAAGGAAAAGACTGAGGAAGTCCACTGTCAGTTTTGCAACCCAAAGACCAAACCTGCCACTAATTATAATCCTAGTCACTTTACATCTTGCTAGCCAAAGCTTGGGTTTAAGCCAAAAAGTTGTTCATTTGCTCTTGGCTGTATCTAAAGCTAATGGAATGGAGAGTGATGTGAAAATACAGCACATTCATGAGCATTAGAGGGAGCTCATATTAGGCAAGGCAGAAAAGAAAGATCTGAGTTTTTGAAACCCCTTTTGTGAGCTCACTGGAGTAACTGTAGCAGAACTGACTGCTTCTGACTTCTGCTAATACCCCATGCTGAATATTAATAATAAACGTAATAAAATATGTATATAGTGTAATAGGAATAAAAACGTGCATGTAGCACCACAGATTTATAATACTGCTTTACATACACATTCAGACAGCTGAGCAGCTGTGATGAACACAGAGCCTGCTGCAAGGAATAGGAACGAGCTCCCTGCTCTATATACCTATCCATGTTTACACCATTTTTTCCCACATCAGCAGCCCAGCTTTTAGGCCCCTTTTAGATTCTCATTCCCAGTGTGGATATGCTGCTTGGACAAACTCAATAGCTTCACCCATACGGTTGCTCCAGCACCAGGATGCATTTCACACTGAGGAGAAGCAGGAGCCAAGGGGCAGAGTTCCTAATGCTCAGTGACCCTATCCCAAGAGAGGTTTCAGCTTCAACAAAGCAATGAATTATAATGACATAAGTCTCTCCAGTTGAAATTCTATGACCTAACTTCACTTCTACCCTACTGCTGAGCATGTTTCTAGTCTCTTTGCTCCTGTGGATCAGCACAGAGCAGTTAGTTCCCAAAAGAGACGTTTCCCCACACAAACTGTGGCAGATGTGAATATGCCCAATTCTGAGCCCTAAAATTCACAGGCACCAATGGGAATCAGCATTGGAGAAGCAGGAGAAGTCTGAAAAGAGCCCAGAGTTTGGAAAGTCAAGGGGCTGTAGAGGCCACCTTCTCTCATGGTCTCCAGCAAGGAAAGTCTTGTATCAGGTGTAGAGGGCTGCTGTGCCAAAAATAAAAAAGAGCACTTTTTTTTTCAGCCATAGCATTTGACCCAGTGAAAGGTGTTGCCACTTCCTACAGACATTGCCTTTCTTAGTTTACATAACATCCTTCCTTCTGTTTCATTTCCAGTCCTTTTCTGCCACTCTTTTCCCTCATCCATCATTCTTCACTCTTTCTTTGTTCTCCTTTCAATAACTTGTTTTGCCTAGACTGAAGACTACTGTATATTTTACATGGTCTAGAAACACTGATGTTTCCAGCTAGAATTGGTTAGTTTTGAAGAGAGCAATATACTGTTAATATATAACTATTTGCCATTAGACCTTGCAATAGCATGTGTACCATGCAAAGTATCTCCATAGTTTGGGTATGACCAGATTTGGACCTCTCTCTATGACAGCAGCTACTTTATCAGGGAAGTAAGGATTTCAAGTACTGCTGGAAAAGAACAAGAGACCAACCAGAATGCTAATGAACTTTAAAATACCATCCTCCTTCCCACAACGCCTCTTTCTCACACAGATGCTTCCTTTTTGGTTTCTTACAATCTTATTTGGATGAAATCTCTCCACAGATCCACAGATCTGGCCAACTCAGCACTCCTACAGTCGTTTTGTTCCAAACAACCCCTAGGTAATTTACACCAAAGGGATATGGTTCCATCCTCCAAAGCTTTTAAATTACTGGAGCTCAAAGAATCACAGTAGCTGCCCAAATGCAAGATTAAGATGGCAGACAGGACCTTCTGCCATGTCCGGTAAGTCAAAGAAAAGTGATCCCACTGTTAGCTTCCCTCCACCAGAGGTTACTACCCATTCCATCCTGCCACCTTTGGGACTTGCTGGTTTAACTCTTTAAGCTGAACTACCTTATTTAGGCTGATTCAGAGGGGAGCAATGACACAAGAAGCTCAACTGGAAACTCTGAGAGGGATGGCATCACCAGCTTTAAGGGGGTAGTGACCAGCAACTGCAGTATCTTCCACTGACTCTGCTGTTTGTATAACCATCTATTGCTTGGCACCCTCAGCCCAATCCAGATGCAAAATAAAATGTGTATTCACTGAAACAAGTGTCACAGCTGTAACTTGATCACTTCACATTGAGTCTATCACCATGAGTCATTTAAACTGATTTTTAATTGCTTTAGAAACCTCTGAGTTCACTTGATGCAAGTCCCTCCCCTTGTGTGGGCCATCTCATTTAGTCCTCTAATAGGAATATCACCTCAAGAGTGCAACGAAAAGCAATTTCCAAAAAAGAAAAAAAAAATGGAGGGGAAGAACCACTTTAACCAAGCAGCTTCTAAATCGCTTGCATTCAACTGGTACAAGTTTCTTGTGCAAGTGAGGTCACAGAAAAAACAATACTCACTCTTAATTAGTAAAGATGAATTCAAACTACATGAGCAGGTGAGTTTGGTATCTAAGCTGGTAAGATCAGACAAGTTCAGTAGAAAATCTATGCACACAGCATACCCAGCAGGATACACACACAACCAACAGAACACAAGATGGAAGAATTTCCATCATCAAAGCTGAACATCACACACCAGCTGCAGGCAGCCTGAGGGCAGGACACAGTTGCTAAGCAACTCTTTGGTGGGTTGGATGTCGCATACACTCACAACCCCAACACCACCAAGTGCATAGAGGATATTTTGCACTGGGGTTTCAATAGGAAGGCAGCAAATGAGGTGGTTGTTTTCCTATAATTTTGCTTGGCACCTTCTGTGCTCCAGTTCAAGCAATTCCAAGAACTCCCCCTGCTGATAGTCCCCTTTCAAAGGATGACCGGCCATCACTCACTGGAAGTGGCATTTGAGTAGACCAGTTGCCGGTGGCATGAGCACTGACATCAGGACCAAGGAAGTATGCAACATTCCCATTGGTACAAACAATGAGGTGTTTTGTCCTAGTGGTGTTTTACATGTGTGCCCTACAACAAAAAATTCAGAAAACAATGGATAGGTAAATGACTGCATAGACAGCCTGGCTAGAGCTAACCAGAAAAGACAGCTCCTGTCCCTACCCGCTCCCCAAAAAAACTGTGAGCTTTATTTCTGTCTGGGTTTTGCAAAAAGTACATCATTAGGATGAAACTGGGTAAAACCCATGAGAGGTTCAATATTTTGAAGAAAACGGAAATGTTTTAGGACATCTTGCCTTATCTCCCAATTATTTGGCTCCTGGGGCTATCCATCTGCCCAGGACACTATCAGGAGTTGGATGACTTGCAGAGTAGAGTGCTTAGACAGCTGAGAAGTTTGAGGGGCTGATGGCCTGACAAGCAGAGAGATGGGGGGAAAATCCACTAACAAAGACTTTAGAGTCCCAGCTCAGCTGGGCCTGGAAAGCTAGAAGCACTCAACTCAGCAGAAAACCCCTACTGAAAAGGGAGGGAATTAGGGAATCAGAGACCTCAGCAATGAGGGAAGCAATCGTCTCACTCAACAGCAGAGTGGCTGACACCACACGCCATACTGGCTAGGCAGCCTATCTGTGCCTTATTTCTGCTTCAAGCTTTAGCAGAGCTCATACCTCATGGCAGAACATCTAATTTCCAGCTACCCACTGTTTCCTGAATGAATCAGAATTTCCTTATTAATCACAGAATCACAGAATGGCTGAGGTTGGAAGGGACCTCTGGAGATCATCTAGTCCAATCCCCCTGCTCAAGCAGGGTCACCTAGAGCACATTGCACAGGATTGCGTCCAGGCAGGTTTTGAATATCTCCAGAGAAGGAGACTCCACAACCTCTCTGGGCAACCTGTTCCAGTGCTCTGTCACCCTCACAGTGAAAAAGTATTTCCTCATGTTCAGATGGAATTGTCTGTGTTTCAGTTTGTGCCCATTGCCTCGTGTCCTGTTGCTCGGCACCACTGAAAAGAGTCTGGCCCCATCCTCTCGACACCCTCCCTTCAGATATTTGTAGACATTAATAAGATCTCCTCTCAGCCTTCTCTTCTCCAGGCTGAACAGGCCCAGCTCTCTCAGCCTTTCCTCATAAGAGAGATGCTCCAGTCCCCTAATCATCTTTGTAGCCCTTCGCTGGACTTGCTCCAGTAGTGCCACATCGCTCTTGTACTGGGGAGCCCAGACCTGGACACAGTACTCTAGATGTGGTCTCAGCAGGGCTGAGGAGAGGGGGAGAATCACCTTCCTCGACCTGCTGGCAACACTCTTCCTGATGCACCCCAGAATACCATTGGCCTTCTTGGCCACAAGGGCACATTGCTGCCTCATGCTTAACTTGGTGTCCACCAGCACTCCCAGGTCCTTCTCCTCAGAGAAGAAGGTCAGCCTTCAACCTGTACTGGTGCATGGGGTTATTCCTCCCCAGGTGCAGGACCCTGCACTTCCCTTTGTTGAACTTCATGAGGTTCCTCTCTGCCCACCTCTCCAGCCTGTCCAAGTCTCTTTGAATGGCAGCACAGCCCTCTGGCGTATCCGCCACTCCTCCCAGTTTTGTATCGTCAGCAAACTTGCTGAGGGTGCACTCTGTCCCTTCATCCAGGTCATTGAGGAAGAAGTTGAACAAGACTGGACCCAGGACTGACCCCTGGGGGACACCGCTAGCTACAGGCCTCCAGCTAGACTCTG
>NW_020451136.1:25841-192413 GCF_003343035.1 Apteryx rowi
GGCAGTCTTTGCATGACATCTCTCACACGAGCCCCCGGCAGGCCACAAACCTCTCTAGACATGAGGTCTGGTCGGCAGATAGATGCCTACGTCCCCTGCAGCAGGGAGTCCCCCACAACAATCACCCGCCGCTTTTTCCGGGTGTTCCGGCAGGGCACAGGGTCTGTTGTCCCAGGTACTTCCCTGGCAGCCATGCCCATCTCCTCCTCATCCTGGAGGGCACTAAACCTCTTCTTCAGCTGCAAGCCTTCAGGAGGAGTAGGAGCCTTTCTCCTCCCACGAGCAGTGACCAGTTTCCAGCCTTCTTCTACGGTGTTATGATGTACCGTTTCACACAGCACAGAGCCCTCTGGCAGCTCCACTGCTGTGGGGGGTTGGGACTCCCGAAGCTGCACAGTCTCCAAGAATACCCTGTCTATCTCTTGCTCCGCTTCTCGGATGCTGCGCAGCCTACTGACCTCCTCCCGTAACTCCCTTACCTGACGACACAGCTCGTCAACAGCAGCACACCTCCTGCAGGAGAGCTGGCTGCCAGCCCAGGCCTCCCGGAGAGGCCCCAAGCACTCCCTGCAGCCTGAGACCTGTAGAGCCGCAGCTACTGTCAGAGGGTCGGTCTGGGTCCAAGCCTCTGACACAGCAACTCCAACAGCCACTGGGGAACGCGCTGTGCGGCGTGTCACAACCATACTTGAGGAAGTGTACACCACAGGGAACAGAAACGAAGGTTCCTTCGTGCACCCTTCTGCGCAAACTGCTGCGCAAACTGCTGCGTCTGTTCACTGCCTCTCTTAGCTGCACTCTAGGCCTGGCTCTTATATAGGCCTCTCCCTAGCACTGGCTAAGAGGGTGCTTGACCTGCCCTAATCAAGGGCCACCGGGATCAAAGGATGAAGATTTTCAAACAGGTATTGTCACAAGCATAAGTTTTTAGTGCTGCTCCAGTTTAAGTCATGGAACATTCCCCCCTGTTTACATTATCTCTGGGCTAAACCAACACATGTCAAAGTATTTTAAAATGCCTTCTGGCTTTGGGGAGCAACTAAGACTCAAATGACCAAATTTCATAGCTGACAGCAGTACCTTAGTTCTTTTAGGGAGAGGAAAAAGAGGTGGCTACGCATGCACATTGCAAATATTAGCATTCATTCCCTCTGTCCTGACAGAACCAAACTGTCTTTTCTGAAAGATATTTATATTTCCATATATCATTTTTATCTTTGTAACCACCATAAATTCTTTCACACCAGCACCTAACATACTTTTACTAGAATGTTTGTATGTAGTCATTCATTGGTGCTCACAGCTCCACTGTGCTAGGCATGGGATACATACATACTGAGACACCCCCTCCCAGGCCCCTAAAGACAGTAATACAACAAGTAGTTGGTATTATTAACCCCATTTTATAGATGAGCAGCTGAGGTTCTGGAATCTTTAATCATTTACTCATGGTCTTTTGGGATGTCTGTGGAAGAGCTGGACACAGTCCTCAGATTGCCTGAATGACAAAGCAGCATTTTTTCCGGTACAGGTGAAACTATTCCTCCTAAGCTGGTTTTCTGTGATTCTCTAGATATGTTATCAATGAGCTAATATTCATTAAAAAGCTATTTGTCCTTTTGTTTAGTATTCTAGGGTCCAAAGAGAAAGCTAGAAACTACTGCAGGCCCCAGAACCAAGAAGAGGGCAAAACACTCTCCTGTTCTCCCTTTTGTTGGAGCTTAGGCCTTGAAGAACAGAAGCAGGTTATCAGCAAGCCTCTACTTCAGCAGTCCCTTGTAGCTGTCATTTGGGGTGCTTATGTGATTCTGCACCTCTGAGAGACTTTCCCAACTGGCAGGGCTTTCACAGGACCAAGCTCCAACCTTATGACAACGGCCTTCCTTATAGCTTTGCCAAACTCCAATAGTTTTTGGACTTCCCTCTCACTACAAAGTTTTATTCTGTCCCTTTGGGACAAAATAGCAACATGTCCAGACACCAGGTGACAGCTTGCAGATGAACAACATATAACTTCAGCCTTTCAACTGAATCTTTTTCATTTTCCTTTATGTGAAAGACTATGGAGGGGGAAAGAGAGAAAGCAAACAGAAATGTGCACATACAGAGGAACAAATGGCGGGGGGCAAGGTGAAGGGAAACAAATTAAAATGATAGAGAGAATTTGTGTGTAATAGTGCATTATTTATAAAGACAAGTTCAAATGAAAAGCTTGCATGTATGGGCAGGGAGAAAGGAGATAACTCCTTTTAGTGCACTGTGTTCAACAGTGCTATCATCTTGACTTGAGTGCCAGGTGCACTTTCTGCAAACCAGCCAAGGATCATGGCCTCAGCCAAACATGGGTTGCACAGAACATCTGTAGCTTATGGGTCAAGCCCATGAAAGAAAGTAAAAACATTTTCAAAACTCATGTCCCCACACCGGACCAGCCTCACAGTGTTTGTTACATGAACCTACTCTAGAGAAGCACAGTAGGAGTGGCACTAAAATATTAGGAAATAGACTAGATGACCTCCTCAGGGGTTTTCCAGTATTACATTTCCAGGAATGGAACAGAGGAGGAAAATGATCAGGTAACATAGGAATCTTCCGAAAGGTCAGCCACAAGTTTTCCTATTGCATCATGCACAGAGATGTGAGGATCTCCTAAGATATTGCCAGGCCAGGAAGAGAAAGGCTCCCTTGAAGCCCCATGAGCTGTCAGTTTAAAAAAGCCTTGGTTTAAAGCCCTATAGACAGCTTTTGTTTTCCTTCCCAATACTCCTCTCTAAATTCACTAGAGCTAATGCAGAAGGTAAAGCTAGCAAATATTTTGCTAGAATCCACACGTCTCATTTGGTCCTTCTCTCCCAAGTTTACACTCTTTCAATACAAAAACCACTTGCATTAGCCTGACCATGGGGTTTGTTTGTAAACTCATGCTGCCTATTGCTTATAATACCCATGGGCTTTTGGGGGATTTTTCCCAAATTCTCTATCCATTGTTTTGCTGAGGACAGAAATTAGACTGAAAAGATGGTTACTGACAGGATTACTCCTCTTTTCTTTTCTGAAGGTCACTTGATTTTCTTAAAGCTTTCAGTATCTCCTCAAATCTCTCTGCTCTTTCAGAAATAATTGCCGATATTCCAGTAAAGTTAACAACCTTGCTTTATGTATTCCAGCACACATGTATGCACAGCTGTTTACCTGTGTGTAAGGCAGCTGGTCAGTTTCTCCAGTCCTGAGAGGACTTGCTGATAAACCCTACTCTCTGTCACAGCACTATATCATCTTTTTTTTTTCTTTAAGCTCAAACCATTCTGCTACTGCTCCCACCTACTTCTCCATCCTCTCAAATCACTTTGGATCAGGGCTTTCTAGAAAAAACTGATCATCTATGGTCACCTGCCAGCTCTGCTCTGAGCCTTTTATAAAGATCACCTGATGCTCACAGCTGTGTATGACCAGGGCTGGATGGGTCTTGAAGGGGCAGAGCATTCTGACAACACATGTCCAGAGCAGCTGACCTGTAGTGTTGCAGGCCTCCCATAGCTGCTCCTTAACGGCTATTTTACAGTTTGTCTTTTTCATTTTCATACTGTTCATTTTTTTAATCTTGTTCAAGATGTTCTGGGGGGGGAGGGAGAACCAAGTTCACAATCTGAGCCATTTTTGAGCCATAATTAATTTCTTTCCTATCCTCATTTACTAATAGACCTACTTTTCCCTGTTACTCTTCCCTCTGATCTATTTGTAAAAGCCTTTCTTATTCTTCTTTAACCCATTAATTTCATTCTGTTTCTCAACTGTCAAGCCGTACCTAATCCCTATGATGGCATGTTTTATCGGCTAGGAATTCATCTAATTTCTTTCTATTATGCAGCATTATCTCATCTGCCTCACTGAAATCCAAGCATAACAGATCTCCTGCACTTGCTTTTATCATCTAACTCAGGCTTGGATTCAGCAAGGTAATGCCACCAGGCTCACCTGAATTGTCTCGCTGAAGTCAGGCACAGAAGGTTAGAGGGATATTCTTACGTCTCTTGTTCAGCAAGGGAAGGTAAAAGCTTGCTTGCTGCTTCTCTGTGGAAAAACTGGAGGGGACAGAGAGAGAGGAAATGTCTCCAAACTGGAGTTTCCTCTATATTCCTAATCAGGAAAAGCCATACCTGTCCCTCACTCCATCCACCTACTGACAGAGGAAATAGGAAAATCAGCCCACAAGCCCTGCAAATCCCTTATGGTCTGACTGGATCTTTGATGAACTACAAAAACCACAGAGTACTGGCACAGGGGCCACTTGCAGATGTCAGCTCCATCCTTGTGGCGTTTCCCATTCTGCCCCCAGAAAGAGCACATATTCCATGGCTTGGATGGGGTGTTCGCTCAGGAGGTGTTAACCTGCAAGATGCTCTCCACTGGGTGCAGGGTGTAAGTCTTAAGCAGTGGATGATATTGAAAAATAGCCCTGCAGGAGGATTAATTATGTGGAACAAAGAAAATTGAGCAAAAAGAGAGACTGAAAATATCTGCCACTCTCCTGTCCTCCCCCCGCCTCACTTTCTCATTTGGAAGCTCTCTCAGATTCCTCACTCTCTCTGGATGTTTTGATAAGGCCCTTTCTTGTTTTTTTTCCCCCCAAGCAAATGTGATTTGATTTTTCTTCTCTTTCCTGGTTTGAGGTGTGCACTGGTGGCTAGCCTCTATCTATTCAATTCCATCTCCCTGCTTGTTCATTTTCTATACAATTCCCGAACACACCCTCCCTTCAGCCAAATGGATTTTTTTAATCTACCTTGTATTTCAAGTTGTCTTGATATTGTTAGCCTTTGGGTTTACGAGACTGTGTTTTTAATACTTTCCCATCCTCTCTGTGCCCCATTTCCAGCTCATACTACAGGACAGCTTTGCATTCCCTTCTATCAGCTCCATAATTGGTTTGCAGGAAGTTTTAGCATCCTTATTAGAGATATGTCAGAACCAATACCATGGGCCTGATTCCTCAGCAATAGGAAGTGAAGAACTACCAGGTCAATGAGAATCATTTATCACTTGCCAGGGCAGATTCAAGCCACTGTGTCCAACAAGGGGTTGGCCTTCCTTCCATAATGAACTGAGCTGAAAGCCCAGGAAGAAATGTTTCCAGATCAATACTTGGCTAATCATGTTCTGATTTGGGAAAGGCAAAACTCAGTAGGTTGGGGTGTTCATTTGTATACGACAATGCCTCCAGAAGCTCAGATGCTCCTGAAAAGTGGAATGTGGGGTTATATAGACAGTGTTAGCCTGACCAAGTAAATCTCCACTCCTACATCCAACCTACCACAAAAGTTGCCCCAATCCAACCTTTCTTTCATCCAACTGACCATCAGCTCAGAAGCTCATCACTTAAAATATTTTTTTCTAATCTTTCACAAAAGAAAATAGCTGGACAATCAACCTATGAGTGTCTCTGATGAAATATTTCTTTGCCAGCAGTGTTTTTCCCCCCATTAAGCGTCTCAGTAATAAAAATACCCTCATGCTTTGATTCTAATATTCCTGAAAGCTTTTCCATTATTTCCTGACTAATGGCTTGATCTGGCTTTTCTGAGTTTTGAACCCTAATTTTTTCGCTGTGTGTGCATGATCACTATATAAAATATCTCCTTATTTACTTTTACTGCACTTCAGTACTGAAAATTCATTGTTTGGTTGAGTGGGGCACATTGTTATATTCATGGCACAGTATGGGCCTGTTTCTTTGTCTCATTTTACATCCAACATGGTTGGGGTAAACCAAAGCATAATGTCATTGCTCTAAAAATAGCACTTTTGTTTCACAATAAATTCAAAACAAATTCAGTGGGTGGGTGTCTCTAAGAGATTTACTTTGACCATCAACACTGGAAACATAGCTTGGGGCCTGTCAGGGAAGCTTGGTGCCTTTCTTTTCAGTGCTTTTGCACAGAAATGAGAAAAGAGTACAGCTCCTCCTCCACAGCTACTTTTTGGCCCTCAAGGTGCTAATGAAAATAAAAACTTTATGTGCCTTACTGTAATGAGCCAACCCAACCGCGATGATGCTCAGAAAGAAGTCTGAATTAAATGGGGAAATATTTCTAGGTTTTTTTCAGCCCCTCAAGGTTGGAAGGGGGAGATCAGACCAAAAAAAAAAAAAAAGAAGAAGAAGAAATGTGTACAAGCAGTAGCCCTCTCTAAAGTTCTTATGATGATTCTCACCCTGACCGCTTGAGATGCCAGCATAATACACCTCTAAGAAGTTTTTCAGTCCATCGAGTCACTTGATTTTGACTCACCTTCAGCAGACTGTGTAGATTAACTAAAGTCTTGCCTTCCACTTGGTGGGACCTGGGGACAAGTGGGCAGGACCCTAGTCCTCTCCACATGTGCAGATCTTCAAAATCTGAGCATCCCTCCTTTCTTTGATGCTTTAATTAGCACTCAGTCTGTTATCAGGACTAACAGTTAAACTACCATTGCTCAGCTGGATGTACTAGATTAGATCACAACACTTCCAAGGCTGCCAGCTTCCATCTTGGATGGTAGGATTTGGTTCACATTCTGAAAGATATCTCTGCATTCACACTATTGACTCTACTTTAAAACACAATTATGGTTGAGTTTCTGGAGTTCAAAATATTGACCAGTAGAAAAGAAAAAAAGAAAAGACTCTCTTGCCAAACATTTGCAAACTTTCCCAATATTACCCTTGTTTGAAGGAACCCACTGTTCTGTTACTGTTTGGTACAGACAACACACTAAATTCAATTCTGTAGCAAGGCTTGGATCGCTAATCTTTCACCAATTCAAAGTCTGAGCTCCCTTGACATGGGAATTAACCCCATAATGTGTACTCTATTAGAAGAGGTCAGGTTAAGTTTTGACATGTGTATCTAGCAATGCTCATTGCAGCATTTGAAAGCATTTTCAAAATATTTGCTAATGAATCCTCATAGCCCACAGCGAAGCTGATCAGCATTATCTGAACCATCCTGCCAAAGAAAAAAGCAGCAGTGATTTGACCAGGCTCATACAGTCAGTTAGTGGCACAGATATAAAGAGAGCCAAGTGTCCTGATACCTAGCCACTCCTACGGCAGTCTGGGCAGAAAGGTCTAAGCTGGGCAGTTTGCCCTCTGCTCCCTGTTTCAAGAAGTTAGAAGGAGCCCCAGCTTACTTCCTCACACAAAGGAGGTCACAGTTTTTTCCCCTGGATCTGCTGGAACCATTCCGGCCCTCTGTTTACCCTCCTGTAACTATGAAATCATGCTTACAAGACCACTTAAAAAGAAAACATGCTTTTAATGAGTCTCTCTTTTTTTGTTAATCATAAACTCTTATCTTTATAACCTGGCCTTTTCTCTTAACATATAATGGGCCTGATTCATGTGAGAATCTCAGGTCATAAGATCTACACCAAGGATAAATTTGACTCAGAAAAATTTTTTGAATTACTTTTTTGATTCATCATTATACAACCTCATTTTCTTCTGACCTCATTTTTTTCTCTACTGTTGATCATATCTCCCTTTATTTGTATTCGAGTCACATGCATAATCCTGGTTTCTGTAATGCCAACTAAATCTTCACTGTTTTCATGCATGAGAACCTCTCATTGTTCTTGCTTAGTTATTTCGCAGGTTTCTTGTGTTGAGATACCAAGGAAATAGTTGTGTCCACTTGATTCCCTTTAATCTCACTTTCCTTTTTGATTGCATTCCCTTTTTCTTAGTCCTGGACAAGCCTAGAGACCTAGTCACACAACCCCTTTTGCTCACATTTATGTGCTTCTCTTAATGCTCAAAAGCAACTGATGTGCTATATACCTGATTCCAGCTCAGCTTCCCTTACAGTTCAGTCTTCGCTCTGCTGAGAGATCACCAGTGACCTCCTATTCCCCCTCAGTTCTCTTTCTAGATGGCTTTCCAAAGTCTCTTCTGTCAGCCACTTTGATGTTCCCAGTAGGGATGGCAATAAGAAGACTTTCACATTCCTTTTCCTTCTTCAGCACGACCAGCTCACAGAACCAGAAAGCAGCATGTAGCCCTACAGGTACTTTGTGCCTTTTTCTCATGCCCACCCTTCTCACCAGCTCTCTTTCCTACCCAGCTCCTCACCACTGCTCTGGTTAGCTCAGTCTCTTACTCTCTTGTGCATTCTTTCCCTGTGAGTCTTGGAGCTAAGCTACTACAGTCACTGAGGCTTTAAATGGTCTATTCCCATGTCCCCAGAAAAGTCAGTGAAGGAATCCAGTGGAGATTGGAAAAGACCTAAAAGGACAAGCCCTGCCATCCAGCCTTCCACAAACCTCCAGCTCCTTTCTTAAGCCAAACAGTGTGTTCCTTATCCAAGGAGGTTCCTTGCCTGGGAGTTTGCTCAGTTTTGCCCCCATCCTCCTAAGATGGTGATGCAGCTAAAAACAAGAATCCTGGGTTACAATTATTTCACCCCCATCACGAAGATAACCTTTTATCTCTGCTACATAGCCACTGCTGTTTCTTCTGATTCCCTTGTGATAGCTTCAGGCCCTGCCTTACAGCCTTCCACCATTCTCCAGTCCTCTTTCTTTATTCCATCCATCCATCAGCTCCCACACCCACAAAAAAAGGAGTTGTATCTACATGAAATTGGCAATTGGAATTTTTAATAGTACTAAAATAATTTAGTCCTTATTACAGGTAATTTACATTAACAGTCAATATTTTTTAGCCTAAATGATGGATTTATTACTGTGCGTTATTTTTACTATTGAGTGTAATCATATCCTCATGTTACCAAAATCCCCTGGGCACCTAAAGCACTCCAGAAGTAATAAATAACCAATGCGCGCACACACACAGAGAAAAATCTTGCTAAGGTGAAGTTAAGGTTGTGGCACATATCAGTAGTTTGAGTGCGTATTGCCTCTCAAGAACATTGGAGTTAACAAGTTGTTTGCAAACGACAGCACAAAACAATTCTTGTTTCTTATGTATGTCCCAGGTCCCATGTAGCCCTACACCATAGGGTTTCTCCGGCTATTCTCTCATCTCTCCTATGAGCACACTTTACTTGCACTGTCCCCTGTGTTTCCTTGTAGCAGCTAGTGTAAGTTAGGCTTAGTTGATAATAGTGTTAGCATAAGAACTTTAGTTAACCCTGCAGGATAAAGGAGTAATGTAGTAAGTAAAACTTAATTTTAAGAATAGAGGATTAACTTAGGCGTAAACACCAGTTAACACTGTGAAAGTTGCAAACTTGTCAAGAATCGTTTGTCAAGGCAAGTAGATTGGGAGTGCCAGCAGTGGCAACAGCTAGTTGCTGGGCACCAAGGGAATTTAAACGGGTCAGGCAAGAACTGGGTATTCTCTACTCAAATCTGTAACTGATAGTGCCCACAGTCGCTCAGAAAGAACACCCAGGGGACCCCATGACGCAGCATTAGGACTGCACACAGCACAGCTGAAGTTGCTATGCTGACCTGTCCAACTCTTCTTCTGGATCATCTTCTGCATCATCTCTCCCACAGAACAGGGAAGTTGTGTAATTTGTAAAAAAATGCATATATTTGTGATTAAAATGTTCCTGTTATGAAATCTGGCTGAAATCAGCCAACTATTTCCAGAGGATACCAGAACAGACAGGTTGGCATGCAGGTAGACAGCATGATTGTCTGCACCTTGTTTAGTTAAGAAACTGGGACACAAATAAAACTGGAAACCTAAAAATCCCAGTTAAGGTGAACCAGTCAAATGTAGCTCCTGTACTGCTTGAAATTCATTCCTGCAGAACACAATTTTACCATTTCCCCTTCACTGAAGAGTTTTAAAACTAGGCACCAGAACATAGGACTATTTGTTATCTACTGCAAATAGTAACCATGCTGCTTTGTTACCACATTAACCTTTGGTCTTTTTCAGGTAAAAACTTAAACCTCACAGTCTGGGAGGATGAGGTTTATCTGTGGAGGCAGGCAAGTGCTGCATGCAGGAGCACTTAGACAGTGGGCACTAGGTGGAATTGTCAAACTTAACCTCCTAGGTTGCTAAATACCTTCTAGAGGAGCTGACTGACCTCAGCATCTGGCAAGGTCACAGCCTTATGCTGCACAGGGAAAGACTGCCTTCAGCATGCTATTTGGGTAAATGAGGATTTGTGTGTTATGTATGACTGTAAATAAAGCAATAAAGCTTCCCAATTAAGCTTGGAATATTCTGGTTCTTTATAGCCACACAGTTGACAAACTATTTGCAGCTAAGTTCAGCTGTGTTTTGCTCTGTTTAAGGCCTCTCCACAGGGAAAAAGAGACAAAAAACTTCAATGTTTTTAAGAAGGTCGATCTTGTCTCTCCAGTTTCCAAATTCTTTATTTGTATTTCTTTTTTAAAACACTTGCATGTATTATGTGTTCAGACCACAACAATGATCCTGCAATAAAAGCTGAGCAAGAGATGGTGTCTACTATTGTGAACAAAACTGTTCTTCCTGTTTCTGCTTTCAGACCAGTAAGTGGAAACATTACTGGCAAGAAGAAATTTTGAGGGGTTGGGGGGGGAGAAGAGGTTGTTTAAAAAAAAGAAAGAAAAGGGCAAATCATTTCATTTCAAGCCAGTCAACAGTTGTGTGCACTGGGCACAGCTAGTCATATATGTAATACTCTCTGACGAACACATTGTTTTCAAGTCCATTTTCCTACCATCTGATAAACTCCAGACCCACCGATGCACAGCCTGGAGAATGACTATCAAGCATTGCAAGACAAGCAATCAGTGCGAAGGAGAGCATTTAAAATGGCACAGCTACAAGCCTGCACAGGGCAGGGAGGGAAAGGTGATGCAGTCACCTCCCCCACAGACCTCTTAAGCTGACTGGGAGTTTGCCAGCTCATATCCTGGCTCAGCATCATCAGGAAGCCTGATAGATATCACCCAACCGAAACTTTTTTAGAATTATGAAATTGCAAACTAATAATTTACTGGAAAAATTCCAGGGGCAGAAAAAAGCCAGAAAAATCTGGTCAGCCTGTTCTAATATCCATTTCTACTATTGGTGTCATAGTGATGCACATTTATGCTAAATGTTTATCTCATACAGCATAGGCCTTGCTTTTTACATGAAAATTATCTGCGCTTAGGAAAATCCTGTAATGTGCTGATTTGCTTTGCTTTCTGTTGTATGTTCTTGCTTTCTTGTTTGTTTTGTGCTTGTATCTCTTGCTTATGATCTCTCTGTATGCTAAAAATCTAGTACAAATATTTAGTAAGCAATAAGAAGCTCTTTGCTGCTTTCAAGCAGAAAATTTGCCATTGCCTCACAGAACATCTATCTTGGCTTTTTATTTAATTTTTTAATAATGTATGATTTTATATCTACAGACTAGATCTTTTCTTGCTTAGACTTTACAGTGGTGGGTGCTTTATAAAAGCTAATATAGATAGAATCGTCTGTAATCCTTTTATAGCACACTATCATCTTCGATCAAAAGATATATCAATTGTTCCTTTTCATAAATGACAGACAAAACTTCTTTTTCACTATGGTGTAATTTAAGAGCTTTAAAATTTTATAAATTTAAGGTGTATCAGATGATTTTCTGTTTTGATACTTTGGCATCCCTTGGGGCAGCCTTGGACTGGAGACCACTGAGAAAAAGCCATGATGTGGATAATACCAAGGTAACTAATATATCCCCCTCTGAACTTTTGTTCTTGCACAGACTTAATGGGTACTGTATAGAGATACAGGACTAAGTCCTAGAGCTCTCCCTTTATAAGGTTGATTTATCATCGTAATCAGAGTCTGTGTAGGTAATTCGCTCTCATCTCCTTGCCTTTTCTTGCAATTTCAGCTAGAGCCCAAATGCTTTTGAACTGTGACATATTGACATTTTCCTGCCTGTGAAATCTCAGGTTAGTCAAATGAGCTTTTATTATTATTATTATTATTTTTAAAGTAATGTGATTTTGGGTACCCAGCTACATACCAGAAGCCACAACTTCTCTGGTCATAGCATCTAAATTCAAGAGACTGATGTGAATCTCAGATGGCCCAGGATACAGAGCTTCAGATCCCAATCCATCTACAGTCAAGGGAGAGCAATAGTCATCTTGGAAGAAAAATTCAGAGCACTGAGGCTTGTGACTTCCAGTAACAATATTGTGAGCCAGACTTCGGTAGTCCTGGAAAACAGGTTGTCAATCTTTTTTTGATCCATTGCCCATCATTTCTTCTAATTTAGATCCCATAGTAACAGATAATTCTGTCCTTTTAAACATTGTAACAGTTGTAACAGTTGATCTGAATGCAGCTAACGTGCTTCAACCAGTGTGGCCAGAAATTAAAGCTACCTAAAAGCAGAAGCCACTGCTGAGAAAGTTGATCATGGCAGCAATCTTACAAGAACATTCACCTCCTGCTCCCCCTGGAGGGTATGGTGAGGCCCCATAACAGGAGATATAAGGCAGCCTCAACAGGCAAAGCAGAATAGCTGCTGATCCTGCCTCTCTCCAGCTTTGAGGCTACTCATTGTAACTGGTTTTCCTAGATTGATTAGATGATCACTAAGTGATGGGAGAGGCTTCCTATCTGAGCCTTTCCTAGGAGGAATTCTGATGTTTCTGTATTTTGCTTGGATATGTAAGAGTTCTGCTGTGACACGAAGCAATAGTACTATCTTCTTATTCTTTGGATGACAGAAGCATGGTGGCTTCACCAGTTGGATTCATTGCAGAGGCCTTTGAGGCTACGCCAGGGGATTTGCAGGCAGAACTGTGAGATTAGAGCTATAAATTTAATCACTGTTTATTGATATGGTGATACTGGGTATAATGATGTATTTCATTGCTAAGCAGTGCATTCTCCCCTTGTTTTTCCCCCCGAGCAGATTAACTGCTGCTTCCAAAATACTGTCCAGCAGGGACATGCATGTCATACTGTTTTCACTTTGCTTGCTTCCCATATAAAAGAACAGCTGTGAATGTCAGCTGAGGCTGATTTCTCTTGCACAATGGTCTATCATTTTTGTAAAAATAAATAAATAAATGGCAAATCATTCATTTTTTTCATGGATATAAACACTTTGGGTCAACCTCAAAGTGACTGAAATGATATTGCATTTTACCTCTGGTTGATAAGTAGTTGTAATTTACAGACCAATAGAACTGGGTAGATAGAAAAGCAACTACCTGGTAGAAATAAGATAAAGAACCTCCTACTCTCACTTTGTCTTACACCTTTCACTGAGCTGCCTTTGCTCCTGCATCATTTATTTCCTGACTGTATGGTCCTGTAAGTTACACTAAGTTGCTGCCAGGTAACATACAGCATCATTTATATTATCTTTGAGTGGTGCCCAATTATACTGAGCAAGATGCTGGAATCACTGGTTGAATCCCAACCACCCAATCAAAACAACTTCTTCAGTAAAAGCTGGAACAACATTAAGTCTTTATACAAGGCTGCAGAAATCAACAGTACAATTGCTGGGGATTATTGGTCTAGATGAATTACTTTTATAAAGTGCCATCCATATATAGCTCTCCCTTAATAATAAAAGGCTAATCGTTGTAGGAGAGTCTCTGGACATCTAAGGGTACCTCTCACCCTTATTCTCTGCACTGAAATCTTAGACTTCCCCAAGCTGTCTACAGTTGATCTGATGCTTCCACTTGGCACTGCATAGTGCTGTGCAGTTACTACAATAGGTCCCCAAAACAGTAGAGCCTGTGTCAGCAAGATGCATTGTTTTCCAGTCAAAAGAAAACTTGATTAGCACCAGCTCAAGTACAAGCCATTCTGGGTTTGAATAGCAAGGATTTCTAAAATCTATAGTTCATTCCAGTTCCCGTTGTTTGGATCTTATCTCTCCTCTCAGCCTGTGTTCAAGTGTGGTTTCAGATAAGTCATTTCCCGTTTTTATCCCTCCATTTATCTACCTGTAGTATGGAGGTACTGTAGAACCTCACTAAGCCAAGCACTTTAGGGCCACATAAGTACTGGGACTTGAAGATGCACATGTAATTGCCATGTTACAGTTGCTATTGTATATATCTATTCTTTAGAATTGCTACCGAGCTTGTACCACTGAAAGTGAGTATTTTTACATACAACAAAGAGTGGAAAAAAACTGGCAAGTCTATAACCGCCCCCCCCCCCCCCAAATCATGTGGGCAATGGCAGCACTATGTTAGCATATGGTAAGAGCCATTTGG
Source organism: Apteryx rowi (assembly GCF_003343035.1). NCBI lineage: Eukaryota > Metazoa > Chordata > Aves > Apterygiformes > Apterygidae > Apteryx > Apteryx rowi. The sequence goes on from NW_020451136.1 coordinate 40,020, forward strand.
GTTCACGAGTTCTGGAAGAGTAAGATTATACCCTCCTGCATTAATGCCTGCTGTAATCGTTCCCCCTTCCCTCCTATCAGACATTGGGAAGATGAATTGCCATCTGTGAAAAGCCCATTGAAAATACAGAGCTCCCCATTTACACTGGTGCCAAGTATTAATAACCACTTTCTTCCCTGGAAACCTAGAGACCACACATGCTCTAATTCACTATATCCTTCACCTTAACAGACCTGAGTCAAGAGACACATCTTTAGGACTTCCTCATAACACACAAATGGCAGGATAACAATAAGGGCTATCTACAATGTATGTATAATACTTCCCATTTTCTAGATGAGTGGTTTTCAGCCTGCAGTCTGTGGACCTCTAGGGCCTTGGTCTATTTCTGTCTCTGATGTGCATTACAACAATCTGTCCATGGGAAATTTCTAGGGGTGTCTGCACTTTCCTTGCAAAAGTATGGGGGATCAGTAAATGGAAAGGTGGCAAAAAATCCTGCATAAAAACCATTTTCAAGGCCAAATACAGCCGTAAGGAGACTGGAGAGAATGGGTGTCTAACCACTCCAGCTCCACATGACCCCAAGCACTCCTATACCCCAAGGTATTGCTATCAGCAAGGGCTAAGGCCCCATCAGCTCTGTCCATCCCCTTCCCTCCTGTAAATCCACGACTGATTAAAAAAATTAATTAACTGTCAAACCCTTTTCTGCTCTCCGTCAATTAAATCTGTTTTATGTCCATTTTATCTATCTATCCAGATGCTTTAATTAGTCTCCATGATTGCTATTCATCAGCACTTCCTAAGAGTAAAACACATCAGCAGTCTTCTCCCTTTCCCTTTGTGCAATTTGTGCAATACCTCACCTCATGGGGCTCTGAGCCCGCCTCGGGTTTTGGGCTCAACCACAATGTAAAGAACAGTAATGATTACTATAATGGAAACTGCGTTTCCATTCCCAGCTATAGAGTTAATATTGTGTCTTCATAATCCACAGCGCAAAAATTCAGTACTGCCATTTGTGTCTCCTGATTCCCTAATGCAATGACTTAGTACCACACAGATGGGATGTGCACATTATCTCCTGTTTGTAAATTTTTAGCAGGTTTATAAACACTGCATGGCCTCACTGTGCAACCTCACAATCTCTCTGAACCAAAAAAAGTTTTTTAAATTAATAATAAATGATAAAACTTGGGGGGGGGAAAATGAATCAGGCTTCATTAAATGATAAAATCCATCAGGAGCCGAGGGCAAGGACAGGGGCAGGGACTCAGTTAATTTGTGAGACTAACATAATTTTGAATTGTTGGAAAGATATAACAGTGGAAATTTGTAATACAGTTTTAGTTTGAAGGTCATTCCAAGAAGAGAAGGCCAAGTAACTATCTGACCTTCTCCAGGAAGGGGAGAGAGAGCGAATACCTTCTGTTAGGACAGCAAAATTCAAGGATATTTATGATTTGAGCTGTAATGATTAAGAAATCAAACAGTTCAAATAATAGTCTAGTTACCATCATTCCCACTGCAAGAGAGTCCTCCATGCAGGTCTTCCAGCTGTAAAGAAATCTAGGCATCAGGCCCAGAAAACCCCTTGCAGGCCCCCCTTGAACTGCCATATTGCAACTTCAAGCTTGAGATTTTAATTCCACAGCAGTAAAAATATTCACATAAAGGCTTTCCTGGTAACTTCACCTCTACCCCATGTATGCATGACAATACCTTAGAGCAGTTCTGCATCATTTACATCCTGCTTATCATCATTATGCTGTCAGAATCAGAGACTGGAAGCCGGAAGGGGCCACTGTGTGTTTGTATGGGCTTCCTACATTACACAGACTTGAATTTCAGCCAGTAATACCTAAAGTGAAAGGAATTTACTCTCCTCTACTACCATGCTCAAGCAAATACTATCAAGTTCAATAATATGAGAACATGCTACAGATTCTCTCTTAGAAAGATACCCGAGCTCAACAGAGACTCCAGATGAAGATGAAGCAACCAATCTCTTCAGTAAACTACTTCCACGGTGGATGTGTTACCATTGTAAAAAGTTGATTTTATTTTTTTTGGACTTCGATATTCAGCTTTTAGATTTTCTTAGGACTTTGTCCTTTAAATTAAAGGTGGCAGATACATCTGGTGACATGAAGAAGTATGAATAGAGGTGGCATTAAAAACACAAATAGAAATATACTCACTTTTAACTGATAAGTGTGGTGCTGGCAGGTTAATCCTCTCCTTTTGTATCCATGTTTCATGTTCCTTGTCTCAGGGGAGCTGGAACTTTATATTTCTTAGCTGAAATTTTTAAAAACAGGATAGTCTTCCATCAGAAAATGGTGATCTGAAATAACTCAGTTGTGTAGTATCTGCATAAATTTATTGACTGTATAAAAAGAATCACACAAAGTTATCAAAACACTGTTATCTATAAATACATATTTCACAAAATATTTCAGATACCTTTAAAATATTTATGTTTTAGTTAAACTAAAAATATTTAATGTGTATTTCACAAAATAAGCCAGTAAACCAACCGGGGTTTTTCATCCCAGTTTGTGACAAAATAAAATTCTGAAATGTCAAAACTGCCTTCAGGACAGAATTTCTGTTTCTGTTACCAGCTGTCATTACAGCCCTCAATAGCTGCAGACTGTACTGCTCTGATCTCTCCAGGTTGGGTGCTTTTGATTCTAACTTCCTATCTCTTATCTATTAATCCCACTTTCACATGAGGAAAAACTCACTCAAGAAGACCAAACATCAAAAAAGACTGTTATTCTGCAGGTAGACACAAATTTTCTTTAACTTGGACTATGCTCACATATCCTCTATGCACTGCATATAGGAGTAAAAAGTTACCAAACCCAGATACTCATCCACTTCAACAATTTATTGTCATCTCTGGTCTCCTGACTTAAATGCATGAATAATCTCTCCCTGTTTAGGCCATATCAGGTTTGCCAAAAAGTGATTACACATGTAGCTATGCCAACAGAGAGTGGTAACTTCTGGTGGTGAATAGCTGAGATCACTAACTTCTTCATCCAAGATTGACAGCTGCTTTGATTAAACTCTTAAGATCTAGTAAATTCTGTGCTGAGACTTGGGGATGAAGTGTGTAAAAAAATACAAGAAAGTACAGGTTAGACTCTACACATATTGAGCTCTTCATACAAACCAAGGCTTTCCCACAATGAACAAGTCACATCTGAAAACCCACAAAGAAATAATTACTTCAACATGTAACTGAGTATAACCATCTTCTAAACATATCATGTCTGAGTATAACCCAGACATCTTCCTGCCAGGGTTTTCATACTTTGATTCTGGTCCCTTGGAGATCCATGAGATATATTTATAGTTTCCATAAAAATAACCAAGAGAAAGAGACACTTATGTTAATTGCCATATAGGGGTCCTCAATCTCAGGAAATTTTGTAGGGATTTGCAAACTGAAAAAGATTGAAAACCACTGTTCTCTATCAACTCCCCAAGAATCTATTCAGTGCGGATACTAAATACCTCCATATTTTATTTGCATACTCTGCAGATGTTTGCATGCTGTGATTATGTAGAATAACGGTGCCTTGAATCTGTAAAACACTGGTATTATTTATATACAATGCCATACCTCATATTTTATGTTTATATTTTCTTATAAGCCACCTTTATATATTGTATTGGTGGGAAACTATCAAAACAGCTTTGAAAACAGCAAACACTCAATCACAGGTCAATTCTTCTGCCAATTCACTTTCATATTTATCTGGGGAGGGAATCTTGGCTTAGGTGGTGTCAGAGTGAATTTCCTTCGCTGATTTGAGTGGTACCAGAATTTCAGTCAGTGTGTTACAGTATTTTTATTGAATCTCAGACAAAGTAATTTCTAGCCTTTCCTTCTGGAAACTTTAATAACTCAATGAACTTCATCATAAGGATTTTCTCATTCTTATTTCTTCACATCACTGCTACCTCTGCTGAACACACATTAACTAATTCCTTCTCCACTTGATATTTACACACTTCAAATATTCATAGAAGGCTACATTTCTCTACATGCCCATCACTGCCAGGTGCATTAACTTTCGGTTTTGCCAAGCTGAATGTTCATTTGTTTTCATATCAAGTCTCTAATCTCTCTAGATATCTTTGCATTATTACTATTTAATTTCTGTTAAGTACTGAGAGTATGCCAAGTGCCTTCAGTGTGCCAGATGCTGCACAAAATGGAAAGACACAGTTCCTCTCCTGTGGAGCAAACAGTCTGAAAGACAAAGCAAAGATCAGACAAAGTATCCTCAGAGCTCAGAGCATATGGTTAAGCTTAGAATATGGGTGGAGTGGTGAAACTAGGTTGAGGGATAAAAATAGTCAGGCCCCTTCTGCAGTCCTGGTAGAAAAAAAGAGTGGGTTTCCTAATAACCTCAAAAGAGGCAGGGGTTGTGCTGACTTTGAGTTTTTCTGGGGAAAAAGGTGGGACAAAGCTGAGAAGATGGAGCACAGGAACAGGTAGGATAAGATACAGAAGCAAAAGCAGTACAGGAGCCAAAAGAGTGCCTGTCTTGGAAGATGAAGATGGATTCCAACAAAGAGAGTGGTGGTGTAGACACAGTCTACTTCAGAGCACTGTACATCTTTTTTCTACCCATTCTATAGACCTATGGTCTACCAAGGAAGTGCCCATTCTCATCTCCCTCAAATCTCAGAAAAGCAGAAGAGGTTTTACAGCAAGACTTCTTTTTCAAGGCTGTGAACATTAAGGAGTTAATGCATCTCAAAGGGACCTGCGACCTTTTAATCATGTTAGCCTAAATGACTGATGCTATCACTTGTGTAATGTCTGTATACTTTCTCCAAGACAGATCTTGGTTCTTTATTCTTGAGGAAAGAAAGCACACTAAAGAGAACTGGAGGTTTCCCAAGGAGAACAGGCCAGAGGCTGTCCCAACTTACTTTCTGCAGTCTGAGAAAGAGTGGCTGAAGAAGGGAAAACCATGGGCCATAACACTCCCCTTCATGAGGCCAGCGTCTGGCAGCAGCTCCTAAAAGTACCAACATAGATCTGCTCCGTTACCAGGAAATGGTCTTCATTGTTTCCAATACACATAAATACACACAGAAGTAATATCCACTGATGACTAGTTACAGAAGTTCTCATGCCTGTTTCTTAGGCAACCTGGTCCTATACCCTGGACCTCTACCCCAAGGCAATGTAATTGCTTTCTCAAGCTTTAGTGAGGAGATCTGGAAAGCTGACAGCTGACGCCATTGTTAACTGTCCTCCACACATATGCACCTTCTTCAAAGAAGAAAGCTTTCCTAATAATGCTTCAGGCTCCTCAGTTCAGTGATTATCAACTAAATCTCAAATCTTGCTTCTCAGTTCCTGGTGGAAAAGAAGGATGCACTGAACACACAGCATGATCCTCAGTCCTTCCCTCTCCTCTCTCCCCGGTTCACCCTAGGAAGAGGAAAGCAGAGATGTTCCTGAACAGGACCCACCAGAGAATGGAAGAGAAACATGAAACACTAAGGTTATATTTACAGGCATACCTTGGAGATATTGCAGGTTCAGTTCCAGACCACTGCAATAAAGCAAGTATCGCAATAAAGAGAGTGACACGAATTTTTTGGTTTCCTAGTGCATATAAAAGTTATGTTTACGCTATACTATAGTCTATTAAGTGTGCAATAGCATTATGTCTAAAAAAATAATCTACATACCTTAGTTAAAAAATACTTTATTTCTAAAAAAATGCTAACCATGATCCGAACCTTCAGCGAGTCATAATCTTTTTGCTGAGGGAGGGTCTTGCCTCGATGTTGATGGCTGCTGACTGATCAGGGTGGTGGTTGCTGAAGGTTGGGGTGGCTGTGGCAATTTTGTAAAATGCGACAGCMATGAARTTTGCCACMTYGATTSACTCTTCCTTTCACAAAGGATTTCTCTGTAGCATGCGATGCTGTTTRATAGCATTTTACCCACAATAGRAGTTCTTTCAAAACTGGAGTCAGTCCTCTCAAATYCTGCTGCTCCTKTATCAACTWARTTTATGTAATATTCTAAATCCTTTGTTGTCATTTCAGCAGGGTTCACAGCATCTTCACCAGGAATAGATTCCATCTCAAGAAACCACTTTCTTTCTTATCCATAAGAAGCAACTCCTCATCCRTTAAAGTTTTATCATGAGATTGCAGCAATTCAGWCACATCTTCAGKCTCCACTTCTAATTCTATTCTCTTGCTATTTCCAYCACATCTGCAGWTACTTCCTCCACTGAAGTCCTGAACCCCTCAAAGTCATCCATGAGGGTTGGAATCAACTTCTTCCAAACTCCTGTTAACGTTGATATTTTGACCTCCTCCCATGAATCACGAATGTTCTTAATGGCACCTAGAATGGTGAATCTTTTCCTGAGGTGTTCAATTTACTTTGCCCAGATCCATCAGAGGAATCACCATCTAGGGCAGCTATAGCCTTATGAAATGTATTTCTTAAATAATAAGACTTGAAAGTCAAAATTACTCCTTGATCCGTGGGCTGTAGAATGGATGTTGTGTTAGCAGGCACGAAAGCAACATTAATCTCGTTGTACATCTCCATCAGAGCTCAGGTGCATTGTCAATGAGCAGTAATATTTTGAAAGGAATCTTTTTTTCCGAGCAGTAGGTCTCAACAGTGGGCTTAAAATATTCAGTAAACCATGTTGTAAACATATGGGCTGTCATCCAGGCTTTGTTGTTCCATTTATAGGGCACAGGCAGAGTAGATTTAGCATAATTCTTAAGGGCCCTAGGATTTTCAGAATGGTAAATGAGCAGTGGCTTCAACTTAAAGTCAGCAGCTGCATTAGTCCCTAACAAGAGAATCAGCCTGTCCTTTGAAGCTTTGAAGCCAGGCATTGACTTCTCCTCTCTAGCTATGAAAGTTCTAGATGGCATCTTCTTCCGATAGAAGGCTGTTTCGTCTACACTGAAAATCTGTTGTTTAGTGTAGCCACCTTCATCAGTTCTCTTAGCTAGATCTTCTGGATAACTTGCTGCAGCTTCTACATCAGCGCCTGCAGCCTCGCCTTGCACTTCTACGTTATGGAGACAGCTTCTTTCCTTAAAACTCATGAACCAACCTCTTCTAGCTTCAAACTTTTCTTCTGCAGCTTCCTCACCTCTCTCAGCCTTCACAGAATTGAAGAGAGTTGGGGCCTTGCTCTGGATGAAGCTTTGGCTTAAGGGAATGTTGTGACTGGTTTGATCTATCCAGACCACTGAAACTTTCTCCATATCAGCAAGAAGGCTGTTTTGCTTTCTTATCATTCATGTGTTCACTGGAGTAGCACTTTGAATTTCCTTCAAGAACTTTTCCTTTGCATTCGCAGCTTGGCTAACTGTTTGGACCAAGAGGCCGAGCTTTCAGCCTGTCTCGGCTTGCGACGTGCCTTCCTCACTAAGCTTAATCATTTCTAGCTTTTGATTTAAAGTGAGAGACGTGCGACTCTTCCTTTCACTTGAACACTYAGAGGCCATTGCAGGGTTATTAATTGCCCTAATTYCRATAYTGYTGYRTCYCAGGGAATAGGGARGCCYGAGGAGAGGGAGAGAGATGGGGGAACGGCCAGTCGGTGGAGCAGTCAGAACACACACAATGTTTATCGATTAAGTTTGCTGTCTTATAGGGGCGCGGTTCGTGCCACCCCAAAACAATTACAATAGTAACATCAAAGATCACCATAACAGATATAATAATGATAATGAAAAAGTTTATAATATTGTGAGAATTACCAAAATGTGACACAGAGACATGAAGTGAGCACATGCTGTTGGAAAAATGGCGCCGATACACTTGCTCGACGCAGGGTTGCCACAAACCTTCAGTTTGTAAAAAACGCAGCATCTGCGAAGCGCAATAAAGTGAAGCGCAATAAAATGAGGTATGCCTATGCCTGTGTTCAAGTCTTTAAAAATCTCTTGAGTTTCTAAAAATCATGTTAAACTTTCTTCACACACACAGGTACCAGACTACTGGACCCCAAGGAAATAGAATAATATATATAATACTGCACAGACATAGAAAAGAGTTAGGACTCAAGTCCAGAGCGGAAGCATCTCTGACCTTATGAAAGACAGAGAAATAGTCACTGCCATTCTATTTCTCACAGAAACAGCGTTTTGCAAAGAGCAGTCCCTCCTTTCAAACTGCTATTCCTTCCCTCCCAGAAACCTACAGGCAAGGAGATTAGCTGGTTGTAAATAGCAGTTTCACACCAATTAGCTCCATGCTCGGCAAACAGCATTGCAGACTCAATTTGGCATTTTAAGGGCTTGTTATTTTAAAGTATACATATATATTTCCACATAATTGATCTGTTCTACTTTTAGGAGACCGTTGGGAAGATATGTGGGCAATTTATTGCAGAAATAAGAGAAGGAGGGACAGTGGGAGTTAACTTCAGAATAGTCATGTTTACACAGGGTTTTTTCTGCAGTCCTAGCTCATGGAATAAGACCAGAGCACTCACTGTTCTCCATTGTCTCCCCTCCTCCCCAGCATTCTGGTTTCACCTGGAAGGGAATACAGACACGGACAATAAGAAAACAGGAAAGCCAACCTCACAGTCGCAACAGGGCCAAGATATAAGAAGAGAATACTCTGCCCCATAGTGTGGACACAGCCATTTGGGCACAGATTTCTAGAGCTGGATGTCACAGAGTTTAAGATTATTTGCTTAAAACCATGACCATGCGGATATAACCTAAATTAGGCACCATCTGGCTATAGCAACCTGGCACACCAGGTCAAGATGAGAAAACTGGCACATGCTTGTGGCGAATATGCAGAGTACTGGAGTACCTCAGAGAAATGCCAAGTTCTGTGGTTTCAGAAATCCCTCAGTGTCCTGAAGATAACATATACCAGACAGGAGCAAAAGAGCCAGGCAACAGAACTGTGACTCTGCAGTCATCTGTTATCAAAACACAGATATCAAGGGTAACCAGGGCTACTCTGACCTCCTGCAGAATGCAGGGCATAGCCTCAGCCAATAGTTCCTGCATCATGCCCATAACTTCTGGCTCATATAGAGCAGCCCTCTTTGAAGGCTGCCAGTATTGAATGGAAGACTCCAACTGCTGGTAAATTCCCCTGCCTTTTGAGGGAGTTCTTCCAACATTTAATTACTCTGCTGTGCCTTATTTCCACTCTGAGTTTGTCTAACTTCCACTTCCAGTTCTCAGAGCTCTTTACACCTTTGACTACTAGATTAAAGAGCTGTCTTATATCAGACAAATTCTCCCCCTGTTGACTTTATTCTGTGATCAAGAATCTTCACTTTGATAAGCTAAATAGATAGAAATGTCAATGCTTTCTCTGCAGATGAGAATTTGCCCATACCTGAATCTTGCAGTTCACTGTGCCTTTTCCAGCTTTCGGTGTATGGACCCCAGAACTGAAAACAAGATGTGGAATGAGCACCCAAAAATACATCAGCTTGATCCATCTTACTGAGGGCTCTGCAGCAAGGAGCAATATACCAGATTCAGCTCTTCCAGGAACCATATGCAAGCATCACACCTTGAAACAGGGTGAGAGACTGAGAAACTGATAAGAAATTTCCCTGAAGAATGTGGGAAATGTCACATATCAGGGATCTTGGTGAGGTCCACACAAAATTGGTTTGTAGTCAGGATCCAGACAGGGTCTGCCATTTGAAAAGCTCTACAATAATTCTGCTGTAATCCAATTCCCTGAAATCACCAATGCCACCTCACAAGAGGACCACTGTGCTGCCAGAGGGCTGTTGTCAAAAGTTGCAACTGTGACCGTCTGTCTACTGAGATGATACACCTCTCAAAATAGAAGGCATGGGGCAAACCTTCCACTCATCGCCCACTCTGACAGCCCTGAACATTGTCTCAAGTGTCCTTGTTCAGTCCATTAATACCAGGACCCCAAAGTCTTTTATTGAATGAGTCCTGCACAAGATAGTTCCCTCAGCCAATGTCTGCCTCATAGACTTTATTTTGAGGTGCCTGACTTCACAGGGTTAATATACATCTTGCTCACTAATGCATACACATTGCTCCATGGACTTGGCCTCATCCTGCCATTAGTTAACACGCCACCTGTGTTATGTATAAACTTTACAGTCAGTGATTTTATCATCTCTTCCCCACAGAGACATCTGTTTTGTTATTATTAAATGAACTTTTCCATTTCTTTGTAGATGAGGAGGAGAAGGTGTGCAAGTTTTAGAATAAAACAACAGACAGATGAACAGACCTTATAGGAAAGAATTAAAAGCACATGGGGGTGACATGAAAAAAAAAACAAAAAACAAACAAAAACAAACAAACAACAACAACAAAAAAACAAAAAACAAAAAATGGACCTGTCAGTGAAGGAATATGTTGAAAGAAGTGACCGCTGAGGATGGATCATGGGGAGAAGCTGTAAAAGTAAACCAGATTGGAAACATAAGCAGGAGGCATTAGATGTAGGGCGCTGAGAACAGAGGCTGGTTTTGATGCCCAGCACAATGAAGAGGCACTGAACTGACTTAAGGAGGCATCTGTATAATTAAGAGATATCTAGGCACCTTCTCAAAGATGTCATGACTTGTAGTCAGGGTGAGATAGCAGAACAGCAAAGCAATACTGCAGGGACCATCAGCTTGTTCCTGTTCCCCCATGCTAGTATCCAGAGCTTTTGCAGTGTGCTGGAAAACTTCAAAAACAAGAAAGCATGGGCAGAAATGTGATTTTTTCCCCCCTCTGCCCCTTTAGAGTTATTCTGCTGTAGCATCTTGGTGAAAAGTTCTGTGGAGAGCTAAGTCAGGGATCCACACAGCTAATGCAGAGGAAATACATCCATTGGATAGGAGCTATTTAAATATTTGATGGCTAATATATTAAATGTTAATTGAATACTACAATGATTTTCTCCCCTGGACAGCACACAATTAACATTTAATTTTTTATAAAATATTTAAAGTTATGAAATATCCAAGGGCAACTGAAATGTCTCTTCTACAAAATTGTCTTGGGACAATGTGTTAAGGGGACAAAAGGTCAGGTTAGCATTTCAAACTCCTTTAATGATCTGTACAAGAGACCTGGGAAAAGGCTTTAGGGTTTGCATGGTTCAAGGACATTCAGGAGACATGAGGGGACACACAGATGTCTGATCCTGTCCAATCCAGGCTAAGTGACATCAAAAGGCCTCATGGCTGTTAAGGACCCTGGATGGAGAGTACAGTGGTGACCATCCATTCCTTAGAGAAAAGTGAGAGCTGTGCATTTAGACCAAGCACTGTGTATCACTCAGTAGGTAAAGGGGATTCATATACAGTCAACCAAGCCTCATTTGCAGGCTTCCTTAATAAAGAAGTGACTCCTATTGCTAACAAATTCTGAATATTCCCAGGGCTACAGAAGGTTCACCTCCTCAGGGTCCATACTGTTTGGCTTACATTCTCCTTAAAGAGCATGCACACATTGCAAAGCTCACTCCTTAATGCTGCTTATTTTCAATTCTTAACTTTCCATAGGCTCAGACCTTGCATTGACTGCTTTGTAAAAATCTGTTAAACTCTAAGCCTTAGGTTTCTAACAATGGATTATTTCTACCTAGATGACTTTCAGCTTCCAGGGGCTCCTCTATTTCATTTGCTGTTTATAAAGGTTTGACTAAGGTGGGGAAGAAAGACAGGTTCAGTTCATGACTATGTGGAAAATGGTGCTGGGGGGGGGAGGGGGTGGGAATCAGGTTTTACTGGGTGGGGGTCTCTGGCCTTCATACTGAAGACTGGCTCTCTCCCTCCTTGTTCCTTTGGTTAGAACCATATTGTCAACAACTGCCATAGTGAACCACCACTACTTCATGCACAAGGATACAGCATTGCAGGAGAACTGAATCCAACAAACTGCAAGGCTTATCTATGGGAGCTGGCATACAGCTTGCATCTTGGGTTTCTACAGAACAAAGCTGGCAGTCTGGGCTAGAAGAGAAAGGGGGAGCACCATTCTGCCTGAAGTGTCTCTCTGGTGGTGTGGCAGAGAAAAAGTGTGTTGTAAGAGTATACAGACAAGGCAAGGGTGTCTATACACTCAGGAGATCATAGTAATCACAGAGGATGAAATACTGCACATCTAGATCACAGTCGTGATAGAACGCTGCAAGAGGCGAGGCTGGCAGCCTGCTTCATGTCACTGTTAGGGACTGCATATACAAATGACCCAAGGAAACAGGAGAGCAGGTGCCCAGAAGACTAAAAGATTTGTACAAACCAGTGATGACTGTTTGATTCAAGGAGACTCTTGATTTTACAGAATTGAGAGTTCAGCATATTCAGATCCAGCATTTTGGTTCAGACCTGTTGGAAAAAGACGTCTGTTTTCAATTTGTCTCCTCTTGCTATGCGAGTCTAGTGCTGTGGGAGGCCCTGGAAGATTTTTGCTGGACTTTTCCTAAAATTCCTAACTCCACTTCAGATGATGTCCAATCAGAAAAGGCCAGTGAGAGACATTAGAGGTTTTGTGAGAAACATTTCCATGTAAATCAGATTCTGTTTCTGCAGAATGATTCTGTCCCTTGCTCCACTGATCTCTACCCTTCTTCTCTGCAATGTCACAAAACTATTTAGATATGAAAAGACCAGAAACGGGACCCTACAGGAGTATGAATGGACAGAACTGGTATACTTTTTCAGAGCTGGGCAGAGCAACATCAGAATACTTTGGTTAGGAGAAGGTGCTGCAAGGCAGGAGTGAGGGGCACAGGCAGATCTAGGATTGAAGAATCGAGGACATGAGTTAATAAGTTTTTTTCCTCACCCTGTTTGCTAACCAGATCTCCAATCACACATGGGGCTTCTTTCTTCCACAGTGTCAGATTCAGATTGTCCCTCCTCATTCCACTCTCTTCTCCCCTGAAATGGATTTGCCCAAGCATGGCCTGTTCTCTTGATATGGTTGCTCCCACTTCTGCCACTTACCTGTCCACTGGTGGCAGGTTCTTACAACAGCATAGTACATCAGTGTCATACCTAATTACCATTCTCAGAGGAGTAAGCCCATTAATGAGCTGCACTGAAACCAGATCTGCATACTAATTAGGGAGCTGCCTTGGAGGATATTAATTAGGGGTGACACTTTCAGGGCAAGTTCTACTTTCCTTCTTCTTATCCCATTTGAGACATAGCTGTGAAATGTGAGGACAATACAAATACAGACAAGATGGGGCATTACGGAGACAGCCTATTGCAATGTCAGAAGATGTGGCCATAAAATTTATAGCAATATACCTTTTAGGACTTGCTACTGTCTCATGGAAAATTCTAGAAAGGTCCTAACCACATTTCCTCTAACATCCTTCACTTAAACTAAGAATGAAAGATGTGAGGAAACCTGTTCCTTTGTCTCCATAGAGGTAACCCTCCTGTTCCTTTCATTTACACTCCTCTGTTGTTAATATAAAGGTCTTGTAGAAGTTCAGTAACCTTGGCAAATGGTTGGAGCACGTGCTAGGAAACAAAGAATTCTTATTATTGTCCTGGCTCTGACACTGACTCAATACTTTTTGCTTGATTTCTCACTTCTGTTTATTTTCTTGAATCTTGTATAGCACCTTCCTCACATATCCCTGAGCACTGTCTGATTTCACAGCTCTGGACAGAGGACCACACTTCATCTACAGCACCACCCTGCTCCTAAAGCAAGCTTGAACAGCCCATGAAAGAGCAGGTTGGTAACTCTCAGAACTTCATAGATTGCTAAGTTTTATTGTTAAGACTGGAGGTGGGAAATAAGCAGCAGGAGTGAGAACTCCACAGAAAGGGAGGTCCTGTTTAGAAGTGTGCATCACCAATTTCTTTACTGGACAGCTTCATATATTGTGTTTGTATGTGATTCACACATTTTGTCATGATATCAGTGGACAAATAATTTCATCTGCTAGTGAACTGCAGCCACCTTACTCACTATCTTCACTAATGCATCCTTCCCATTAGTTCTGGGTGTCTCACAAAATGAGGAGATAAGCATAACAATTGCTAGACTGGATCATGTCTACAGGCTGTATAGTGCACTATCCTGACTCCTGTTGCAATCAGCATCAGAAGCTGCAGAGGAAAGTGTGCAATTATGCAATTAACAACTTGCCAATAGGGGAAGTTTCCTCCTAAACCCTTCAGTTATTAATTGGCTGATGCCCTCAGGCATAAGGGCATTATCTCTCTCATTCCTTTCTAGCTTGTCTAATTTAATTGTGGATACTTTTGTTTGCTGTGTAAACACCTCTTCATCTTTTGAATTCTGCTGAGCTTTTGACCCCCAACTTACCATGTTGCAGTGAGTTCCACTGCTTAATGACACTATGTAAAATGTACCTATTTTTTTCTTCTTAGGAACTATAATCATTCTCTTCCAGCTTCACCATTTTCCTTCTATAATGCAGATTTCTTGCAACCTTACACTCATGCTTCAGTTTAGCTTCTCTCTTCAAAATCTCAATGCTAGTTGCTGATTTGTAGGAGAGACTTGTTTAAACTGTTGGTGTCAGAGATAGATAGTAGAAAAAGGTGAGTAAAGAGGGGAGCCTGGCATTTCTTTTCCACATGGGAAGAACTGGGAATCAGTCTGCTATTTTCTGTTAGTGACCATTTACTCTAGATCCCTTGATTTCTCTGATTGAGGCAATAGCACACAGACAGCTTTTGAGACAGCAGCTGCTGAGGGAGCCAACAGAATATTCTGATATTTCTCATCCTTTTCCCTCTAGGCTGAGGTCACTCACCCAATGTCAGGGAGCAGCAAGTGCAGGGCTACTCCACAATGAAGGTAAGAAAGACAGGAGCTGAGGGTGACCACAGCACACACAGTGTCCTCGCCAACCAGGATGCAGTCCCACAGTATCCAAATAGGGCCAGAGTGGTGGTTAAGAAGAGGCTTTACTGACAGTCTAATGATCAATAATCATGAAATGACTCAGCTCCAGAGTGCATCCAGGAAGCTCAGTTATCAAGTCAAGACAGCTGGAGATAAGGCTTCCTGCAACCTAACTCAAGCCAAGACTGGGAGCCTGGGTCTGAGCCTAAAAGCAGCTCCTGGACCAATGGCAGAGGGCGTGTGGGTGGAAGACCCAAGTGAGGCTTGTCAGGGCAGTTAAGGCACATTGGTGCTCTCAGGGCTTTGGTATTCAAGTCTATGACTAGCAGGGAGTCTCATCTGTATGTAGGCATCAGTGGCAGAAGGCAAGCCTTTCCTCTGTTGTGTGGATGTTCTGTAAGCCACTAGCAGGCCAAGCAAGTTATTCCTATTATAAATTCATATAAGACTCAATGGGTACAAGCAAGTTGGGGTGACCGTTAGATAGTGAGGAAGTTTGCTTTCATTGACTGTCTTATACTGTTTCTTCAATTGCCCCAAGTACCATCATATTTGAGAGCTTCCAAGGAGCATGTGAAGCACCAAGATTCACTGTGTGTTATTCTTTTCCTCTCTCCAAGGAGACAACTGTGTGTGCTTTTTGTTTCAGAAGGGTTTGGAGCTTGTATCCTAAAGCCTACTGTACAGTTTATTTGTGACAAGGAACACTTGCACTTTGAGGAGAGGTCAGTTGCATGACAGACAAGTCTTAGCTCCTGTAGGAGCTCAGTTCATCTCAGACCAGCTCCTGTAAAGCATCTGTTGCCTGCAGACAGAAATTTAGGCCTTGAAGTCAAAGGACACATTCCTGTGTACTTTAAGAGTCAGCATCATGCCTAGCACTATGCGTCCTGCCTCTGTCTGCCCTGGCAGCCATGGATGCCTTAGAGGCCAGCCTTGAAAATAGCCTTGCCTAGCTTCCACATTGCTAACTGTGAGCCTAGCCTTGGGCACAGTGGGAGCATGCCTCCCACCAGGTGTAGGACCACATGAGACCACATATGCCTGACATGATACCTTGCTGCCAGGCACAGCCTCCAAAGTAATCCCATGGGTTGACTATGAAGGAGCCATACAGCCCAAAGCCAGGCAGAGTGCAATGCATTTGTTTTTCTTTGCACAGCTCTTTTTCACTGTGGAACAGGCATGGCCTATGAGTGTCAGCTCCTGATGCCTTTATGCCATGGGTACAGGGCAGTGATGTGTTCAAAGAAACATTGCTGTGTTCTATTTTCAGATTTATCTGTATGCTAGGGATAATTTCCCCAGCGATTTTCTTCTCAAATTCTGGTTTACCATCCCCTTGTCAGAGATGACATATCCTACTAGCTTCTAAACATGCTTTGGAAGAGCACATTTTCTGTCTTTGGATTGTGCCAGATGGCATCAAGTGATTAGTGGGTTTAATATAAGAAACTTCCCAAAGGAGGAACCTCCAAGTTCCCACTACAGGGTCTTCACCATCCCTCTGCTCCTTCCTTGCCCAAACTTCAAATTATGGTAGCTGACCCCCTGCTGCAAAACTGAGTCTTCTGCTACTCTATCAATACACTCCAAACATTTTTCAGGAACAAAGTGGAAAGCATTTCCAGCAAATGCTTTTAATGGCACTTTGTTTGCCAAGAGATGCTGCCTCCTGCCTTGGTTATCATTATGAGAAAGAATTTTTGCTTAAATAGGAAAACAAGTGATGTTTTTTCCCCTGAGTTTCTCATATCTCCAGCTAAGTAGCTTCTGCACTCAAAGGCAAAGGGACATGGCCTGTGCTAAATGGAAGAAAATATTTGGAGTCCCCTTTTTTAAAAGCACCGATTTGTAAGCATCACCTCACCACTTCAAACAAAATCTTCAGGGCATCTGTCTCCCTCCTCTCAGATGAGATCAGATAGATTGTGTTTCTGGTATTTTTTGGACTGTAATCCATGCTAACATGCATGCATTGTTTCTCATGACTAGACCCTACCTATTATTATATTATGGCCTCATATTTCAGTTCAGGAATTTTTGATAAATTTCATGTCAGAGATGTTGAGGGAAAACACATCTCCCTTCATAAAAAGGTTACAGCAAATAACCAATAAGCTAACTGAGTGCCTTTGCCAGCTGTGGTCCATTGCCTCATGAGAGTAATTTGGAAGGATGTTGCTCTTCAGCTACCCAACAGGCCAGTATCTCTGAGGGAACATCATCTACCACGGTCCAACACACTCTGTCCCGTGGTTGAATGGTACAAGGCACTGGAGCATGATGGATTTCTTCAGATTCTCTATTCCTGTGGGCCTCCTGACAAGCTCTTTGCTTTAGACTTGGCCTCTCTGCTCAAGTCGCAGCTGCTCACACCTTCCAGCCTTTATTACTTTTATCTTGAGGAAACATTTAAGCAAGGACAAAAATCTCTCTTGTGACAGAGCACAGTGAGGACCTCACTGTAACAGGCAGCATCACTATTATCGCACAAAATGGCAAATCCCAGGGGCAGACAAGGTGTGACTTTCAACAGCCATATAGCTATACTATCTATTCCTTGAGAGGGAATTTGAAACTTGTGACTACTGAAAATCATGCCTTCTTCTGTTAAACAGGATGATAGTGCAGTTCCTCCCTCGCTCACAATCTATCTTGAGTGGCAGACTGCAAACTGCCTACATGGACAGCCTATTCTTCCATATGGTGCCCAGGGTCAGAGATCCTGAACATCACTGTAACACAGACACCAAGTGATCACAAATTCAGATTTATGGTACATCTGCAGACTGTTCCTCTTCCACTGCCACCCTAGCATCTTTTTACTGATTGAGCCAAAGCAGTTTAAAAAGATACCAATTCCTGCTGATTGTTACAGTCCTTCATATGGAGATGACTGCCATCACAGCTAAGATAGATACACAAATACTTGTCTAAACATGCCTTAGGATCTGATGGACCTGTAGCATCTTACTCTGCTCCAGCTAGATCTGCAAAAGTCACCTGGCTGTGCTTTTATTACCTGCTCTATCACATGCCACTAGGTCCAGTCAAGGATTTAATCACTACAACACCACATCTTTCCCTCCTGCACCGAGGTATAATGCCCCACTGCTCTGGCTGTATCAGGATACTGCACATCTAAACACTGTGTGCCCACTTAGCTGGGGAGCCATGAGGAGATGCAGAGAGCAGTGTGAGATCATACAGAGGGAGGGCAGCAGGGCACAGTGGGGAGGAGCAACTGCCAGGCACACATCTATGCCATACCCCTTCCCCAGAAGTTCAGGAGGTCTCCAGACATCACAGGTATGCGATAATATGTTAAAGCCACCTAAACTATATTCTGAAGCATATAAGGGATGTCCTGCATCGCACACCAGCAGGAGGCAGCTGTCTTCCATAGCAGGGGCTAGAAACAGGAGCTTTACTGCTAGATATGGTGTCAGCCAATGAAAATATGGTCCTTGTGAATTATAGAAAAATTTCTGCGGGCAAATGGAGAAAAACAAGCAGCTGCACAGCTTCCTGAGCTGCGACAAGCAGCCTGCCAGTGCAGTTCCCCTTAATCAAGATGGGCCACTGCCCACCTCCGTCTCCTGATTAGCCCTGTCCTTAGCTCTCAGAGTATTTCTGTTCACTTAGCCCCAGGACTGTGGCCCATAGAGGGCATACCCCGCCCCCGCCAACACCCACAACAGAGGTACACTGACACAGGCACAGCCAGGCCAGCAGAAGAGGCCCCACAGCCCCTGGCACCACAAGCAGTCCCCAAGAGTACCTAAAGCAGAGGGGGGGAAGGGAGGTAAGTCAGTCGCAAGTTGCCAGACACTCAGGGGCTGTTTGAGTGGCACTGCTTTTGTCTCATAGCTTTTTGTCCTCACCCCCTCTGGGAGGTCACCCCCACCTGTGTCCATGTCTGTCCCTAGCTCTGCTCTCTGCCTGACCAGCTGTAGCTTTTTTCAGCGGAGAAGAATTGGAGTTTCTTGAGAAGGAGGCGGTCACACTGCATCCCAGGCACCGTATGCCATTAACAGCCGTGTTTTCCACAGCATACCTGTCTGACGGCCACAGCACAGCAAGGCACACATATGGGGAGCTCTTGTGTAAAACATACTTGCTGATACTGCACATTGCTTTTGGCTCAAATCTGATGTTTGCTCTGTGTTCACACAGCCTCCCTTTGCCTGATCACCTTTCTCAGAGCAAGCTCCTGTTCTCATTGCCACCTTGCTTTTGTTTTCTCTTTTTTTTTTCTTCCTCTGCTACTTCCCTAAACCAGTTTTGTGCCAAGAGCAGCCATAAATGTTTACAGCAGAGTCTGTCCTTTGTTTCTTGAAGCTCCCTCAGCATTCTCCACCTCAGGGGAACAGGGTTGAAGAAAGCTCACCTTCTGCATCCTCTTTTACCTCTTTTACTGACTTTCTCATCATTGCACCCACCTCTTTCACCTGTGCCTGGGCAGAAGTAATCCACATTGCAATGCCACATAGCCCACGTTCCAGCTGAAAACTATATGAAGCTGCAGCCTGATCAGTGGGCACATGACGTGGTTGCTTGGCCCGTCCGATTGTGGGTGTTTGCATGCAGCCCAGGATGCATGTAGGCATCTGGGAAGCTTCAGGATAAGTAGCAACTGAGTTACCTGTGGCTTGTAGCTGCTGTGAGGGCTGAGCAGTAGCTGTGATGACACGGAAGAGTGACTACATCATAAAAGAAAGGCCAGAACTTTACCTTGGTCCTGTTCTGGGCACCAGTGAACATGGAATGTAACATGTCCATCTGGAGAAACCTCTCTCCCTCCCTGACTCGAAAGGGAGCCAAGCTCCTTACCCTGGGTCTTGTCTTCCCTGACACGGAGGGATGATTGTAGGATTCAGCCTGGCACGTGTTCCAGCCTTTCTTTTTCACCCCCATTGGCACACATTTGGCCTGTCTCTGCCACTGGCTGATGATGCATCGCTAGCCAGGCAGAGACATATCAGCCTTAATAGGATGCCTAGAGTAAGTAAGTTTGGAGTCACTTCCCTACCGTTGTGCAGCCAGCAGCGTTTGCTGAACATACCTGCCAAAGCAGAGTTGCACAACTCCCACCCACTTCTCCTTTTTCTTCAGATCGTGTCCAGGAAGTAGCTGCATTCTCTGCACTGGCACTGGGAGGCTAGTTGGCAGGAATCAGCTACCTTGTGCCCACTGCAGTATCCCACTTCGGTCCAAGCCAAAGTGCCTAGAGACCAAGGCTCTTACCTTAATACTTTGCAGCTTGATCAAGTTGAAACCTGATCTGCTGTTCTGAGGCCAAGAAATGCCCAGATGACAAGTGGCAGGGGGAAGGGAGAGCAGGGCTCTTTCCCAGCATCTGGGAGAAACCAAACTGCTCCTTTAGAGGACAAATACCAAGGCAAGGCAAAGAAAAAGCTGCCAGAAATTGTCTTGACTCTGCTAGAAAAGTCAACAGTGAAAGATTCCAGAGAGATTAAAACCCAACATAATGTCTTAATTTATTGAGTGTTAATGTCCTGGTCCCTCACTGACAAGGAGGAATGAGGGGGAGGTGAAATTGTTCAGTAATATAATTGCCCCCAGCTTGACCTCAGCTGTCTTCTTTCCTTTGAGACTTTCACAGCTCAGAGAGATGTGAGCTGGAAAAGAGAGACTTCAGTGTACATAAATGTATCTGTACTGGTGTGTGGGTGTGTGGGGGGAGATTGGGCAGGGCTCTGTCAAGGAATCTAGCTTCCTTTTTCAATGCCAGTCACTTCTCTAAGCAGCAGTAACAGCAGTATTGTTTAGCGTTTATATCACTCTTTGCAAACATAGATCTCCAAGCACTTCACAGGAGGGAATTGTTGTCTCAGTTCACAGTGTGAGAAAGACTGCAACAAACTGACCTCAAAGATCACCCAGCAGTTTTGAGAGGTGGAGTATCATGGTCAGGGGAGGTCATTAGCTCAGAGTACTGCCTGCTTAGCTAGACTGCCTCTCTTTTGGAAGAATAAAGGCAAGGATGAGGTTTCACAGTTCCTTCAAAAGCCCAGAGATTAATGGGACCCAATGCAAAATATCAACAACTAAAGAGATTCAGAGAAGAGCAGTAAACATGATTAAAGGGCTTGGGAAATTGATTCCCGGGGTGGGAAAGAGAGCTAAATATGTATAGCTGCCTGGTTATGCCCAAAGGAGCATACTTAACCTGCTACAAGTATTTGATGGAAGAATAATTGTCTTGGGAGGACTAAAGGTGTTACAGCTATGAAGAATAGGGTGAAATTAAAATGGTGGGGATTTATCCCCTGATGGGCACACGTGATAATGGAGATGCTGAACTGTCTCCCAGAGGAAAGCCTATTGCTTCACTCGTTCAGAGCTGTCTGGGAGACAATCATTCTCCGATAAGGCAGTGGACTCTTGAGGTTTTTTCAGCACTTGGTTTCTGTGGACTAATAGAGGTTTCCCGTCTCAGTATTCTGTTGCTAGGGGTCAGCTGGGTTTTGTTTTATAAATTCTGATGACAGCTAAGGGAAACCCAGCAAATTTGTATCACTAGAGAGCCTAACCAAACATTTGCCTCCAGAAACACAAAGCCACTGTATTAATATAACATGCCTCCAGCCCTTTGCTGTAGAGGACGGGGCATTGTTACTCTTGTCAGAAAACTGAGGGACTAAAATCTAGCATTTCTTATCATTGGGGAAATATTGCAGATGGCTGTTTGCTGTAGAATGTACTGACCACAGATCTCAGACTGATGCTATCTGACAGCATGAAAAAATACAACAGTTGTCAAAAGAGAGCATTGCAGTGTATACACAAGGCTTCCCTAAGTAGAGCCAGTGAGCACAGGTTTTGCCCACTCTTTTTCTTCGCAAACCACCTTCCACTGCTGAATGCAGTGAAACCAAATGGTCTGGGCTCTGCACTTAAGGAAACCAAGTGCACTGCACTCAAGGAAACCAAGCGCACTGCACTCAGCTGCCTCAGGCAGCAGAAGGCGGCACATTCATGTATTTTCTGTATTTTCTAAAATGCCCATTGTCTCCTACTGGGAAAAGTTACTTTTCTAGCTCTTTCTCACATTCAATCTCTTCTGCCTGGCATCAGGATGAAGTAACACAATGGTTATGGGACAGAGTTGCTCATTTTCTACAGCTACTTTCCTTTCCTTTTGGGCTGGTTCTCACAGTCAGAGGATATCTACACTAAGGCCACATCTAAAGATAGTTAAAGCAAGTTGAGGGGTGCTGACAAACAAACCTCAGGAAGCAGGCATGAAAGAAACGTCACCTCAGGCAGGGAGCCTGTGGCTAAAAGTTGGAGTCAGTAAGCCTTTCATCTGGCGTGGTAGCAGCCAGGAAAGGGTGTGCCTTAGTGACAAGGCCTGGAGTGGTCTGTGATTTCAGGAGCATTAGGAGCATGGGCCGCTATAACAAGCAAGGAAACTGCTTGCTTTCTTCCTTCCCTCCTTTACAGTTCTTCCTTTCAGTGTAGGAAAGCAAACCTACCTGGTTTGCAAAGCCCTTAGACTAGAGAAACAAGCATTGCCTTGTAGAATGTCAGTAGCACATGTTTCTGGAAGACTGAAGGGCAGGTGGTACTGCCTTATAAATCATGTAAATATGCCTGGTGTGATAAATGCCTGCTGTGTTTTGCA
The DNA here is from genome assembly GCF_003343035.1 of Apteryx rowi. NCBI lineage: Eukaryota > Metazoa > Chordata > Aves > Apterygiformes > Apterygidae > Apteryx > Apteryx rowi. Next base: position 62,563 of record NW_020451136.1, read on the forward strand.
TAACATCTGGAACAGCACAGAAGAGACCTTGGGGTTGGGAGGGAGCAGAGAGTGAACATTTTTGAATGTTATGAAAGAGACAAAGATGGTGTCACCATATGGTCAAAGAAATAGAGATGCCCTACCATCCTCTTTTTGATGGAAAGGCAGCTGCTGGGGCACAAATGCACAGCAACCAAAGAACATTCTTTCTGTTTCGTTTTATCATGAATTGACAGTATAAGGGTAAGGCCATCTGTGCCAGACTAAAAGGACAGAAAGGGGGTGAGGAGAAATTACGTGGCATCCAGATGAGCAGGGTGGTTAATTTCTCTGGGGTTAAAAGGAGAGGGAGGGGAGACAGTAGAAACCAGTCTTCTTAAGGACTTCCAGGAATGACTACAACCATAACAAGGATCAGGGCATGTGAAGAACCAGTCTGAAACCTGAGTACGATTTTCACACCTTTGTTTGACCAAAGTAGCTTGAATCATCTACATTATATCCTTGGAAAATAAATGCAATAGGACATCTCTTGTTACAGAGGTTAGGCACTGCTTAACCTTATATCATCCTAGAAAGCAAAAATGGCAGCCCAGTCTGCGATAATTGTTTCAAACCTCCTTACTTCCCTGTCCTCCCACTAACATGCAGCTGCCATGAGAAGTGAAAGAGAACCCATTCAAGCTTATTTCCAACACATATTTGTGAGCATTACTAAGTACAGCCCTAGGAAGCAAGGACTCAGTGTTCTTATCATACCCTGTATGATTAGATCATCCTTCTTGCCTAAGACCCCAGTGCTCCAACCCATGTATCGAGTTCATTGCATCCCAGGCACATCTGGAATCAAAAGAAACAAGGCAGGGAGGAACCTCAGGAAACCATCTAGCTTATCCCTTGCCATGAGGTAAGACAAACTAGACCTGAACCATTCCTGACAAATATCTGCCTAATCTGCTCTTAAAAAGCCTTCCAATGATGGAGTCTCCGCACTCTCCTCAGGCAATACATTCTGGTGCTTCACTACCATGACCATTTTATTTCTAACCTGAATCTTCCTTGTAGCAATTTAAGCCCATTATTTCTTGTCCTATCCACCACAGACATGAAGAACAGTTTATTACCTTTTTCCTTGCAGCAGCCTTTTATACACTGGAAGACTGTTACTACCTTCCCCCCCATCAGCCTTCTTTTCTGTAGGCTAATTAACCCCACTTCATTTAAACTTTTTTCATAGGTCATATTTGCCAGAGCACTGATTACTCTCATTACTGTCCTCTGGACTCTCTCTGATTGGATTCCTGCTCTTTTTAAGTGTGATGCTGGAAAAAAAAAAATAGCAGGTCCACACACTCTGCAAATGGTTATTTGGGTACACTGCTTTTCTACTGATCTTAAGCCCGCACTATGTTTCCATTGGAACATTTTGGGTTCTATTCTATTACTATCTTGCCACTTCCCAAGGAGGTTCAGGTTTATTTTTGCCTCTCCATAACCCCACCTCCTGTACAGCTGCCTAGGCCCAGGTCCTTGTAACGCAAGGATGATTTCCTCATGACTTTACAGCGCCACACACTGGGCAAGAGATGAAACAAGAGTTTGCCGGCCTGAACTTATGTAACGATACAAGAGCCCTAAAAGATTGAGGTGTCTAAATGTCTGTCCTACTATACGGAAATTTGTTTTATCACCAAGAAGGATTTAAGGATAAAAGAATATGTTCATTTAAAAATTTAGATTTGCAATAATGAAATTGAGTCATAAAAAGATAAAACAATGTTATTAAGATCATATTTAACATAAAAATTCTCCATTGAGGCTTCAGAATGGTTTTCTCCAGTGCCTATCCCTCCAGATGAGTCAGAATTGAAAGCAAAATGTTTGCAAGATGGGCAGTTCCAGGAAAGTTGCTTTGCTATGCATTGTTTGTACCAAAATAGAGTACCATCATTGCTGTATGTTCTCTTTTATGATACAGAAAGCATGCTGCAAAATTAATAGAATTCAGCAGTAATTGTTCTAAAGTCAAATGCCTTGTAATGCTTTAAAATCTTTATGCATTTGGAAATGTCTTTGTAGTCTGATTTGGGCCATTTACTTCCTGAAATATCAGCTTTAATAAAAGCAAAGATGAACAAGAGTATGAGCCAATGTACCTTTGATCTTGCTCTCTGTTTCTATTTCTGCCACTACTGTAAACAAGTCTCCCATGCAAGGCATTGGCTTAGTTAACCCCCCTTGGGGCCAACACCTGGAGCAGGCCAGGAAAGAGATATGGCAAGTGAGGCATGGTGGTTGGATGAAGGGGTGGAAGAGCGAGCAGGGAGCAGAACTGGCACATGGAGACAACCCTGGCTAATGATTGTAAGGGAAGGAAGGTTGAGATCTCTTATGTATGTGGAATTCTGATATTGTGGAAAGAAAAGGAGCAGCATAAACCAGTATCCAGAAAATGCAGTTTACTCCCTGCAGACACTTGTAATGAAATGCCACATGTTGTATTTGTTGCTAATCTCCACTCTACTGCATTTGCAGACAAGCCACTCCTATAGCTTTCCTTCATACAGCCTCACCATAGCTCCGCATAGCACACATTTCCCAGCTGGGCTCAGCTTAGAAGCTTTTAGTGGATTGGGGTGGGGGGTGGGGGGAAGAGCAAAGACAGGATGGACTTTGCAAAAAGCTCTCCATCACACTGTTTGAGGGTAGCACTGCTTGCAAAAGCACTGTCCAGTGTTTTTGATGCAGAGCAGGAACACTTTCAGTTTCACTGAGGGCATCTTTTTCCTGAGTCAGCAAAGCTCCTTTTCTTTGATTCAATGTTGGACCAGCTTCAGAAGTCATCCCTCATTTTCATCTGCTTGGATGGTGTCCGAGCAGTCCTTGATGGTGTCCAAGCTGTCCTTGATCCAGAGATTGTTCTTCAGATGGGACTAACTTGTAGTCAATGCAGTGAAGTCTGACACTGCTGAAAGAGTCACTGAGGAATCATGCACAGTCATTAACAAGACCAGCTCTCAGCATAGGCAAAACAGTAAGTAGCCTAGAAAAAAAAGAGTGCTAAAAGGACACCAAGACAACCTCAGCTCCACTTTGGCTCTGCCAGTTCCTGCTGCTGCAAAGGAATAGCATGGAGTGGTATCTGTTGCCTGCGTCAGGTAGAAGCCTCGAGCTGGGCCCACTCAATACTACTACAGTCACTACTACAGTCACTCAACGCTGCTCATCAGCATTTGAATAGACTGGTAAGAGCTAGGCAAGGGAACCCTCCAACAGGAGAGGGCACACACAGAAGGAACAAATTGGTCCTAGTATGGGGCATTGCAGTGTGGGACAGCTGCTAGATGACCACCAGAGATCGGATAATTAAGAACATGTCCACATGAACCCTAAAGCATATCCACTCAGGGAGGACAGACTGCTTTCCCAGAAGGACTTGTTAGTATTAGCATGATGTAAAGTGCTATGGAATTCCTCATAAAGGCATGCTGTGCATAGCTGCAAGGCACTTCAAGGCAGACGAACATTTAGAGCCTCAAATATATAAATACCCCTGTTATATAACAAGATTTGAGTTATAGTTTTTACAGCCTTGGTGGAAATCAATCACAGCTCAGTCTCTCAGTGAATATCATTGCAGAACTGAAATGACTCTCAAACTGCTGCCAAACCTTCCTATACATAAGCCCTAGCATTCACTCTTCTTGCCATCAGTTCCTGCAGTAAGCGAAGTGGGATCATCCAGTCAAAGTTTCAAGCCTCAACTTCTGTTTTGAAAGGCCCAGGAGCACAGCTGAAATCCACTGCTCCTTTCTCAAGCACAAACCCTTTACCAGGCTCCCTCTGTGGACAGGCAACATTAACACTTCTCTGTATAGTTGTTCAGAAAGGAGTGTTGTTCCACAGGCTATTCAATGACATATAGCTCCCACTGCTAATCCTAAAGTGCTTTCTAATGTCATAAGCTATACACGTTACAGAGATTAGAGCTGAACAAATATTTCACTATAAATCATTTGTTCAGTAAGTTTCATATATTTTTTTTCTATTTGTGAACTGTCTGCAAACTGAAAGCCAAATTCCAAAATTCATTCATTAGTCAAAATTACCCATGAGTTTCTTCTGCAGATATTTTTGGCCCTGCAGGCCATTCATGGACACTTTGTTATGAATAGCCTCAATTCAATGCTTGGCTGGTTTACCTGCAGCAGTGATGTGGATGTGTCTCTGTTCTGAATGAAAATTCACTTTCAAGTATGAACTAATATTCACAGTGAATTTCTCCCCCTACTCACTCAGCCCTGGTAGGAATCAGCCTATTCAGTCCAGCTGGGTGGGTTAAGCTGTCCACATCAGCACAATGGGCTGGAAAGGGAAGAAAGCCATATCCAGTTGAAATTGTTCTGCATAAAGGCAGGATGGGAGTATTCTCCCGGATGGGTGCAAAATGTCAAAGTAGATATCTTTGCTCTTCTCTGAAGGATGACAAACAGACATAAATGAGAAGATTGCTACAACTTCTATAGCACAGCATCTCCTTGTGTAGCACAAGGATATCTGCTCTACCATTATCCAAGAAAGATGGTTACCTTCTCTTTACTCAGTGTTCTGATAGTGAAGTAACATGGGTGAGTTTTGAATCAAAGCTAGACTAGCTCTCTCGCCAGCCTGCTTTCCAGAGGGTTAATCCATCCAGTATGTTTCCAGGGAAATGGAAGGGGAGTTTGTAAGCATCCTTCCCCTTTCTAGAGAAGAAAGTAGATGAAGTAGAACATAATGCATTGTAAACACCAATTTGAAGTTTGAGTTACTGTTGAACAAGCCCACAGGCTTCTCTTGTCCTGTTATCTGTCTCCAAAAGATGTTCTTCACATCAGATCATTGTGTTGCAGTCGCTGCTGCTGTCCGTACTGCCAAATCCAGCTGCTACTCACAGGGTGGCTCTAAACAGCAGCCGAGCTGCACCTGCTGCTCCCTGCCCATTCCAGCTTCTCAGTCAGCAGCTTACCAGGGCAGCAACACCCTGAAAGTCTCACACAGGAAACAAGAGGGGCTATGTGTGGCGTTTAGCACCACTGGGTTGCCCATAAGAAGAGATTTCACAGGCCAATGAGACATCACTACTTCTAAGGGCTTCTTTTCTTGTTTCTGGGGTTTTAATTGCTCCGTCTTGCTATTTCAGGACGGAAAAGCAAATCCAAGGACCTTCCCTGTTGAGATTTCAGATCAGTTCATGGGCAGCTGGGAAAGAATAGTAAATGTCCCCCAGCTGGAGAAAATGTTGACTTTATTTTGACAAGCCCAAAGCCACAGCGAGATCAAGCAATGATGGGAAGAGGGGGAAGAAAAAAAAAAAAAAGACTTAAACCCAGTAAACAACTGACAAACCTGAAAGCTTTTCATTTTATGATAAAAAAGTATTCCTATTCCTTCCCAAGAAAAGGAGACATTTCCTGTGAAAGTATTTCACAGGAATTTCATATGAGCATTTTGTCATTTTTCTTTTTTTGCCAGACAGTTTTGAAAGAGCTTTAGTTCAGGCTGAATAACAGTTATGCATGTCTCCAAATAGCCATTTGAAAGGGATTTGTAGCCCTTGTACAAGAAAGACCCCTTTACAGTGCCTCCAGAATGCACACACAATCCTTCTCTAGTCCCATATCAGTTTGAGCTTTGTACATGAAACCTGTTGAGCATCAGTCTATTCAAGACACTGCTTGCCATTTCTCTCTCCTGCACCTTCTGCTCAAAACACTTCCAATCCCTTTTCACTAGTTCTCTATCCCTTTTCCCATCCAGTGTTTTTCCCAGGCTTGACGACTCATCTTTCACCCACTTCTCTGCCCATGTTTCTTCACTCAGCTTTCTTGTAGCACCTTTGCTGAAGCCTCTTGACTTCTTTTGAAAGGCTCCTGTGCCCAAAGCTGAAACCCTGACTCCTTCTGTGAAGCCTTTTTTGTCATTCTTCGAATCTGTCCCTCCATGAGATCTGGCTTTCCAACGCCTTCTCTCAGAAGCTTGCAAGCAAATCCAGCGTTCCCCTACTCTGCCAAACGTACATACATTACTCAGTAGGAGACTACAAAGGCACACATGAAATGTGCCCACTCATTCATCTTATTGTCAGTCTTCTTGCATTTCTCAGGAGAGTAGACTGTAAGCTCCTTGGAGCAACCACCATGGCCTTCTTCTATCTTCAAAAGTTCCTACCACTTTCATCATGGCAAAAAACAAACAAACAAAAAACAACCAAAAACCCAACTAAGCACTACTTCACCTAGAATGGAGATGAAACCCCCTTTTGGTTTGCAGCAGCAGCTGTTAAACAGTGAAAAGCAAAGCTGCATCACAGCAGGGAAGAATTAGAGGGAAAATCCTGAAGCTGGTTAAAACTGCTTGGTCAGGAATTTATGGAGGTAAAACAACTTACCTTTCTAACTGTAGAATTTAATCAAATGTCAGGGTTTTTTTTTTTACTTACTGGGACACCCAGGGCGGGTGTGTGTGTGTGTGTGTGTGTGTGCATAGCTGTAATTCTTGTGGAAAAAAAAAAAATCACACACAAATAAAACTCTTGCTGGATTTTGTTAACTTGGAAGAAATTGTGTATTCACTCAAAACTACAGTGCTTCTCTCAGTGCATTGCCTGCTGCCACCCCAGCCTTTTAGCAGCTTAGCACAGCTCCTCAGCCAGCCAGGCCCTCCTTGCTACAAATGCAGGAGGGTGAGGGATCCTAGCTAGAACTGCATCTCCCCCTCCATCTCCTTCATCCTTTCCTAGGAAACTCAGAGGATTTTTCCTCTCTGATATTGGCCTTAGAAGACATGAAGGTTGCACCCAAGGTTGTATGAATGAAAGCTGCAGTCCTTCCTGCACAGCAAAGGAATGATTGCAAACCTAGTGTACTAAAAGGGGAGGAAAAAAGATGCACTGCTAGCAATTCTCTTATTTGATTTTATTTTTCTTCTCCCACCCTTTCCTTCGGAGCTATGTAAAATGATAAGAGTAAGGAGAGATTTAGCTTAAATTAGGTTTACAAATAGCCCAGTGAATAGGGAAATGAGATGCATATGCTACATGTTAAAAGTGTCACTACCACGCAGTCCAATGTGACTGGGATTTGGAAAGAAGCTGGGTCCTAAAGATTAGGTGCAAAATACTGTCAGTCAGGAGGATGCTGGAAGGTTTCTTGGAGCACATCTTTCAAACCGCTTGATGCTGCTGCCCCCCGACGGTCCCTCCTAGCAACCTGCCTGCATGCATAGAGGACACCAGTGATTAAGACTGGGCTGGGAATCATTTGCTACAGGCTGGTGCTGCTGGGCTGTAGGAGGACTTCAGCCCTCGCAGTGCTGGGTGAGCGTCAGAGCAGCTGGGCTAGGGCAGTGGCAGGGGGACACGTGCAGGGGTGACCCTGAAAGAAATGGTCATTTTCAAAGGTTTTAAGTGCAGTCATGGTCTGGAGGAAAAAAAGTCTATTAAAATGATGACTGGGTGCTCTCTATTTATTCCCTGTCACTGAGATTTATTTTCTGTCCAAAGAAGCTTTTTTTTTTTTCCTCCCCCAAACCATTGTCACTGCAGGCTCCATCTGGCAGCTGAACATCAAGCTGTGGTTTTCATACCTTGCAATAAGGGTATGTGCTGATAGTCAAAACTGCTGCCTTGGCAGCCCCAGAGACCAAAGACCTCTACCCACAGGGCGAACATATCACAGTTAGCTTCTCCCAAACACTGGATCCTGCCAGCTTGCCTCACACTCTTGGTCTATCAGCAACCATCTGCTAAAGCTGCTAGGGCAACTAGTCTCCATGGCCTGCCTGAAATCCCTGCTAAGCCTGCTGGCAGGGAGACGAGGAACAGTGGCTGCCTATTTTCATTACTCCTTTCTTTACTATCCTTGATGGATGGCATGCAACACAATGGCTGTTTGTATGATATCTGTTCCTCTCCAGATGATGGGGAAAGTAGGGTGTAGATTCTCCCATGATTTGGGACATCAGAGGTTGCTCTCAACATCCCTCTTGTTTACATATAAGCTCTGCAGCCTAGAGACAGAGCAAATGCCCAGGGATAAGCAGTTGCCTATTAAAAAGGGCAGCATTTTCACTGTGAGTGGTGCTGTTGTAACCGTTGGTTTATGAAGGAGTGGAATAGACTAAATTGTTCTTCTAAGAGATGGTAGAATGAGGTCATCAGTCGCTGGTGAAATCATTGGACTCTCCATGTTTATAACCTGCCAGTCAACCTCCTGAGTTCCCTCAGAACCTCACACTGGGGATACCTGGGCCTCAGCATAAGACTAAGAAAGCCTGGAAAGCTGGAGGTGACTAGGAGAAGGTGGAAGAGGGATGAACCCAGAGAGGAAGAGCGAGGTAAAGCCCACAGAGAGTGTGAGAAGGAACTGCAGAGGAGAAAGCTAAGGAATGAGGCAAAGGAAACTGGAAGAAAGGCTGCAGCTTCAGAGATGGGGTGGGGACTGAAGAGGTCAGGTGTGACCGCAAGGCGGGAAAGGGAGGGTCGAATATCAGTGTAGAGAGACACTCGAGGTTCATGAGGGGTTAAGCAAGATAGATTTAATAAAGGACTTTTACACTCCAAACTGTGTGGGGAGCCCTGAGAACTGCACAGAGGGGTCACTGATGGGAGGCTGCTGGACACATGGGTTGGACACTCAGGCGGGACTTGACTTGTATTCTAAGGTCTCCTTAATTCTACTAGAACTATTTCCTTATCTCAGCTGTGCTAACCTTGAGTAGCAGCTAGACGTTGTTGACAAAACAGACTATGCATGTCTGTCCTTGACAGCAATTTGGTCAGTGTGTAGAGAACATACTCTGGGACTGCTATCATGTACTCTGCCAGTCACTGACTCCTCGCCAGATCTTCCACAGGTGTTCTCACTACAACAGGGGAGAGGAAAAAGAAGGTGGGGGAAGTGGAAGAGAAGCAATGGCAGAGTCCTCAGAGAGAGGGACAGGCCTGTCAGCACTAGGAGAGGCAAAGCAGGATGGGGGGGGGGGGGCAAGAGAAAAGACCCCTTCAGGGCACGTATTATGGAGGAAGTAGCCAGGGAGGAGACAGTGGAGAAGGGGAAGAGATGGAGAAAGCTGGAGGGGCCTAGGACAGAGAGGGCAGCAGGGGATTCAGGCTCAAAAGGACAATCACCTTGGGGATGAGGTATAGGAGGAGGGACAGCATGGAGGAAGATGCAGCTGCCCCTGTCGGCGCTGCGGTTATCTTCTGGAAACAGGAGCAGGGGGCTTCAGGCTGACACTGTGCAAGATGAAAGCTCCCAATAAATGCTCAACGAACAACAGTTTTCACCAGCTTGCCTCCAAGCACACTCCTCAATGGCAAATAACCAGCATGCTGGTAAGCTGTTAATGCTGCAGCAGTCCTGTAGGGAGTGGCCCAGGCAACAGAGCTGGTGCTCCTGCCTGGTGTCTTGGATGAAATCTGAGCTGCCACACAGTGTAGCATGGACAAGGTCCTGACACCAGTATAAAGAGAAGAGTGGCACTCGTCCTGCTCCCCAGAGCAGCAATGCTCCTTCAATCAGCAGGGCAAGGCTCATCTCCTGCTCCCATGGCTAGGCAGCACCAAATCCAGGGGATGGTCCCTGCTCCAAGGCACCACCTACAACCCATGGGTAGTTTGCTTGCTCTGAGAGTCACAGACACACAGGACTAGCTGTCTGGGGCTCAAAAGCCGAGGAGCAGCCTCAGCAGTAGAGGTATGCAGCTAACTGCACTCTGCACCCAGGCTACACCCGCTTCATGTGAACTTACACTTACTGCATGTGCCTACTTACACTGTGCTGCATGTAGCTAGAAAGCTAAGCCCCCCCCAGGCTACCGCACAGATTGACAAGAGAAAGCCTGAGAGGTCTGCTTCAGCCCAGGTGCCTGGGCTTTGGCATGAGAGGCTTCATGCGCCACCCTAAACATTCAACATGTGTGCAGATATCTGGCATATCTGTTTGCAAAGTCAGACCTGCTTACAGAAAAGGCCTTTCTTGGCCCAGCAACATGGTAGCCAAAACTCTCCATTTCCTACATGGAGCACCAGAAACATGAAACACACAGTTCCCTCTTTCTCTCCTATTAGCAAAACGTTTATCTTTCTATCCAGGTCTATAGAGAGTTCTGGCATTAGCTTGGAGCATGCAGCTCTGAGACGTAGCTGGGAGTGATAAGACTACTACGTAGGTGTACACTAACCACAGCTCTGCCTGCAGGGGTAATACATAGCTCTCCCATGCTTAGGGAAAACTCACTGGAATTAAGTTTGCTTGATGCTGGATACAGCCAGCCCCTGATGGCTTTCCTGTCCACTGGAGGAAGCCACCAGGTTTGCCAAAGGTGATTGGAACTGAATTAAATCCTTTCTTGCATTTCTTAAGAGCTAGTCTGGGTGTGACTGGTCACTCACTTCAGAGAGCTGTAACCCCAAGTGACATGGGTGAAGGAAGTAGGCAGTTTTTAAAACCCAAGATAGCCTTAAGATGAAACCTAGCCTTTGATTACAAATAAATGAATAAGAATGACACAATACTGTATATTCCTAGCATACACTCCCTGTAGCATCTAGAAAAGTCAACATCCAGGGCTGACAAGATGCATATTGAGAACTATGTAGTTCATCCTTCAAAAATAAAAACTTTGCAAGGGAAAATAGTCAGTCAGAATCAATATTGGAAGCATTTCTTTTTTATTGCTGTGCCTAGGAAGACTGTGGACTCTCTGAGCAGAGATCTTTAAGAGCATGTTAATCATCTTTCAGGGAAGGATTAAATATAGTTGAGCCTCTTAGGTTCAGTGTATGTGTTTGGAGTGGGGAGATTAGATGATGTTTTGAAGTCCATCTCAGGCCTATTCTCTATGATTATATCAGTTTTCCAGATGGGGAATAGAAGTCTCAGAGAGACTGAAGCTAATATTTTCATTTTCAGGCTCCTGTGTTCAGACTAACCAATATGTATGTCTTTGACATGCACTCCAAGCATCCAGCTATGGCCCTTCAAGGTGAGTGTCTGCATCCCCGATATATTGCAGGTCATACAGCAAGTCAACGGCAAGCCAAGAGTGAAACCCATGCTAGTACCCTAGCATGTCTGCCGGATCACAAGTGCTCAGTGTACTTGTCTTCATTTAATGTGCTTTTTTTCTATCCTCTTGAATAATTTCCTTCCCTTAAAGGATATAAATCACATACCTACAAAGTAAGAAATTATTTAAAGAACACTTATATTTAAGCTCAAAGAGGAGCTTGAAGTTAACTCTCCAGTGGCTGAGATGTGACTGACTAGTGAATATGACTTGGCTGAAGACCCAGCTATAGAAGATACTTTATTGGTTTTAATACCAGCTGGCCTGCAAACTAGCTTTAGGTACACTGGGGTGTTCCTGAGGGTGAACACTATTACTATGGGTGAACACTATTACTACAGGTTAACTTAATATTGCCCTTGTTCATCTTATCTAAGTCAAACTACACTTCTCTCAACCCTAAAGCATGCTCACATGCACCAGGCTTTGCCCCAAGTTAACTCAGTCAGCTTAACAACTCCATTTCACTGCATGCCACTCTCAGTTGGACACAAGGTAACAGCGGTTCTCTTTACTTTTCTAAGCCACAACTTCATTTTGTCCCTGATCCTATTGCTGCTAAAGACAGGGGAAAATGCAGGAGGGGAGACATTCCATTGACTTCAGTAGCCTTGGACAGTTCCAAGTGTTACAGGTAATCTGTTGGTATAGAAAGGGACACTCTTCCTATTTATTAATTACAGCTTAGGAGCAGAAGCACTGCCAGGAGCTTTAGATGAACAACAGAAAGGTACTAAAAAAGAATAATATGCTGGGAAGAATCAGGGTGACCATTTCCTAAACAAACTAGTGCCTAATACCTGTTCTCTCCCGCTATTATGTTTCCTGTGTAATGCTTGCATTTGTGTAAGGGCTGTTCTCTTCCCCTTCTGTGCTCCACTCCAACAAGCAACAGATCTGCAACAGCTCTGAATAACACAAATCTAATTCTGAGACTTAAGTTTATGACAATAAAAATATGAGGCAAAGATCCCCCAAACCTATGTAAAAAAATAAAGAAAAACCTACAACCTGACTCAGAATCATTTGTGACCAACAAAAATCATTTAAAACTATCAGCAAATGATTTGATCAATTTTCATTGCAAACCTTGAACTTCAGTCTCAGAAGTATGACACAACTGTCAGGCACTTCAACTCCCTCCCAGCCAGTGGACAAATAGCTTTATGTCGGTTGAAAGAAAGGTTAGACCTACTGTGTGTATCTGGTGCGTGGTGGGGAGAGATGGGACACTATGTAAAGCCCAGCTGAAATGCTATACTACCAGAACAGTCCCATGGGCTGTATGCTCTTGGTTTGACTACCATGAACAGAAATGAGGGTGTGACACAGAAATCCTGATTATAAACTGAATTTTAAAGGCAAACAGCATTTTTTGAGTAGCTGGGCTTAGAACTGTGGTTTGGCCCATGTCGTAGACCAGCTTTTAGTAAACACAGATTTGGAACCAAGCTCTGATTTCACTCTTTGGTTAACAGACCCCACAGCCTGAGGCTGGAGATGGCTCTGTGTAAAGTAAAAAGCTTTGGAGTCTTCATCACATCCAAAATCTATAAGGGTCTTGTTTTCTATTTCCCATCCATGTGTAGTTGAAATGAAAATCAAAGTTGGGAGGTATGCTTATATTTATCTTGGATTTTGAACTAAAGCCTCACCCAGTTTGCTTGAGCAAGCACTTTGCTGTCATATCTGAACCCCAACTTTAGACCTCTTTGAAGTTCAACTAACCTGGGTCCAGTCCTGAGCATGGAAATGGGAGCCAGTCTCCCCAAGGTAACTGAAATCTCTTTGATTCCTGGAACTGGCTAGCAGGCAAGCAAGACTTAGTTTGCAGCAGCTCTTCTGCTGGGTGTTCTCCTAAGACAGCTCTGAAGCATTGCTGCAGAGTGGAGGAGCTAGAAAAGTCACCCAGGCAGCTACTCTCTTAATGCTGATAGCAGGGCAGAAGGACAAATTTAAGACAGCTGTGAGCCCACACGAGGAAATCAGTTGCACTGATGGGATAGGAGGTAGCAGTTCTTTACACAAACTATTTGTGGACCATCTGTTCCCCAGCCTTGCACACATACCAGTCCCTTCCTTGTGCCTTTGAATCACAGACCATCGTAGCAAGAGGAGGAGCTGGGAGGCTAAAAGCAGGCCATGGCAAAATCCATTTGCTTCTGTGACACAGGGAGAGCACTCAAGCCCCCCCATAGTAGGCACCAAAATACCTAGGGCAGATGCTAAGTAACAATCTTGGGAGAAAAAAGGGAGGAGGTGTTCATCCTCAGAGCACTTTCTTCTTTGCAGGACCAGAAGAAAAAGGTAGGAGAAGAAACCGACCTACCAGCTAATAAAGAGGTGAAGCATGGTGCAGACAAGCTGCACAAGTGGGCAACAGGAGCCGATGTAGTTCTTCATCCCTCCAGAGGATGTCACCGTAGAGCCACCAAAACCAGCGAGCTTTGTGATCCGAATCCGGACAGAGCGAGAATTAATACCTAATGTCAGGGTGCTCTTTGGACAATAACCCCAAACCTCCCTATTTACTTTCCCATAAGGAACCAGTTTTCCCCAGGCCAGAATGCACCTTTTGGGAGGGGAGGAAGGGTAGTGGAGGGCAGCACCCATCATGGTTTGAGAGATGTGCAACAGGTTAGCCTGGAAAACAAATGGGACATGCTCTAGATGACTAGGCTGAGCAAAAGCATAGGGTGCTCACGTGCTCTACAGACTTGCCTGCTTCCAACATCTTCTTGGTGTCTCTGGGCATAGATGGGTTGTGGAGTATGTGCTCATGCACAGGGAGGACCAGCAAAAGAAAGCATGACTGCAGAGACTGTTTGACTAGAGCACCGTTTTGGGGAGCAGACAGACAGCAGGAACAGGTTGCCTTCTGCAGCCAATGAGCAAATTCTCCCTGGAAAGAGCTGGTGGGAGTCTATGTATTTGTTCTTGCCTGTTCATGCATTTCTGTGGTTTGTGTCACAAAAAAGCAGTCTTTGATTTTGCATGTTTGTCCCCAGCAGCAAATCGTATCCAAAAAGTAGTAGCACTAATGATGCTCACAGCACATGCTGTAATATTTTCTGTCCCTAATGATGCATTTTAACTTTGAGAGTCTAATGCTGCACTGGCTTCTCTGCTAAATTAATTCTAGTCTCTGCTCTTCACTGCTGCATGAGAGACACATGGACATGCGTGCCTTCCCTCACAAGCCTCAATGTAAGAAGACAGGGAAGGCTCAGGAGTGGAAATGCTGTACCAGTGGTGCAGAGCAGTAAGAAAGGTTCCCTAGGCTCCTGTGCAGTGTTAGAAACTCCCACAGGTTAAAATGCTGCTGCTGCAACCCAAATCACATACCCATTACCCTGTCTCAAACGTATACATGACCCAATGATTGTAATACTTAGCTTGTCAAAGTGCTTTGAGATCCTATGAGAAAATCAACTACCTAAGAGGAATTCTGCAGTTACTGATAGTATCCAGTAAGCTGGACGCCAGGCTGTGTAGCTCAGCCCCTCTATCAAATAGATTGGGTTTAAATACAGGCCAGCTAAACAGAGCCTTTGAGCTTTACTGTTTCAGACAGGCTCTTTAGCTAATGTTTCTCTTCATGCACCATACTAGCTTTTTCATTAGAGTGTATCAGCTGGAACCAAGTCTTCATCCCTTCCCAAGTTTGATTTAATAAGTCCAAATCCAGGAGTTGACCCAGACCATGTCCAGGGCTAAAGAATCACTTGCTGTCATCCATGCAAGCTGTGTCTTAATCTCCTCTCTCCTTTGCTACCATTTCTTTCAGGGGTGGGGCTAGAGGGATAAATTAAATTTCCTGCCAACCCACTTTCTCATTCAGCCAAGTTACTGGGGATGTTGGGGGAAAGAGGAAATCAGAAACAACCACTAGCAGAAAATGGTATTAGAAGGTTTTGTAAGAGACTGGTATTATCCATGCACTCTGTCCCATTCCAGCAGGTAAGCACTGCTCCCTAGAACAAGGGAGCCTCTACCATGCAAAAAGGAAAACTGCTTTCATTTGCAGTCACTGTCTACAGAAACTCACCAAAGAAAACATGCTGGATCCCCAGAGTCAGAAAATCCCAAGGCTACCAAGTTTCTGCTTCCATACTCTATGCCCAAAGCCCTCAGCGCATATCTCCCACACCCCCTGCTGCCTGGCTGTGCAGGTGACCTAACAAAACCTTTCCCTGCACTGCCAGCCAGCTCCAACAGGAGCTCTGGGCTAGTGCCAGGCTCAAGAAACATCTTGCATGTGCTCCCCTCACTGGGGAAGTCACAGAGCTGGTATTCTGTGTAACATCCTCCCTGCACTTGCAACATGCGGAGGTAGATGTGGAAAAAGAAGTCTGATGTCCCTGATATTCACCTATTTCCCACCTGAGGAGAGACACAGCTCAGTGACACTCAACTCCCTTCCTCAGCACCCATATTCATGCTTCTCATGAGCGTGTCTTGCCTTATTCACAGGAGCAGAGCTGTAACAAGGGTGAGGCGTGGGGAACCCCTGCTCTGCAGGCATCAGGAGGACAAGCTGCAGGATGGCAGTGGCAGCAAAAGCAGGTGGCAACACCAACAGTTGGAGAAAGCAGAGGGAGAAGGGCAGCTCAACCATCAAGATATCTCACAATAGCTCTGCTCCAGACCTCCCTTTAATAGAGGCCGTCTGAAATCAATAGGAAGGCCTGTTCAGTTGGTTCTGAAGTCAATGCATGCCAGAGATCTTTCTCTGTTTTATTATCCCACTCTTAGAAATGTTCAAGAGCCTTTTAACAGAATCTGTTGAACCATTTTGGGTGCACTTGTTGGTGCATACGTGCACAGATTTTCCCACTTGCTCATGAACCAACAATGCCATGACTAGGAAGACTGCAGTTAGATTGCTGACTTATGCACTTGAGGAAGCTGGGATGCAAAATGTTTCCTCCAAGAGAAACAGAGTTATCTCCAAAAAGTTTACCTCTGTGTTACAAGAAAACCAGAAATTTATCATGAAAACTCCCCTGTCTTCTTCTTTTTTTTTTTTTTTACGGGGGGGGGGGGGTGTCAAAACATTTCAGTTTGATTTCTTCTCCCCAGTGCCAAATGGATCATACAGCAACGTGGTCCTGGGTGTCATCTGAGGCTGCCCTAACTTTAGGTGCTCTTGAAGACCTAAACCATGACATAAGGAATTTGATCTCCTGAGCACCCCAGATCCTCATAGGGAAGCCAGTGAGGACACTGTCTGGTAGACTGGGGTCCACTGGAAACATGCCTGTGTTCTGGCAAGAGTTTGTTGAAGTGGATGTGTTGGGTAACTTTCTTTTCTTTAGTTCAGATGAATCAGCAGCACACAGTCCAAAAGCTGTGTACATTTAAAAACTCCTGTCAGTCTCCAGACCAGGTTTCCCAAACTTTCAAAACTAGGCTCTCCTATCGACCAACCTTCAAAAAGACTTACTAAGAAATCTGTACACTGCTAAAGTGTAAGGCATCCTCTTGTGGTCATTTCTCTGTCTCAGCACCCAAATGCACAGTTAATCCTTGTGCTAGAACATACTGTGATACATTTCCTTCTGATACTCTCTGATGGGAGGTGATACAAGTGCCAGTACCGGCATTTAAAATAACTTCCCTGACACCCACTGAAAAAAATTACATCTCTGGCACCGAGTGTGGTGGGCAATCCCTACCGCACATCTGTGGTTGAAGGCTCTTGGCAAACTCAGGCATTTCAATAGTGACTTCCATTTACAACTCTAATAGTTTGAATCTTTGTTTTTTAATGAAAGCAAACACCCTGGAGCACTATCAAGACATCTAACTGGTATTATTTTTAGCTAGATACTTATATTACAGCAATGTCTCACTAGGTACAATTTACAGGCTAAAACACCAGCATACTAGGTGCTGCACAAAAATAGTAAACTATTTACATCCCTGTATCTTGGGAAATGCTGCTCTAGATCAATAGACAGAGGTGTGCAGAAGAATGACCTAAGGGGCAAGCTAGTGCCAAGGAATGGATGTATAGCAGAGTACTGACAGGGCTATCATGGGAATAAAATGCAAAGACGCTACGTTCATGTCACATCAAGGTTGTACAATCAAAAGATGAAAAATGCAAACATTAGTATTCTTACAGCAACCTTTCCAAAATGGCAATGCGGCCATCTCATATACTCTAAGACCTATAGCTAAAAACACATTCACAAGAGTATTTTAAGCTAAGTGTTTAAAACAAATACCAGGGAATGAGAACACAAAGCACGTGCAGCATGGCTGAATTAGAATTGCTGTTGGATGTCTAGGTTTCTGTTTTTAATAATCCTTCTCAGAGTATGTGGGTTATTTTAGAGAAAAAAAGAGGGAAAATGAAACACAGAGAAAAATGCAGAATCTTTGGCAAAACATCAGACTGGCTTAATAATAGCCTTCTGCTAGCAGCCTTTGATATGCACTGAGAGGTGTGTGTTTCCTCGTTCCCCTATGTCCTGAAAGTGTGAATGCTCAAGCACGTACATTTTCCATACACTGTTTATGATGTTCAGGACTATATTAACTTTCTTACAGTTTCTCCCATCATATATGATACATACGCGAGGGCCTTCCTGGTGATTGCCTTAAATTTTGATCAGAGTCTTAGCCAGTGATCCACTCCTCAATGATGACTAAGAACATGCCATGTTTCAGATCAGAAAATTAACACATGAGAAAAGGTAGGCAATTTTTAAAAACATTTTCCCATATCACTCAAAACAGCACAAAGGATTTCCCCCAGAATGACAAGAAAATAAAACTCACCTTTGTGTAGAGAAACAGAGACCTTGCAAGCTTGGAAATTGTACCTTCAAGGGCAATGTGTCAGACTGTTGCAAATGAGCAAAACAAGGCTATAGTGCTAGGGTTCATCACCAACTGGCTGGTCTAATAATGTGGAGGTTTTGCTTGCATGGGCACTGCTTACTGCCAGTCATATCAACGATGAGCACCACCAGCCAAATTCATTGCAGTTACAGCATTAGGTGGAGAAAAAAAAGTAGCAGCAGGCAGTAAAAAGACCTTTTTATATGAATAAAGTTTTATTGAATTTTAAACAATTAGAAAGAACAAAGAAAGAGGAGCAAACAGTCTCATGGAGTGCAAGAACCAGAAGAGCTTTTCCCAGTAGAGAGGAGTGGGCCTGCTGAGGGCAGTGTTCCTGTAAATGTCACATAGAGGTGGTTACAAAAGCAGAGAGAACATGTCCAGGCTTTTCTTTGATTTTTTTTTCCTTCACATATTACAGTTTCAAAAGCCAATCTTATTCCCCCCAACACCATCAGTCCTACCACCAGCAGCAAAGAGAGCAGACAGACAGAAAAGAGGACTGCTCCACTGAAATGTGTGTACACACTTAGAGCAATCGCCCATCTGCACCGCTGAGGGGGTTTGCACCCATTCTGGACAGAGTTGTGTAGGAGGGCAGAGGAAGGGAGGGTGGATATTTTTATTATTATTATTATTTTAAGCAAAGAAGGCACAAAATCTCAGCCAAGCTTCAAACCTTGTGCAGCCCAGGAACCCCCAACCTCCCTTAGAAGCCTATGTGTCCATGTGGGAACCCAGCCCTCACCTCTGCCTCTTCCTCGGAGTCTGTGCTTGTGCTTGAAGGGTACCACTCAGGCAGAAGGCCCTGCCCAAAGCTTATGCACTGGTAGAGAAAGTAAAGCATGCTGGGATAAGGAAAGGGGGAAACAAGGAAGAGTTTGTTGGCCTAAACAGACCCTTTTTCCAAGGTGAGAGCTACGGAAAGTGATCCCCGACACTGCTTTTCCAAGTGCACATTTGGGAGGGCTCTGGTGCTCTTGGAGGTGACCAGTGCCTTAACATGTATAAGAGTTAGTGTTATGCAGGAGGGCAGGGATACCCATCCATGCATGGTTGCTTGGACCCAGGGCTCTCTTAGGAGGGTAAGTGCCAGCCCCTCAGTCCAGCCCTCCAGTGGCACCAGGCCCCTTGAGCAGTTTCAACTCCTGGCTTTGATTAAGGCTATTTAGTTGCAATAGAAAAAGTAAAAGAATAGATGTCAGCAACAACCACCTTCCTGGCTGTGAGGTGATGGCAGAGCCACCAGCAGGTGCCACAGGTACCTGGCCTTGGGACACTGTGGGAAGCAGTGGAGGCAGAGAGTGAGTGTATGGGCTTCCATGGGGTTATCCCCTCCATTAAGCCCCAGTTTTCCCTCCTTCTAAGCAAAGGGATTTGAAAGTAAGTCCTGCCAACCCCAGCATCTAGGAAGTGCGTGGGGGGGTAAAGAGGGAACAAAAACTGTGGTCCTCAGTGTGAGGGCCCCAAGCATAAAATGTGCCCTGCCATGCAGGCCAGCCCTGGATAGCCTTTTAAGGAAAACCTGCCATGCAATCACCAAAGCTTTGGGGTTTGAAGCCACCTGCCCAGAATCAGAGAAGTCCATGAGCAGCAGATGCCTTTGGCCAGCCCTTCAGGATCTGCCTGCTGCTTTCCCACCCCACTGTGCTCCTCTCTGCCTCTGAAAAACCCCAGTAACAAAAAATGCCATGAGTCCTACAGCAGCAGCAGGAGCAGTGCATCCTCTTACTGCACAGAGCTTCGCAGGGAAAGATGCCCAGAGGCACCCAGAACTAGTGCAGAAAAAACATCCAGTGTAATAAGGACATGTGTGTGTGCATGTGAGTGTGTCAGAGGGTGGAGGGGAAGAATTGCAAAAAATAAATAAAGAAAAACACTCTCTGGCCCATACCCTCGCCCAACCTTCCCCCCTCGGCCTGGCTGGTGGTTCTGCTTCTGCTTCACCCCTGCAGCGTGGGCCCTCCTTGGCCCTTGTCTCCTCACAACTGTCCCCATCCCACTGCCCTCCCTCATCCAGCAGCAGGGACAGGGCTGTGGGGAAGGGGCTGTGGTCACCAAGGCTGATGCATACTCCTCCTGAGTGTCCCTTCCCCACTTGACCCTTTTCTGCCTTTTCCAGGCATGTTTGTCTCTCCCACTCCAACACAGTCTGTTGTCCTCGTGAAAATAAAACAGCAACAACAACAGAATATTCCCAAACCTCCTTGAAAGACCCAAATAAACAGAAACAACCCCCAACAAAAAACAACCAACTGAAGAAAAACAAATTCCCCAGAGATTAGGGCCGAGCGTGCATCCCTGCTGGGGCCCAGCAGTCAGAGCAAGCACAGCAACACTCCTAGGACCCTTCTCCTGTGGCCTTGGCACATCTGTGAGATCCACCAGTGTGGAAGAGCCCCCAAAACCTGGGGGGCAAAGTGGCAAGGCCGAGGCTGTCCCACCAGCCAGCAACAGTCTCAGGAGGGGGGAGGGCAGCAGGGAGAGGCACATCTCCCCCCATCTCACCACATTTTTCAAGAAGGAGGAGGGTCTCTTGGCCATGTCTTCACCCCACCCGGTACAAGAAGCTTCTTGCTTTGCTTTCGCCTGCCCATGCACCCTACACAAGGGAACCAGCCCGGCTCTGGGCAGGCACCATAACAGGAACAGCCCCTATCCGCTCCAGCATTGCCTGGCTCACGGCATATGAGCGTGTGTGCTGCGGCCTCTGCTTCCTGCTGACTGAGCCATTACTCCTAATCACCTCCTGAGGGGACGGTGCTGTGTTGGCCGTTACCACCAGCGTCTTAGGGGGAGCTGGGGATGGGTGGCCTCCGTTTGCATAGATGGGGCGGGTGCTCATGCTCCCTGAGCGGGAGAAGGGGGGCTGGCGCGCATCGCTGTTGTTGCCGAAGCAGGTGAAGGAGTCTGTGGCATGGTTGGCTTTGGGGTCGTTCCAGTAACGGCTGTTGTAGGTGTTGGAGGAGGTGAGGGTGTCATTTTCTGACGAGGACGCATCGGCGTGGAATGTTTTCGTGGTGGAAGAGCATTTGGGCGGCAGGTCGTCCTCCCTAGACAAGGAGAGGGTGTGAAGGGACAGTGAGGATGCTGCTCCATTTTCCCAACGCCCCTCCTCACTGGAAGCAATGCTATCAATTTAAGGTGAAGGAAAGCACCAACGATAACCAGCATTGCTGATTGGCCTGCTTACTCATCCCTCTTTGCAGGACCCATCTCTGTGCACATTACCTGCTCCACATGCCTACCACTGAGGCAAACAATCCACACTCACATGTTTAGGGGGCAAAACCAATGGGTGTCACAACCACAGTACTACACAGTCAGTACAACTGTACCTGTAGCAACCAACAAAGCTAATGCTCAGGGAAGCTGCAAGAAGCTACCAGAGGGACACACTGTGGCTGTAACACTGGAGAAGGTCACACCTGTCTCCCCAGAGCTCTTCATCACTACCCAGTACTGTGTGTCAGGATCCTTGCTATGTGTGGAACCACTCTCCTACGGAGCTAGCAGCTTCAGGCCAAAGTCCTCAATAAAGGCAATAGTGAAAACAAAATCAGTTGTTACCACTCTCCATTTGCTCCTGACTTTTTCTGGACAGATACAGACACCTTCCCCTGGCCCACTGAACACACCCAGGATTAGCAAGAGGGGACTCCCACGTGCCTTCCTGCCAGCCACTGGTTTTGCTGAGAGATAAGAGGTTTCCTGCCACCAGCTTTCCTTAATCCCTACCTTATCTCATTGGGAATCTCCTCCTCTTCTTCCTCTTTGTGTTTATTTTTCCAGTAAAACAGGGCCACGGCCACCAAGACAATGCAGACAACTAGCACAACAGCACCTGTGGCGACCACTCCAGCAATCAGGCTGATGCTCCGGGGATGGGCTGTTAGGAGGATTGAACAGAGAACAGAGAAGACATCAGGACTGGGCTGTGGCTGTCCATGAGTATTTGAAGCTACCAAGACTTGGGAGGGGGCAAAGGCAACATCCCCATTCCAGGGTACAATGATCTTCTGATAGAGAGGCACATGGTGGCTCACAGCAAACATGGTTACACACGTTACTGTCACAAGACAGAACCAGGTGGCCAAGCCTCTTTTGGCAACATACTTACGTGCAATGACTTGCAGGTCCAGAAGGCAAGTGCTGGTTCCAATGGCATTTGAAGCCACGCATTGGTAAAGACCTGAGGACACAGTGCTGATATTTCGGAGAGTGACAGTGCCCTGGACTTGGTCTAGTCAGAGAGAAAAGAAGGATTTAAATCCCTCCCCCCTTCACAAAAGCCATGAAAAGGCAAATCCAGCAAAGAGAGAATTGTGGTGTGAGACTCTTAAGAGATAAATAAATTAGGAAATAACCTTGAGATGGAAGCATTGTGCATACATACACAAGATTAGGTTTTAAGGAGCTTACACTAAATGTTTCTTTTCCTTCTTGTAGATGAGTTTCTGCAAATTAAAGCTTGGGATTCATACTGTGTGAAAGAAAGGAGGAAATAAGAGATATGCAATGCCCTGTCCCCAAGTCTACTTGCCAAATTTAGTGCTGCCCTGCAGCACCCCTGTTCTCCCATCCCTGGACTTTGCATCGCCTGCTCTGCCAAATTTCCTCACTCCTGAATTATCTAAAACTAAAAATCTTATATAGTCCTAAAATGGGGCAAGTTAAAGGGAAGGAGTACAGCTATCACTGTTTGGTTATGCCACCTAGGCTAAGAAATCTGATGGTTGGGACTTGGAGCTGGCCAATACCCATCCCAGTCTGATCAGAGCCTTGTTTTTACACACATCTGAAAGGCAGTTCCAGCAGTAACATATTGGAGCAGTGACCTCAGTGTGAAAAGCTGGCAGGATTTTGGGGGGAGGATTTTGCCTCCCTTCTCCCATTTTCCAATCTATGAGTCTCTTGTTTGGTTTGAAAAGCAGGCGAGTCAGCAGCTGATATCTCCAGCCATGTGTGAATATCTGGCCACCATGTTCTCTCTCCCATTTGACTAGACTCTTGCTCCTCAATGGGGAACATGTTTTTCTACCAAAAAAAAAGGAAGTTTAAATGGCCACTGGAGGGTACCTAGTCCACCACAGGCTCCAACGCTCCAGGAATCTTCGTTCCAAACAAGTGACCATGCAAATGATGGCAGACACTCAATGAGCTGTGTCACCTCTGACAGCTTGGACAAAGGAAAGCCCAGGCTGCCACCTGGGAAATAAGAGGAAAGTCAACAGAACAAGCACCTTGTGTGGCAGTTGGGGGCAACTTGGGAACATTGTCCAGTTTCTCCCAGAGGTATGTTGGCCGGGGGATGCCTTCTTCTGAGCTGCAGGTCAGTGTGATATCGCTGCCCACATCCAGGGACCCCTGGATTCTGCAGAGCGGGGCAGAAGGAGGAACTAAAATGAAAGAAGAGGGGAAAGTGACAGCAGATCAGGAGATATGACCAAACAGTGGAGTGCAGGTCTTTTCTGAATACACACTGCTGGGGAAAGCAAGGACATCGGCATGAGCTGAAGGGGGATAAGAGGGAGACAAAGCTCAAAAGAGAGGTAGCAGACAAGAACCCTCTAAGATTTGGGTGGTGGCACTTCACAAAGATTCCTGACTAGCCAGTCCATCAAGGTTGCAGACTATTGCTGACTTGTTCAGACCCACTTCTCTTAGACCCCTCCCTAGAGAAAAAGAAGGTGAACATTTCTGTGTGGCAAGACCGAACAAAGCTGCAAACAGAATTTGCTGTGGTTGGGTTTTGCTTTCATAGCTCCATAATGGCGCACACTGTGGAGTATTTAACATCCTGGGGAGCATCCAATATTAATTGTTTACAGGGAAAGGAAGCAAAGACCTAAAGTCCATTCTCTTCTCCCACTGCTAAGCACAAAACTCCCATGGTTCCCTTAGCACTCCAAGTGCTTCTTGCAATTCCACATTACAATCCTGTCTCAAAAGCTTTCTCTCCACTGTATTTTACAGGTCTATGATATACCATTTGCATTTGAGGGTACATGCCCTACAAACTTCCACAATACCCACAAGGCAACCCATTCCTCCCTGCTGCATATCCATGTGCTCCAATACACACACCACCATATCCCTCTGCTAGGCACCATCATGCACAGAGGGTCCCTTTGCCCCTGTTCCTCCCCTGTCCCCCATAGCTCCAGTACACGCACCCAAGACAGTGAGTCCAATGACTCCGATATTCCTGCCGCCTCGGTCGGGAAGATTGTTGACCAAACACTGGTACGTGCCAGTATCTGATAGCTGGGTGTTGTTGATGAAGATGGAGGCACTGGTGGTTGGCATTGTCACAGCAAACCCCACTCTCCCATAGAACTGGGGTGCACCACCAAAGATCTGACCCCCTTGGTAGAGAATAACCTGGAAAATAAAGGAAGGTTCAAAGAACACTCCACAAGAGCTGAGCAAAGAGGGAAAACAGCAAGCAAAACATGGGCTTCCAAAGCTGAAAGGACCAGTTCCTGGGGAATGTCTGAATAACCAGATATTGATATAAAACACTAGCCCCAGGCAGTCACATCCTAGGAGAGCTATTTTCTTTAAAAAATAGCCAGTAGCCTATTTTATGTCAGTAAATATGATCACAGAAGCAACAGAACAGACCCAAGTCTTCTGGCATCACTGGTTTGGCAATATCAGCCTGTTTCATGTAATAGTGATTATCCATCTGGACAGGATTGATGTAGAGAGACAGAGACTCTCCTCAAGTCTCTGAGTACTTTGCTGGAAAGCATCCACCCAGTGGACAGTATCATCTCGGCTCTCAGCCAATAATACTTTGCTATGATTTGACACTGCTTGCTGAAGATCACTGGGATGAACTGAATGACAGGTAATACAACCCTTGAACCTGTGCAATGTCTACCAACCAGACAGCTTACATGGAGGTACTCAGACCAATCCCTGAGGAGCAAGTACCCTTCAGTGAGGGATACTGGATCTCACAACTGAATAGCAAATATGATGGGTGCAGAGCGACCTGAGACAGATGCGTTTCAGAGCAATGGCTTTCTTCTGCTCTCTGAGTATATGGGCAGAAAATAGGCCAACAGCTCTCAGGTTATGATTCCAGTACTCACCACGGTAGTTCTTCATCTACTAATGTTCTCAAGAATGACCTTTCATAAGCAACAAGCAACCAATATTTAAAAGGGAAGACTGGACTATAAGAAACCATGTATTCTAGGAGGTGTTTGCACAAATTTCACAGGTTTAAGGGGTCAAGCCAGCAGCTGCTTCCACATCCTCCAAATCTCATTTCCAGCGCACCAAAAGCTGGATTACACCTCTAGTGCTCCCTTGAATACACAAACCACCAGAGGTCCAGAGCAGTCATACAGTATCCCATACACCTGCCCAACTGCACATCCAACCAAGGAAGCTGAGGACACAATATGCACCATCAATTAACAAAGCACTGGGAAATCAGAGTCATGTAAGATGTGCACACCATGTTCAGCAATGAAAGGAATATTCTGGGAATGAGAGGCTCAGTTTTGTACAAGGACTCCATCTAGATCAGTGACAAAAGGGTTTGGAAAAGAAAAGCCCCCCCCAAACCCCATGCACCAGTAAGAAAGGACCTACCTGTTCAGGCTGGTTGGCGTTAGAGAGAGGAATGACCATCCAGATGACATTAAGGTTAGTGAGCGCAGCATTTGTGGTGAAGGTGCAGGGCAATACTGCTGTCTGGCCCCGAGCAACCTGGATACTCCCTGAACTGACTGACACTTCAAGAGGACATACCAGACCTGGAAAGAGAAGGATATCCTGTTCAAGCATTTCAGGTGGCCCCACGCACATGCAATTCATGACAGCAGCATCCTGTTGTTATGAAACTGTCAGTTATCAATGACTTCAGGCTAAAAAGAAATACACTGCTCCCTCAGAAAGACCTGGCTGCTCTTGTGCAGACCCTTTCCAAATGCGGACAGGCTGCCCTTTTAAGTGAGATCACTCTAATTTCAGACCCTCTGAAAACAACAGGTTTTGTTTTGGAGACAGGGAAGGAGCTATAAGAGCAGCCAAGCTGTGTCTAAGAGATAATGAAATATGTTTTTGAACCCATCAATCTTAATGATACCCAGCATCACTGAAACAGAAAAGGAAACTGTATTCTAAAAGTCTTCAACACGGGGTAAGAAGAGAGAATGTGTATTTTTAGAGGCACACAGTTCTCCCCCCGCTTCTGCTCCTCACAAAGTCTAGTGTGAACAGGAAAATTTTTGTGCTATTTTCAATTTAAAGGGTTAAAAATCTAAATCTTTTTCAGGCCAGGTATTTCTTTATAGCTGGTAAAAAATGGCTACTGATATTAGAAGATCTGATCAAATCTAATTTATTTTCCAGCATTTCTGCCATTTGCTTATTTGCATTCCACACAAGCTGGACAGGATACAAAGCCTGGTAAATCCCAGCCTCCCAGTGCAGCAGCTCAAGGCTGCAATGTTTAGACTGCAAGTCACACATGGAAAAATCTCATCAAATGAAAAATCAAATCTCATCAAATGAAACTAACCAAGGAGTTGCCACCACCATTTTGAGTAGCATCAAAATTCGTTAAATTACTTTTCCCCACAACATCAAAATGTTGACTCCAGACACATCCCTACATGCCAGTTTGCTGCCTTCTTGTTCAATGCATGTGGGAGGCTGCTAGAAGAGATGACAAGGAGTGTTCAAGCTCTGAGGCAATATGAGAATATTGATAGCACCCAGGTGTAATCTGTGGACTGCCCTATTCTCTTGCTGACCCCAGGAAGGGCTGCTAGCAAAGTTTCTATTTTCTTCCAGGAGACACTGGTTTGTTGAAGGAGAAGTGTTCCATGAGAACAGGTTTCTAGCTGAACTGTGAAGAAATCGAATAGGCTTGTTTCCGAGAAAAAAATGTGTGGTCTTTATGCTTGTCTGCTGGGATCCTTCCCAGTCTGCCTAAGCAGCCTATGCTGAATTCCTGCGTTTGCACAGACTGCTCTGGAGCTGGGATACCCAAGGACCTTGCAGATCCTCAGCAACCTGCTCAGAACTTCCCAGCTCTCTCCCCTCCTCCCTATCCCCCACCTGCCTTGCAGGCTTCAAGGCTCCAGGTACTTTGGGGAAGCTCAGAAATGCTTCAAAACAGAGTCAAACAAAATGTCACTTTTAATCTCTCCGAGTGAAAGGTGTGAACTTCTTACTTTGCAGAAAAAAACAAATCAGACAGTACTCCCAGTTCTGGAACTTATTTGAAAATATTATACATTTTGGAACTTTCCAGGGAAACAGTTCAGCTTTCATCCTAATATCTGAGAGAATTAGGTACCTGCAGAAGGAACAGCTGGTAAAAGCTTAATCCATCAATCTCCTATGAGAGGCTGTCAGCAGCAAGCGGAAGGAAATAATTTGAAGGGCTAGTAATAAGCATGACCTTTATTACAAGGCATCTGCCTTTCAGTTGCTACTGTGGTTGGCAGATTGGGAGTGGTTTTGGACTCCTAATTTGCTTATGGCTGGCCAAAAAGCGGCAATAGCCGAAAAAAAAGAAATGACCAACGTCAGCTTTGGAGATTGCTCTTACTGAATATGACCCTGATGAGGGGTTGTCTTTTCTGCTAGCCTAACTCTGAGGGCTACCTAAACCGTGTGCAGGGAGTCACAATAATTTGGACATTTCTTGGATTAAGCCCTCCCTTTAATAGGGAGCAGACAGTTCTTCTGAGATGTTCAGTGTTGGTTTAATGAGATGCATCCCATGAGACGAAAACCAGCCCCGCAAGTATTCATCGGATTTGGAATAGCAACATGCATTCTTCAGCCCCATCCCTTCAAACCTCCATGTTCCCCTCCAAGAAACACCCACTCATCAAACTCTTGCCATTCAAGAAAAGCGATATTTAAGTGCTAATATTCACTAATAGCAACTTTGCTGAAAATTTGGTGTTTGCATTTTGCACTGCAGGGTTAGTTATGTCAATCACTCAGACATCAAGATGATGTGATTTTCATATCTAACTACCCTGTCATTAGTGTTAATATTTGCTATTAGTTGACTGTAAACATCCTGCAGAATAATAAAAATACTAAAATAGAACATGCATAATTACTTCACTGCGAAAATGAGTTTCAATACATTTGAGAATTTTCCAACATGCTTATGAACAGCTCTAAAAAATGAAAGAGAATGTGCAATACCCTCCTCGCTCTGGAAGTGAGTCTAACTTGGAAAAACAAACATTCAAGAGGGAAAAACTGATCGCAGCACTGTTATTAACTAAAATAACCATGAAAGAGACGTTTGCTCTGAAAGCAAGTGGAGGAATGGGGCTCTTGTTCTGTTACTCTCCTTATGATCCTGCCCAGCTCTGCCAGTGCCCCACTCTTGCCTTGCAGCCCTCCTATCCCCCCAGCCCCATAATGTCCTCCCCCTTTCAAAGCACCAACACAACGACTTCTGACAAATAAGCTTAACCAAGATGACAGGGGAACTGGGAGACCAAATGCAGGCAAAGTCCTCCTCCACCAGCATAAACAGGCTGGTGTGTTAATACAGCACTGGGGATGGGGGGGCATTACTAGAGCGCAACTCCTGTCCCAGGGAGACAGCTGAAAGATCAAAGATCAAATCCTCTTCACAGGCTACACCCCCTCTTCTTTACATCTCAGACTACTAGAAAATGTTGTAACGTGCTTACATGTGCACATGTCCACCTATGCAAGGATCTACGTGACTGCATCCTTACACACCAATACTCATGTCCCAAAACACAGGTGGATGCACATAAAGACACATACACATATATAAGCCTGTATGCCCAGGAAAACACAGGGTAGGAAAACTCAGCCAAATGTTACATGTTTAAACAGCTCAAAATTAAGTGTTGCAAATATGTGGCTTTGCATTAATGCGAAAGGAGGGAGGCAGGGGAGAAAGGGAGGAAGAAATTTTAAATTTAGCATAACTACTGGGATAAGGATTTTTCAGTGCAGCCTAAGGAATGAGGACTTGCATCCCCTTGGGTACATACAAATGTAAATATAGATATACACAAACACACACATTCCAGCCTAGTAAGTCAAATTACACATAAGAGGTCAGAAAATCAAGCAAAGGATGTAGTAAAGGCCCTCCTTTTGCAAAGGTACAGAGTCCAGATCTTTTCTAAGCATTCAGAAAAGTTCAGTGACTTGTGAGAGGCAACAAGAATCAATCAGGGTGAAATCTCCTCCTAGCTTTAGATTACAGTGGTCACTACACCCTCTGCTGTATGCACAGTCTCCGCCTTACTTAGATGCCTAATTAAGCATTGCTGTAAGCAGCATGCCTGGAGCTAGAATGGGGTAACACCACTGTCAGCAGGAGGAAGAATGGGCCCTCCCTGTACATAGGAGTCTTTGATCTTAGTTTGATTCTGCAAGTGGCTTTCTCCTTTGATCCTGATGCAGCGAGCTTCCATCAATAATAGAACAGATACTCCATTTTTGTGTCCCTCTCTCAGGGAACCAGCCGGCAGAACAACGTTTTGGCTACAGAGGGTCTTTTAAAGGTTCTTTATGTTCCCAGGACCAAGTAAGCACTCTGGCAACACATCACTGATTTAATTTCTGATGGGATGCTCTTGGCTTTCCAAGTAGCACACTCAGCTACCTCCAGCACCCATGAAGGAGCCAATACAGATAGCTCATACAGCAAGACAGAAGCATGTAGGGCCCAGCCCCACACCTGGCATCTGCCTCCCTGCTGGCACTGGTATGAGGTGGAGGCAGATGCTGTCACTTGTTTGTTAGCTCCCCCACAAGGGTTGCTTCTGGTTGAACTTCACTGTGTCTGGTATACTCTGAAGCCTAAGGCACAGGCACATCTTAGCATTTTGATTCTTACTAAGAAGACTGAAAATGTTTCCAGTTCCTGCTCACTGCCACACCTCTCTGCCAGAGATCACCAGCAGGACCAGCAAATCACCTCAGTTGACAGTCCAGTCAACAAAATGAGGACTTCCATCAACATCAGTTCACATTAATATGGCAGACTTATAACATGAAGAGCTGATGCAGAATCACCTGTCCGTATCACTGTGATGGCAGCTGGTCCCAGACCATAGGCCCAGGAGGCTGCTGTGGGCTGTGCCTTCATGAAGCACTGTAGTTATGCTGTTGAAGCTGTGCTAAGGGCACCTCCCCTCTTCTTCCATGATCATCCCCAGCACATGGTTGTCAGAGGCAACCACATGAACCATGGCTCAGAGACATCTCTAGGTACCACTGTCTGGGCTGAGGTACAGAGCAGAGAGAGGGTCTTCACAAGGCTGTATTTAGCTTAGTGGTGTTGACCACAGAAAAACAGAGGTTTCTTTGGAGAGCCATTCATACCATCAAGCTCCTGCACTGCCTCAACTTCCGGAAGACTCTCTTTCGCGAGTCTCCCTATAGCCATTGGCAAGTCAGCAGCATTCAGCACCTGCTAGTGGTGATCTCCTGATACTCATGGCATGGGGAAGCTTGGCTAGCATGAGTTTGCTTAAACAGAGGCCAGGGTACACGTACTCTCTGCAGTGCTGGCAAGCCAGGGAAAGAAATCACCAGGGGAGATAGGAGGGAAGGAGGTGTGAAAGGGATGGAAAAAAAAAACCACCAAACCCTCAGCTGCATCAATTCATCTCCAGACCTCCAGGGAAAATGTGCAGAAATGCGTGCAGCTGAGGGGAGGATGAGAATAAGGCTTCAAACTGTATTAGCCTGCATCCAAAATCCAGGCAGTGATTCTCCCCATCTCAACACAAATAGCAATTCTGTTGCCATGTGCTGGGGAAGATGCCTTTGGCAGTTCAACATTTTGGGTCCCTCATTGGAAAGGCAAGGATGAGGTCACTCAAAAATTCCAGCAACAGGATAGAAACACAATGCTCAATCCTGGGACTGCAGGCAAACTGAAGAAGAAACTGCAGAGCAGTCTTTTCCCTGAGATGAAAGGAAAACTCGAGTAGCTGTGCCTGTGAGCTGTGCCTCATGTCACTATGTTTGGGACCAAAGCTGCCTCCTGTGTTGAAGGAGAGAAATAGTCTGTCTCCTGCCCCAGATGAGCTGATGCACATTGCAGGCTCAACACACTGAACACCAGCAAACCCTTTCGCCCAGGAAGGAGCAACTCACAGCTGGAGGAGACAGTAACAGATGCAGGGAGTACATCAGTCACAGGACCTGCTGGCACAGCAACCATTCAAAGACCCTGAAGGAGCCTGATTTGCAGTTGCAAGCACCTGTAACATTGAAGGACAACGAAAACACAAGAGGGATGCTGTCCCTGCTGACAATCCCTTCCGTCCGATGAGGGTGCAGTTATGTTGCCTGGAAGCAATCTTTGCAAGGTAGTCAGGAGAGGCCCAGTCCTGGCCTAGAGCACCCAGGAATAACACAGAGGGAAACAGATGGGCGCTCATGGTGAGTCCAAAGCAGTCACAGTATCCAAACAGGCTGCTCAGCAAGCTGCCTAAATAGTGGTCTTGCCCATTCTCACCAAGGGCCGAGTATCTTCCTGTCCTCCCAGATGTGCTACACTTGCTAGTTCAGAGTCAGTCTAACCAAAAGCAGTATTTACGCAGCCTGGTGTCTGGAGGCAGCTTGCAGTAGACGCCATCCCTCTTGTGGAACCAGTATTACCAAGCGCTCCCAAGGAGCACAGACCTGCATTAGTGCCCAGCTAGCCTGTTTTTTTTCCAGTTCACTAAGGAAATTCAGCCAGAGAAACTTCCAGACTCCAAGTCACTCTTCAGGGCAGGCATCAGGAACAGATGCACACTGTCACGGCAGAGTGCACCCCAGGGCCAATGTACTTTTACACAAACTCCCCTGCAGAGGATGTTTGGTGGAGACATCTTTGGAAACAATCACACTGGGAACTGGGAGCAATAGTGAAAAGAATGGAGGGCCTCAGTGCATTATAGCACTTCTGCCAGCTCACAGCAAGGACCAGGCAAACTTCGGTCCAGAGGCACCTGCAGGGATTGCCCCCACATCCAAGTTTGTGAGCACATTATATAGTGTGGGGAGCCTTCTCAGAGAGCCAGCTTCCATCAAAAGAGAGACAGAAATCTTCTAGTATCTCTCCTCAAGGCACAACCAACTCTCCCTAAGCCACCCCCAACAGAAATTTGTCTAATTTACTCTTTGAAACTACAGATAATGTCTGTATTGCACAGCATGGCTTAGCAGTCTGTTCCAGCACTCAGTGGCCCCTACTTTCTTGCACCTACCAGGACTCTGACCAGCAGTGCCTCTGGGTCCCTGTCCTTCCCTCTCTGCAACTCAACCATGCAAACCACACTGCTGACATGGTCCCTTCCCCTCTTCCAGTCCAGCACTTCCCCACATTCTTCAGTATCCCCATCAGGGTGACAGGCAAATATACAACTCAGAGCTGCAAACAGAAGTTGCACTCAGCCAGAGTTTGGACATTTTGCTCTCTGAAGCAGCTGCATAAAAATTTGGATATCTCAGCCCTCAGACTGAGAATAACTTGTTGGGATTAAGCCCACCCCTCTTACTTGGGCAGGGACAACATGGCCAAAAAAAGGCCCATGTTCATTCTTTCTGGCTCACAGATCCAACAACACAATAGTAACCTGATAGTGCATGGGAAAAATAATCTCCAAATCTATGTTGCCTACTTGTGCTGGCTCTGCAGGACAAACTGGAACAGAGAGCAGGAAAACTCTCACATCCGGCACAATTTTAGAGCAAGAATTCTGTAACACATAACCTACAGAGATACTAACATTTCCTCTCAGGTCAATACAGTGTTTCTCTCTTTGTTAAACACAGGTCAAAAGCCAAGTTAACTCCTAAGCACCTTTATCCCTAAAGAAATCATCAGGAAGAAGTGGTGGCATCTAGCCATCTCTCCAGCACTGAGATTCCCAAATAGGCAGATCTATCTGCCCCCCACTAAGAGCAATCTAGGGAGTGCTGCCCACCCCAGGGTATATGTGGGCTAGCAGACACTAATCCAGGGAGGAATCACAGTGCTGGGGTCTTGAACTCCAGGCCTACAGCATTTCTTGCCAAGCACCCCACCAGGTGATCAGAGACCCTGGCTACCTGTAAATCTGTGCTGACCCTCCTCCTTTGTCATTTATGATCTCATCTGTACTAGACAGAAAGATAAGAACAAAAATTGCGGCTGACCCTCTCTGCTCTGGACTCAGCTGTTGGCCTTGTGAATAGCAATCATTACCACCCCTGCCATCTTCCCCTTTATAAATAGGTCTTTCTCTGCAGGCCAGCTGGGATGAGAATTTCAAACAGCTGTCTGACTGAGATAACATGGAGCACATCTCCCTGCCCCTGACCTCCCCAAGCTACAGCTGTAGGGGGGATGGAAACTGGACTTTAAGATTAAAAAAAAAGCAAGAAAAATGTTAGCTATACATGCTTCAAGAAGGGTGTCTGCTCCCTCCCAGGTTTTTGTCAGAGGACTAACTCTTGCAGTGGGAGAAAAGGGGCTCTCATAACATATGCAGCTGAATGTCACTCTGAGGAATTTGATTCCTTCTCCATTTCTGCCACAGACTCCCTGGGTCCTGCTCCAGATCCAGGTGCCCTCAGAGGGTCCTTATTAGTGTGAGATCTTCATTTGCTCAGGTTTAGACCTCAATGGTTTGATTTGCTCAACACTTGAGCATTCAAACCTGCCAGGGAAATCAAAAGGGGCTGTGTTTTCAGTGTAGCAGGGATCGCATTATGCTAAACTCTCTGTATAACCTGAACAGTACCCTTCCAACAGATCTTAGTGCTTGTGATTAATTAGTCACAGTCTTGAAATGCAAAAGAGATTTTTGACCTGTGAGTGTAGTGCTAGAGCAGCTTGCTAACACTCTCAAAGTAGGCACAAGGACACAAGTTTGGTTTACAGATGCCCTGGTAATAGCAGGGGCCCAATGACCCAAATGGTCCTTTCCAATTCTGGACTCCTGCTGTGTTCCCAATACTGGCTTCCCTTCCGGGTGTCTACTCAGTTTGACTGGAGCTGTCAGGTCCTTTGTAACTCCTGCTACCTGGGACAGTTGCCTTGCATCTCTGCTGCCTAGAACACACAGTGC
The DNA here is from genome assembly GCF_003343035.1 of Apteryx rowi. Taxonomy (NCBI): domain Eukaryota; kingdom Metazoa; phylum Chordata; class Aves; order Apterygiformes; family Apterygidae; genus Apteryx; species Apteryx rowi. The sequence continues at coordinate 96,603 of NW_020451136.1, forward strand.
ATGCAAGTTTGTGATTAAAAAAAAAAAAAAGCCATTGCATTATAGTATAGCAAGATAGGAAGTAACACAGATAGCAGCAAAAATAGCATCTACATTAGCCAGGATAAAACTAATCAATCACCATGCACTGGGACATATGTTAATCCCCCCTCCATGGTATAGTATTGCACAATTAGGTACATTATGGAAGGTTTAACTCTTCCCTCTGATGCATGTGGCATTGGCTGGAAACAGAGTGCTGTGATCTGAGCTGGCAGTCTTTGAATTCACAGCATTTGCAGAGGACTCAAGGAGCAGCTGCACTACTGAGGTTGGGGGATGTTTCACTTTAGCAGATGAGCAGGACCGGAGGGGACCCAGAGGAGAACAGGAACTCACTCAAGTGCTCACTCATTTCTCCCCCCACTTGAGAGAGGGGAGGGGTGGGAATGCCTAATTCAGCTTCATCTGTGGGACCACCTGGGGCCAACTTTGCCCATTACTGGCTGTGCCTAGCACAGGGGACATCGATGGCTCATGCCCCAGGACTCTGGTGGGCAAAGCACGGGCATCCTATTTGCCTACATGAGATGGCTGAAAGCCCCACATAGGCAGCATATCTGGAGTACAAACAGACTCCTTGAGACAGGGTGCTACTCATTTTTTTCCCCTCCTAAATTCCTCTAGAGATGCACAGAGCAGTGTTTTCCAAACTGGAGGCACAGGCAAGGAGGAGAGTGAAAGTCTAGCTAGGCACAAAAAGATGTCTCTCTATTGCTTGTCTTTTACACAGCTGAGACTGGCAAACACAGTCCCTTCTCCCCCAGTACTGTGATAGATCAGCTCTGGGGAATCCTGCTGCAGTAACTTAAGACGTTATCATTCTCTGCTGTTTGCTCTGTCTCTCAGCACAAGGTTATTGCCCCTAAAGCAGAGAAAGCAGAAAGGAAAATGTGCCTCCATCTCTCAGCCAGGCATTCCTGCTGAGGAAGGTGTGAGGGCAGGCAAAGCTGCTTTGCTGTGAATGGGAAAATCTGGGTGGCTGACACACTGTCCTGTTCTGTTGGGTGCTACAGTGGAGGCATCATCCAACAATAATGAACATCTGGGGATGGGAACATTTTAAATGACTGTAGCCAACTGAGTAACTACTCAGTGAACTGCACCCCTACAGTCTTTAGCTGATCTCACTTGGGAATGAAAACTTGACAAAAGTCCGTAAAAACATCTAACGTGGGAACCTCTGCTTGAGTTTGCAAAGAGCCTGCAACAACAGCTCTGAGTTTCAAACCTGCCCATTCATCTAGCTCAAATATCAACAAGAACTTTCCACATCCCTCCTCTTTATCATCTCTCTGCTTGTCACAGCACATCAAAAAGGAACAGGTACCCTTTACAGCAAAGGTTTTTATCTGTTTCCTAAAATGGGGAAAAGGCATAAAGGTAACTGAGAGCAGCTAAGGCACAAACTGGCTTCATTTTTCCTGAAGCAGGCTGCAAAACCTCTCAGAAGCCTCCCTCTAGTATGGCCAGCCACTGTCCTTGAGAGCCTCCCCAAGCATCCTCACAGGTATCTAATCACACCCGAAATCAATCTAGCCCACAGCATGCAAAGTACAGGGTGAGACTGCCTGGGATGAGATGAGAGCTGTACGAAACTTGCCTACCCCAGAGCAGGAGTCTAATTAGAGCTCTTCCCAGGATCCAAAAGCAAAAATAGCCTCGAGTTCCCCCCCCCACCCCCATCCCACTTCCCTGCTAATATTCTACCAGCACAGCCCAGTCAGCAGAGATGTGTCACGCTGCAGATCAGTGCCAAGAGCTGGCAACAGCATGTGACATTGCTGACACAGCAAAGTGGCCTCCTTTGGGAGAAGGCATCCACTAGTGCCTCTGCAAGAGAAATGAATCTGCTCCCAGGACTGGGAAGCACAGAGTCAGAGTAAGGAAGAGGAAATTAAAACAGGTCTGCAAAGCTCTACTAAAACATTCACTCCTATTTTCTGTTTGTTGAGCCATAAAAAATACATTAACGGCCCAGCAGCTTTGTAAATGATTTATGGTCAAAAGAATAAATTTCTTCCTCCTCTTCTAGTTTTTTTTTTTTTTTTTTAAAGCAACATAGTGATAAACTGCTTAATAAGGGAAAACAACTTGAGGCTTAAATGTGTTCAATGGTATATTGGGTAGGAAGGACTGAATCTCTAAAGAATAAAATTAAGGCCTGATAAAGGGAGCTGGCACTGGGGAAGGAGAGATGAATGGTGGGCAGGCTGGAATATATGGCTTGCATGTGGTGGGGAAAGGCAGGAGCAGAAGTGGTGCAACCGAATAGGAAAAGAGGTAGGGAAGGGGAAGGCAAAACTGGTTCATCAGTGACTTTTAACACTGCTCATAAACACCTCCCAGAATGCAATGAGAGTTTTAATATCTGTTCCCCTCCACCTCCTGTCCCCAACAGAGGAAAAATGCTGTTGAAGCGCAGAGACTGCAAACTCATACCTAATATTTAATGCCTCCAGGACGGACCTACCTCTCAAGCCTCCAGAAACAGGGAGCCGAAGACCACGCATTCCCCTGCAACAACTTCCCCCAGTCCCCCCAGAGCAGCCACCACTGGGGCCTCGCAGCTCCTCCTCGCATCCTGGGCGGAGAGGACTTTTTCAGCTACCCTGATACAGTCACCATCGAGTCTGTCTCTAGTGCAAATCCTCATGACCTACAGTTCAACTGCTTTTACCCAAAGCACCAAGAGGAAGAAGAGCAGAGGGGGATGGACAGAAAAGGGACTAGGAGGCCTTAAGGCACCTGCCCTACTAGGCACAGGTCAGGTGAAACTGCAGGGACATGGACAACCACTCCCCCGTGGCTCCTCCTCACAGACACAGCCATTCTCGTCAGGGATGCTCAGGGAGTCTCAGGTGGCCCTGTTTATATCTGTTGGACGTTCTTAAGAACAATTTTTATTTATATAGTATAAATAGCAATGGACCTGGAGTTATCACATGTTTGTCTCCTAAAATAAAATAAAATAAAATAATTTAAAATAAAAGGAATCTCTGAGGAGACAGGAGCTAGCCACTCCTGCACAAAATGTTTTAATTTATAGACTGAGCCTATTTTCCTTGAAGTTAGAGGACTGTCACTGGGAAGAGAATCAAGTTCTTACAGGATCTGGTCCAGCCGCCCACAACCTTCAGCTAAGACAAGGCCAACAAGTTGGATATCCACTTTCCATCCCAGTTTTGTGTTTCTTAGACGAAATACCTTCGTCCTAGGGAGCACACAAGCTTTGCAAGTGAGAGGATATTTGGAGGATGTTTTTCTGTGTGCACTGTGCCTTTTAGCTTCCCTAAGCATTTCACTGCTCTGTGACTGGGCCGTGAGTCCTGCTTCACTTATTCTGCCCCTTACATAGCCAATAGAGTGCCTACACGGAGCAGGGGCCACTTGGCCAGACACTGATGCCCCTGGCTAATATGATACACTCTAGCAACTCTACTGAAGGCAATTAAGTCACTGGAAATAGACTTAATGTTTAAAAATTAAGCACGTGCTTAACTATCTTGCTAAATAGGGCTTAAGGGTCTAATCACATTTGCATCCATTTTGATAACAAAACCCCTGTGGCCCACTGGTACAAGAGAGAGAGCCTTTAAGTGAGAACGCACACATTCACAGTGCAACTTCCCTGGCTTATAAAGGATGCTAGAATCAAGCCTGATAAAGAGTGAAGAAAAAAAAAGAAAAGGATCACGCAGTCACAAAGCATAATTTTCAGTCACCTAAAGCCATCAAACTCCGTATCTGAAACTTTATTCATCCTCAACTACTTTAGATGTAAAATTATCAAAATTATTAAAAACAAACAAACAGTAAAGAAACAAAAAAAATGCAAAGCCTTTTTCATTTAAATTGAAAGGAAAGGAAAAACCAAATTCGTCTTCTGATCTGGCAAATGTCAGGTCAGTAACTGAATGTTTCAGATTATGAGTTGAGCTGTGTGAAAGAGGTTGTGAAAGGACAATTTTCCACTGGGAAAAAAAGAGTTTTCATTAAAATCAAAATAGGTTGTAAGAATATCAGATTTGATGACATTTTCAGCAAGTGAAGACTAAATGAACTGCTTTGACTTTCCCATTTAATTATGGTAATATTGGCACACTTTAGTTCAATAAGGTAAAAACACTTTATTTCAATCCATTTAAACTTTTGCCATATGTTTAGATATTGCATAAATTCTGACTTCATATATTTTTATTCAGTAATGGTACCATTTATACAGGCACACACATACTTAATACCCTATGACCTTTCAACAGCATGTGAACAAAACCTCTTGAGAATAGAAATTTTCCTTGATTTTTGTTCCCTCCACTAAGAAAATAAGAATTCTCATTCTGATGTGAAGCGAAACAAAGAGGACACATTGGCATTTCCCTGGAATAGACACCTAGTGTGTTATCAGCTTTAGCTATAAACATGGAAACACTTGGAGTTCTGGAGCTGTCAGCGTTTCCATGTGAAGTTTAGTCTTGATGTTGTGCAAGTGTCAGAAGCAAACGCTTCCAAAGCAAGCAACAGGAACACATCTTTTTCAGCATTAAGCTGTCCTTTCCCTGAGTGAGCCTTCCTCCTTGCTCCCCGTCTCCAGGAATGCCGTGCTCCCCACCACCCAGCTAGGGAGCTCAGCACCTTGGAGCAAGTTTTGCTGCATCATATAAATCAGCTCCCCCCTCTCCAGGCCTAATCATTCCCATCGTGCGCAGTGGCAGCACAACCCATATAAAATACACACAGCCAGGTTAAAGCAGATCTGCTGTCCATCTGCTGCAGGCCCACACTGGCACTTGCCAGCTCTGGGCGCAAAGAGAAACCAGCACTAAAGTTGAGAGGCTCTCCCTGTTCAAAGTGCACCTGGATTTGAGGCATTTGCAGCTCTGAGTGTCCAAGCCAAGACCTTTGGGCCTGACTTTGCACAAACTCTGAGCATTCACCTCTCCAGTGGTGCTCATGGGTGCCTCGCACCTTCGACAGTCCCAGCCCTCCTGCCCTCTAGGCAGGTGTCCAGCCTCCAAAGCCATTCTGGGAAAGCTCACAGGCAGAAAGTTTCTCTGATGGCTCTAAAAGGTGCTACCACTGAGGCAGTGCAGAGACCCTTCATTTTGTAGTGAGGAGAACTGAGCTGGAGAGAGGGTATAACTCACCTAAACACTGCACAGCAGGTCAACAGCGAGACAAGACTAGGACTTTGTCACCTGATTCATGGACCTTGCTCTGCCTATTAATCACGCTCCCTACCACTGTGCCAAGTATTAGTATTGATTTCAAATTAACCCACACATTTCTTATCAAGGGAAGAAAAAGATAACCAAGAAAGTTCACTATGTTCAGCTCTGCTGGAGGCTGACGGGAATAACCCTGTCCAGAGCAAAAACTTCTGGCAAGAGGCCCTGTCCAAAAGCACACCAGGATTGGCTCCTTGGGACTGGGGAGGTGCTTAAGGAAGTGTCAGACACTCACGAGATGCTTCAAAACTTTTAAGGGGTTCTCAAAAAACATGGAGCTCGTCCTAACATGCGTGAAATGCAGGAAAGAAGAGTCTTCCAGTGAACGCAGCTGCTGATGTTATTGTACCTCCCTCTTTACTACCTTCTTTTCTGACATCAAGACCTGAGAGATAATCTAGGGTAACCAAACCTCGCAGTGCTGTCTGATTTAATCCTTGCCCTCTCTTCCTCCCCTTCCCCTGATACTCTGAATTCCCTTTTACAGGAGCTGCTAACTTTGACAAACATAAAGCTGCTATAGGCTTCCCTTGTCTTTTAAAGACAGAGTCTCAGGACAACAGTAAATTTTCCCTCCATAACACATGCAAAGAGCTGCATGTGCCCTTGTACCCAACTACACAACTCCTCTGCACCACTAAGAAAGATTTTTTTTCTGCACAGCTGGCTTAGTTTTTCACACCGATGTTGCCACTCTTGCCAAGTCTAAGAGCACACAAAGCAATATTAATATGAAAGAATCAGATTGGACACTGATTTAACAACGATTTGAAAATTCCCCAAGCAGAGCCTTGATGCTGGGTTTTTCCTTTTTTTTTTTTTTTTTTTTGCTTTATTGCACTCAGAAAGAAAAGTAAAATAAAACAAAACCATAAGAAGCCCACTCAAGCAATTCTGAAACTTTTGGGGGTAAATTCCCTTTTTGAAATTCAAAATGCATATGTTAATCTTTAATGTTAAACCCTGGATTAAAAATTAATTCAAAAAATCTCATCATTTGGAACATTTACAAGTCCATTGCATTACTAAAAGTTCAGATCCATGGTGCTTTGCATAAGGAAGTCTCTCCACTCTCTTTCCTTCCTCCTGAAGTCAAGAGCAGGTACTGGCTGCTTTCCCTATTTATCCTTTTAGCAGCAGATAAGCCTTGTTGTGGTTCCCAAGAGCTGGGAAAGGCTTGCTTGGGGGGCTTCAGGGTCCTGTTTCAAAGTACTGCCACTCACTCTGTGGTCCTGGGGAGGAAATCCTGAGCTGGCACACAATCCTGTCCTCGCTGTAATGAGTGGGACGCTTCAAAACAACGCTTCCCTGTACAGCAGGGATTAACAGTGGTGCCAGGTCACTGCTTGACTCAACCTGCCCAGTTGTGCCTTTTTGAAACCAGATCCTACCCACAGGCACCAAAAAAATCACATGCCCCAGCACTGGTATGAGTGTCTGGCAATTGCTGGAAAGGCCTCAGGCCAAATTGTGCAGGTCTGTCCTTGATTTTAACAAACTGATGTGGGATGCACAATCTGTAGCATGTCAAAAGAAAGACGCATCCATGCAACATGCAACCTGAGCTGTCACAACTGACTGGTGCTTTTCAATCTTTATCTCAGGACTAGCCAAACTATTTTATGTCAGGGAAGAAATAAAAGTTCTCAAACCATCATGTGCAATCTTGCTACAAAGGTTCTCACGTAAAAACATGGGGCGCATAGGCTGAGCCCTCAGTGCTCACTTCTCACTTTCAAATGCTGCTGTTTTTCCCATTCTATTCCTGGTGAGGGGGCATGGAGAACGCAGGTAGTGTATGCAGATGTCTGGAGGTGTTGGGTTTTTCTACCGGTTTTCTTTGCAGCCATTTGTGCGCTTATCTGCTGCAGTCTTACAGCAGCAACGAGCTGCAACAGGCTGAGCAGGAAGTTTCCATCTCTAGAGATGGTGGCACCACATCATTTATTGATGGGATACAGGGGTAAAATTTCTTTTTAAGCATCCATTTGACATTTCTTGTGGACCAGACATGCTAGTGGTTGCCATCCCAAAGCCACCTCTCTCCTACCCGCTCTCCTGCGCTCATGGGCTCATTCCAGTCCAGCTCCTTCACCTGAGCCTGTTCCTGGAGGCTGCCCTAACCCACAGCCAGCTGGGGCCGCGCCAACTGAACCACTGTGCCAGTCAAGAGCAGCACTGCCCACGTGCCTCCCGCCATCAGCACAGGGGGCAGCGGCAGGGGGATGGGTGAGCAGGATGCACGGGCAGCAAGTGCAGCTCTCAGAAGGATCTCGCATTTTCAGTCACGACTGTTGCCTGCTGTGCAAAAGGTGTTGTGTGAGACTGAATATGCTGCGCTCCCTCATGCAAGGAACAACCCCGGTGTTACCGAACTCCTAGCAAAAATGACCCAATCCGTCCCAAGCTTTAAAGAGGTACTTGTCAACAAAGAGAAAAAGAAAGGAAAGAAAAAACACACCGAAGGAATTAAGCATGTACAAATCGCATGATAAGCCCTTGTTTATCATAACTTTTCCTGCCATATTTGCTAATAGCAGTAGTAGTAATCTTTGGGGTAGAATCAAGCTTTGACTTCTTTCCCAGATTTTCTTCTATTCACCAGGCAGTGAAGTCATTGTGCTCAGTTGGTGACACCAATACTTCACTTAGTCTTGGCTCGGCAGGAGGGGCCCTGCCAGAGAAAGCTTTGACAGCTTCTCTGTGGAAGGTGAGGGGGAGAAAATAGAAGAGGGGTAAATGAATGCCCTTATCTCAGGGGCAGGGGAGTGATAGGTAGGAGGGAAAAAAAGTGGTAATATACTTGCCAAGAGAAGAAAGTAAAGAAAGCAGCAATTGAGAAGAGCATGCAATACAGCACACAAGCTTGTCTTTAACACAAACGGTCTGGTCCCACTCAAGATATGGATCTGTTCCCCCAGCAGGATCCGAACACCCCTGGGACCCAGAAAAGGCAAGGAGAAATAAGCCCAGGTGACTTGCCCATGCCTGTGCACTGCTAGAAGTGAACCTGAACCCTGACTCTCTTGAGCCCATCTTGGTAGTTCATCTCCCAGACCAGCTCCCCCTCCATAAATTCCATCGTCTCCTCCTAAACTCACGTGCCCATCAAGTCAGATTACAATTAAGACTTGGCAAATATGGCAAAAAATATTCATGAACATCTGTTTGAATAATAAGCCTAAATGTGCTTTGACAGCATTCACCTGACCTGTTTTCCTTGCCTTCTACGAATGTTCACACCAGCTCTCCTCTGTTCAAAAACATGTCTGTGAGAGGGAGAGGCTGTTGCACACACTTGTGTGAACATGAAGATTATTTCAGCTGGTGGTGGGGTTTCCAGCCTCTGGTGCACAAACCCTTCAGGGGTTGCACACTACTTCTTGGACTCCATAAAAAGCAACTAAGACAAGCAAGCCTAATGTCAGAAGGCTCAAACTCACTATACCGAGGCCTGCTCTGCCACTGGAAAACCCCTCTGGTGGCATGCCTCCAGGGATGCAGCTAAGCAACCCTCCCACTCATCTTCCTGTCCATTCCCCCTCAGATCTACCAGCATAACTGCAGGTGTAATAGCTCTCCAATACAGTTCTTTCAGAAAGATCCTATTTAGTTGATAACAGCAAGATTTTTTCTAATGTAGGTCGTGCTGGCAGAACAGGATTAAAGAACAGGTATCCATGCAGTTGTGCTGGCAATCTGAAATGATGGTAACCTCTGGTAGGGGAAAGGGAGCAGGGGAAGCGTCTAGCCTCTCCATTCATCTCAGCTGCTGTCAGGACAGTAGCTCTGACTGCAGCCTCACTCTCTGCCTCCATTTGCCTGGCTGGGAATGGGTGCAGTGTCCTCTCACCTCACCAGTATTTCTGAGCAGCTTGGGCATGTAGTATTAAGGGAGGGCAGGTAAATAACCAGAGAGACTGAGGGAAGGAGCAGAAACCATAGCCTGAGGTGTACATGCTGCCTGAAAGTGGTAAACACCCAAAGCAATAGTTTACAAGCTGCAATATGACCCTGGAAAAAACATTTGTTGAAACCCAGAGAGTAATAAACTCAACTGTATACACTTGATGACCAGCCAGATCGAGACCGTGGAGCTAAAACTGCATGGTCTCAAACTTGCACTCCACAGAGATAGATGGAAAGGTTGTCCACTGGATGCCTCTACAGCATGTGTGCAAGAGCCCTGTATCGCTACAGATATTTCGGCTATCTCTAAGCAGGATGTGGAATGACTAGTGCAAAAACATAGAAAGGCAGGAGCCATCTCCAGGCAGGAGAAACCAAGAGTTTGAGAAAGTCTAGCCCCACAAAGGGTAAATCCTAAAACAACAAAAGCTCAGAAGGAAATGTATATTGAGGCCTTCACAGGGATGTTATTTATGTTCACAGTAAACACAGGCCACAGGGAAGGAATTCAGCTTTAATGATAAGCTGGTGTTGTGTGAGGCTGTGCTGTACTAAGAATGGCACAAGGCTGCTGCCCACTTAGAGGTTACATTGATCACACAAACTGCTTTTTGCGACTACTTGCCCAGCTTTAATTACCATAGGACCTACTAACATGTATTTCTACACTCATATAGATCCTTCTCATGCCACAGGATGTTAAAGTCTTTTCCAAACTCTAAAAAGCAGGAAAATACAGCATTGGAGGAAAGCACTTCTGCTAGGCTGGAGCACAGCATTGGCTCAGACAGCACATGCAGCAATAATACGTAACCACACAGGACAGATGAGGAAAATACAGCCATTTCTAGACAGCAGGAGTCTAACAAATTAAAATAAGCTTTAGTTAGGCTTTTGGCATAAACCTTGGCTCAAAATAATTGAATGGGTTGGGTATATATTTTTTTCTTTTAATTGATCCAGGGGATTGAGTGTATTTTTCCTCCCATTACACCTAAAATGATGACTAGCAGCTCAGCACTTCCCTGGCAGAGAGAGAAGAGCCTTGGGCATCTGCTTACCTAGAGTCTTTCCTGCAGCCCTGCCAGTGACCTTCACAAACCTCTCCAATGCCAACACTGCCCTTCCCCAATGATGCCCATGAGGACACGGTTTGAGGGGAGGGGAGTGGCCACATGCAAGCTCCCTGATGCAGCAGCACCTTCCTCCCCAGGGTGACAGAGCTGGGGTGGTCACTGGAGCTGACAGGGCTGTGCAGCACTGATTCAGCATTCTGCATTCTCCAAGAAGTGGAAAACAGGAAGTGGCAGGGTGGTTTTCCCCTTGCTTTCTGGATGCTTGGATTTGTGACAGATTTCTCTGCGAGGGGCTACCCAAAAGCACTGTGGAGCTGGAGTGTCAAATGTTAACACTCAGCACTTAATTTGTGGTGCAAATGCTGTCAAACCTGATTGCGTCTCTTTGTCCCTCCAAGGCATCCCAGGCCCTCTCAACTTCTGCAGGGGGCTGAGGTTTTACGGAATGACCAACTGTTAAAACGAGCTTGCAAAGTGGCAGGATGCACAGCGTATGCTCCAGCGTCAGGCGTGCCCCTTCCTCGGCCCTCCCCTCTGCTGGCTCCCAACATGTACACAGAATGTCCAGCAGGGAATACATCCTGGGAGGGTTAATTAATGAACATATTTGAAAGCCCTGGGCATCATCACACTGGAAGAAAAGAGTGATAACGTTAGCATCTGAGCGTGGAGCTGTCTGGGTTAAGAGACGAGGGAGATGGAGCCAGGGGCTCTTCCTGACTGGCTGGAAAGTTTCCCAAAATAACAGCAGCCTCTACAGGGACCAACCAAATTCATCCATACCAGACACAAAGGTACCACAGGGGAAGGAGCCTTCCAAGAATGGGGCATCAGGCAGGATTAAATGGGATCCCAAAAAACACAGCAGGCAGTTCTTTCTGCCCCCTGTGAAAGCAGACCATGATCATCATGGAGGACAGAAGGTAGGGAATAGGGAGATACATCAAAGAGCTGGAAAAGATAGGAAAGAAAAAAGATAGCAAAATGATAGAAAGAAATACAGTACGTCTTTAATTTGCATAGGAAAAATATTTCTCTTTTCCCCACCAATCACCTTTATTAGCAACAAAAGTTGAAGTGAGATCTTAGACCAGTTTTCTAGCTATAACAGCAAAACTCTAGAACAACCTGCCCAGGGAGGCTGTGAAACCTCCACCTCGGCAGGTTTTCAAAAACAGGTGCAAGTCTGACTGAGATGGCCCAGGTACACCCAGACCTCCTCTGGGCAGCACACAGACCAGATCAGCGGTGGCTGAAGTTTTGGCCCCTTACCAACTGTCTGATTTTTGGAGTGCAGCTGTACTGAAACCACTGATGTTGTAAAAGCTACTATTTAATACAGTTTACCTACAGATTGTTCACCACAGTCTCTGAGACCACAATCTGTGTACCACTGGCCTAAAAAAATGCCCTGAGGTCATCTCAACCTTCTGCAGCTCCCTATTTCTACAGGTTTACAACTGCAGAGACAGGCTCCAGGACAAGTGGAGGCCACAGAAAAAAAAAAAAAAGGATGTGAAGGAAGCCCATTTCACCTAAGGGCCCTGCAGCTCACTCTGCAATAGTGCACATATTGTATGTGCTCAGACTGGGAGAATCTCCCCAGTGCTTCCAGCTCCCCTTTTCAATCCAGCAACCCACTATCCACTGTCCACACCATCATATAGTGCTGAGCCTGGGGATGGACCACTCCAGGCTGAACTGCATCATTTTAGATCAGGGCCAGGAACAAGGAAGCCAATGGCAACATCCTATACAGGGGAAGAGCTTGGCAGCTAGCGACTCTTCCTTCCTCCCTTGAATACAGTCCAGGGAGGAGGTACATAGGGAAGAATGCCTCCTTACTCACTCTATTTCTTGCACTCTTTCCTTGAACTGCTGCTACCATCCAAATTCCAGCCAGTAGCCGAGAAATGGCCTGAAGCATGACCTAGCAAAGCTGCTGCTATGAAGGGAGTGGAAAAGAGTGGAAAGATCTCCAGCAGAGAGAATGACCACAGATAAGGAACCTCCTGTCAGGAGCACTGGAGCACAAGAGGGCTCAGATCTCCCTGCCTGGCACCACTCTCTCTGATTTCAAATCCTCCCCATTTCTGCAGCCAACGAACGTGACAGGAGAAGACAACCTTCCCCCACATCCAGGACTGGTGACCAGGTTCAGGTCTCAAGATGAGGTCACCAATTTAGCAGCTTAAGCTTGCAGGGCTGATATCAAGGCACATGTCTACCTGAGGCACTGTGTCTTGCTGTGAGTTTCCTTTCCTACCTTCCAGGCAAATACCTGGGTTTGTGGCCATTTTATCTTCTTGGGAAAGTGACTGCCTGAGAGGATGGAAGCTAAGAGAAAGGAACACAAGAAATACAGAGAGGAAGAGGAAAACAAGTGAAAAAGCAATCAGGAGTTTTCCAGCACTGAACTTTGATGAGAAGAAAATAGAAAGGTTTTCCTCTCCTCCTCTTCTTTCCAATTCTCCTTTCCCTCCCTTTTTTCACAGTGAAAAAGGAAATGAGTGTCAGAAAACTTAAAAAGTACCCATCCCACTTCTCCCTCCTAGACCTGGCTATTTTCCACAGGAAATAGAGAAAGAAAAATGGAATGTAATGAAAGCTTCTGTGAAAAGCAGTCTTTGATTAAAACAGGCCATTTTTTCAACAGTATTGTCAACACAATACTTGAAGGAAAAAAATGGACCAGTGTTGCACAAAAAATAGGAAATACAGGCTAGGCCCAAGCCCACAAGTATTTGTCCTCAGCAAAAGGAAGACTCAGACACAGCATGAATACACTTATCTACATTAGGTTTAACCCAGCTAGTGTGGCTAAAATCAGTAGGAATGCCATATTGGGAAGGACATTGTGTATTTTCCTGTACTGGCTCACCATGTGCTACCACTTCCACTCTCTGACTCTTACTCACATTGAACAGACCGAGTGCAACAATGCCATCGCACCCTCATTCGCCCATGCAGACAACAGCCCTAAATGCACTGATTCAGTGCTATACCCTTGTCCAGCAGGTATCAGAGCCGCAGCTTCTAGCTGGGAGCGCTAGAGCAGTTTATGTATGCTGGACTTCTGTCAAAGGCACATGCTTCTGTGAGGTTTATTCGCTCTCTCCCTCCCACTTGCTGGGAGGAGGCCAAGATGCAGGAATCTGTAAACTTGCTAACTCAGCATTTCTGCCTTGCTGGCATGATGTCTAGACACATCCTTCTGGAAAGTCTTATGTCCACTTATATGTTGTGGGGCCAATGTCCAAGCACAAGTCTTTGTGAAGCTATTGCTCTAGAGTATCAAGGCTTTCATTATAGTACAGGTCACGAAATCAGCACTGCAAATTCACTAAGGAAACAGGGCCTGAGAAAGACCTGGCAGCACACAGCCAGCAGGCACCACTGCCCAAACTGGCAGCCATGCTTAGATGGCAGGCAGGCGAGTCATGGTGCACCCCTGGGGCTGGGGGATATGGCAGGCATGCAGAGCAGAGAAGAGGGTGCATCTGCATGAAAAGAGTCTGCATGTCCTCAGATAGCTGAGTGCATGTGCTCATGTGTATGCATGAATGGGGGACTGCACTGTTTCCTCTGGATCTTCCTCTGAAGAAGATCCAAGGGAACCAGAGATCTCCCTCTCCCTTCAGTGGAGCCAGCAGGAGGGAGCAGGGGAGGGGAACTGGCACAGGGACACATCTTCCTGTAGAAGAAAAGATGCAGAGGAATCCCTAGCTGAACTGCTCCTTTGCTCCCATCCGGGGCAAGTACCGCTGCACCCCTTGGCAGGAAACATTGCATTCCCCTCATGCTCTGTAAAAACCTTTACCCACCTCAATTTCTTTCCTAACCAGCCTTTTCTTCACCCATGAAAGCACAAAAAGAAGCTGAGCTCTGATATGCTGCTGCATCCTCCCCTTTATCCCGATGCTTTCCTCAGCACAATATGAAGAGTAATGACCTATACCAGCCTCAGCTGTAGACAATGGGTATCTGTCTATTGACTTCAATGGAATTTGGATTAACATGTGATTGCAAAATCTCCAAAATGAATGCAGCTTTAATGCTGTTAAAACAATGGCTCAAAGGTCAGGAGATTCCTGAAGTTAAAGGTTTCCCTTGAAATTAAGTAAGCCACACAGCACATCCTGCATTGCCCATGATCGTATCTTCAGAGAATGAAACAGAATGCTACATATCTGAGAACAAAACCCAGGAATATAAAACACCCTGTGTTCAAAGCAAAGCAAATATTAAGAGCATAAGCATCAGCTAACCACCTCTTTCTTTATCCCCGAGCTGGTAGTGATAACTTGTTCACTGCAATGCTTTTTGCTCTTGTGCTTCTCTTGAAAAATTAACAGACAAAAAATGTTAAAAGACAATGCGTGTAGAGCAAATACTACTGTGATAAGTCATTCCACAGCAATGGAGCTCAGAGAGTAACAAACTCTGCCTCATTCTCAGTCCCATGCCACGAGAGTCCCCTTTCAAATTCATAAGGTGCCAGCCAGGAAGGCAGCGAGATGCTGAGGAATGTGCCACTAATAGCAACACCCACTTTTAGAGCTCTCTCCCCCTACAGGTAATGTCCTTGTGTGCAACTGCATAGAAGAAGAAACTGAAGCATCCGAGAGACTTGGCTCTAGGTTTAATCAGAGCTTCCACTAAATTGTGACTGCTTACACTTATGAATGCCCATTTTTAGACAAGAGACTTTAGCCAGAAGCTGAGTACCCACAGTTCCTGCTGAAGGCAATGAGGGCTGGTGGCTTGGAGCAGTATCTTCTTCAGTCACTAAGATAATGCCATGTCTCAACACGGTACCACGGTTTGTACTGCAGGCTCCGCTGGAGGGGTGGGGAGGAAGCAGGCAGCCACTGTTTCTGCTATTTGCTCATCTGCTGGGCACTGCCTAATTTTCTCAGAGCTTTCCAGGGACATCCTGGCTATGTTCAGTTTGGCTGAGGCACAAGGCTATTTTTAGAAATGCAAATAAACAGCCAAAGATTCATTTTTAATTTTAATTTAGATCTAGGATTTATATTTTATTTGTTAATTTTGCTTTAATCTCGTTGTGCTTCATTACTCACTGACTTTCACAGGAAGGGAGAGGAGGGACACATGGAGGAGGGTGAGGAACAGGACCCAGTGGGAGCAGTGATGAGGAAGGTACTGAAAGAGGGAAGAGAGTGAGGAGGAAAGAGTATTGTTGACAGCATCTGATCCTCTGATTAATGTATTTCTAAGCAGATTAACTGAATCCCAGCTGCTCTGTGCCAGGTTTCTTCTCTAAGCTTCTCTCTCCCCCATGTAAACAAAAAGACATTTCCTCTGAGCAAACATCCACAGCATTGACCAGAGCTCTGGCAGGCTTTCTCTCCTCATGCAGCACAACACTATGGGGCACAGGAGAAAGGGGGAGGTCACGGACTCTGTCCTAGCATATCCATCTTCAGGAAGTGTGGAAGGATGCTGAGTGATGTGAAGAGATGAAGAGGTAATGGCTGGTGCTATTCTGATCCCAAATGCCCATGAGAACTTGTGATTTCATTACGCTTTGCTTACCCATAGCTGCTCTCCACAGCACCAGCACAAAGAGGAAGGAGGGAGAAAGGTGGGTAAAAGCACCCCCAAAGAGATGGTGGAGACCACAGGTTCCATAAGGAGTCTCTGAACACTACCTGTGTTCTCCTGCTCTGCCACACCAAAACCTTCACACTGACTCCCTAAAAGAAAGACACATTGCCATTTCACCATTCTTAGAGCATTTCACAGTCCCTAGTTGGCCAAATACCCACAGCCCTGGATCATTACCCCCCTTTTAAGGATGAGGAAATTAAAAGGAGAAGAGACTTATTCAAGGTTGCAGAGCAGGTCAGTGGCAGAGCCCCATTCATATGAGCTGAGTTACAAGCATCTTTTCAGGTCACAAGATCTGCCTTGGCTGAAGAGCTCTTCTCTAATGAACCTCTGAACTGAGCCTCCTAGTTTGTTTCTGGACCATGTGAAGCAACTCCTCCATAGGCCAATCTCCAGCCTTGCTTCCCAAGGGTAGGTTTCCCATCTCTGCTGGCAACAACCACATTGGTCATGGGACATCACTGCCAGTCCAACACACTGCTGGAGCTCAAAGCAGTGTCATCAACCCATCTCTGAGGGGAGCCTGGAAGGACAGAAAGATCTCCACACCCTCTCCTACATTACAGCTGCTCATTTTGTCAGTCCTCGTTTCCTCCTGGCGTTCTGTCTTTGTCTGAGTGATAACTGGCTGAAACATTCATGACCCAAAACCATCCTCTTCAGGTGAGAAGAAGCTCCTTTAAAAAGAGGGGCTATGCTTTACCTCCTACCACGGAAGGAGGAGCTCTCACAACAAGCAGCTAACACAACACTCCACAGTGGATGGAAGAGCTCAGAAAGAGCAGGAACTCCCATTTGCTCAGCTGCCTCTCTTTCCCTACTCAAGTCATGGTAAGATCTTTAAAAATTAAGACAAAGACATGCTAAAACTCAAACCACTGGCTTTGCCACATAGTGATCATTCCTAATATAAATTCTCCCCGAGAAGGCTCCACCACACATGACTTTTAAATGAAACACTTCAAATTTTATTGTACTGTACAGCACAGTGTTTTCCAGCTGATGCCTTTTCATTAAGAAAATTATTTTAAAAAGTTCTGTGCTGCAAATGGAAGGGAAGACTGTGACTAAACAAGAATATACAGAGTCAGTTAAGGCTGTAGGGAAAAGATAACAGCAAGGGAAAAAAGCAAACGAATTCATGTTACCCAAGGCACTGAAGGAAATAAGAAGGGATTTACAAATTCATCAGGAGGAAAAGCACCACCAGAAAGAAGGTAGGTTCATTAATAAATGAGGATGAGGATGAAATTAATGGTTCAGAAATGGCTGAGCAGCTTTTTTTTAAATCTGTTCTTAGCCAGAAGAATAAAGAAAGGAAGTTTGGACTAGAAAAGGAAGGAAAAAAAAAGCAAGTTAAAAAAAAAAACAGAAACAAAAAGAACTTGAAGAATTATATGTCCACAAACCAAACAAAGCAAACAGCATCCTAGAACTTAATCCAGAAAAGACAGAAGCATTTTTTAAGTCTTTTTCACTTCAACAGAATTATTAGAGGGTTGAAGGTTAAGCAATCTATACATATAAGCACATACATAAATGTATGCAGGATCAGGAACCTAATTTGTTATGGCAAGGCATTGACAAACATATTATCCCAGTGACAAATACTCTGACAAGTCACATCGAGCTAGGGAGGTTCCACAAAACCAGCCAAAAAGCAAACATAATAAAGATTTTCAATAAGGAATAGAGCTGGTAATGTTTAATTCCAAGTCAATATCTATCCCTAGTAAAATAATGAAACAAATATGAAGAGTCATTAAGTAGCTAAAGAATAAAACCACACGCAATACACAACAAATAGTCTTTTGCTTTTTAATACACATACACAACTAGTGCCCAGAATAAAAGCAGGAAAGGGAGCACTTTTAGGAATTTGGAGGATTTGACATTGCCTCACTGTATCAGCTTGACCAGAACCAGCAGTCCAAGGACCAAAAAACTGGTCAGAGGTATCAGAAGAAATACTCTTTGTTGGACTGGGAGGTGACAAATGATGTGCCAATATGTTGGTGTCCCTGCTGGTCTTATTAACCAGTGTCACCGGAAGCCAACAGTAAATGTCTCTGAAATTTGCAGCTGACACCCTACAAAGACATTGCAAATGTAACAGAAGACAAAGAAACAGGCCCTCAACCAACAGAGAGCTCCTTAAAATTAAGCACAGGTGGGCAATGGTCCAAAAGTTGAAGCAGATAGTAGCATGAACAGGACGGAGGATGATTGAATCTAGACTCATCAAAGCCACAGCATGAACCCAACAAAATAGAAAAATGCAGGTAATGTCCCTGGAGAGCAATAATCCAAAAGATGGATACTCAAGAGGGAGGCATGGAAGCTGTTTTGTTCTCTGAGACTTGAGGTCACAGAGAATAGCAAATAAAAAATTGTGATGCACTATATTAGCAAAACAGGCTCTTACAATTTTGGGTGGTGAACAGAAAGTCATCCCATCGCAACAAGAGGAGGGAGGAAAGACTTTCAGCACCATTTCAATGCAACCAGCCCAAGGATTCAGTTTTGCTCATCCCATCAGTTTTTCCCCATCAGCAATAAATGAGCAGCAAACCAGAAAAAAATCACAGACAATTGATAAACAGACCTGCAAGGATTTATGAGGAAGGCCAAGAAGGGTTAAATGTGCACAGCTTACTAAGGCACAACTCTAAGGAAGTAATCTGCAAAATAAACTTGATGCATGTGAATACTGCAGAGTGGGAGGAGGTAATAACTAGGAGTTATGAGATTAAACTTGAAAGAAAAAAAAAGAATAGACCTCATATCAGGAAATAAGTTGGCCTGGTTCTGCTTTTACATCAGTGTAAATTAGAAGTAACTCCACAGAAGTGAAAGAAGGGGCTGAGAATACAGGCACCATGAGCACAGCTAGAGACAGACTTTTGGAGATCCTTTCCCTCTCTCCTGGTCATTGCACTGTCTGAGACTTCAACTTCCAAGCTTCAGTGGTGTTCTCGTTTGTACTGATTTGTCCCTTCCTCTTAAGAAAAGCAGACACTTCACCCAGTACATCAGCACTGTGTTGAATTTAAACCACTGCAGAGCTAAACAGCATTGCCAGGCATTTTAGCAGATCTTGCTAATCTTATGTCCATGTGGCAATACATGTGGTTACATAAGAGAAGATATTAAGGCTCAAACACCATTATTCATTACTAATATTAAATGTGTATTGCATTAGCACAGAGGGCCAACATAGTGACATACAAATATGTAATAAAGACCTTCTGTTCTCAGGGAGGTCATGTTTCCAGATGGTTGTTCACGATACGAAGGGCTGGGAGAAGGGGACAATTTCCAAATTCTTCTCAGCACTACTATATCTCATAAACAAACCAGATCACCTCTCCTGGACAACGATGAAAATGAACACCCTTCTCTCTCAGCAAAATTTAAGTAAGACCAAATTTCGGGTAGGCGCATGGACCATTAAATCCATGGAGAAACATCCTCATGTCCTACATATTATAAAAGCAACAAATCCAGCCCGCAAGTGGGAAGATTTCCATGTCCATTATGGAAGAGCTAATGACAGAGAAAACAACAGTAACAGTGTTCAACTACCCTGAGGACCTTCATCTAAGTTGCTGCAAAAGGTCTCTGTTACTGCAGATATGGGGAAGGACACAGCACACTGGAGAGAAAGATGCTGGAAAGCTCCACGACTTTTGGGGAATTCATTTGACATATTTAGCCACCCATTAGTCATTCCCTGCAGGATAAAGAACCACTCTGTTACAAGCCTTCTAAGTCTTTGCCCACTTACTGCAATAAATAGGTATAGCCTGTCTGAGAAGTGTTTTCTGGTGGACAATTCACTTAATATCCTTATTACATTCATGTCTCATTTTCTGACGGCTAAATCCTGGCTTGCCCTGCCTTCCTTTGTTGTAGGCTTGAGCAGATGTGATGCATATGTACCCTCCCCATGTGTTTTGGGCAGGGCCAGAAGCAACCTTAAGTGTTCACCCAGTGGCTACAGTACTCAAGTGTATCCCATGGTGCCACAGAAGCAAGCTCAGCTGTTTGGGGGCTAGGACAGGAGACCTGCTTTCCTGTAAATGCCTGGCAGAAGCACTCCAGGAACTGCAATGCTTTTATCCAGCAAGCATAAAAACTTCTGTACAGCTCACTCGCCCCACCCAGAGGCATTTTGCTCTCTGTCCTGCAAATCCTGAAGTTCTGCAGCCTCCAAATTCCACAGGAGACAAAGGCAGATAATGGCCATATTACTGCATTTAACCCAAGAAGCAGCAATGATGGTAGTGAGGGAATCCTACAGACCCTGACAATTACCAAGTTCAGGCCCTCTGGAGCCTTTCTTCAGTCTCTCAGAGTTGTAGAATTGATCTGGAAACCACTTTATTAATGTTCTTTCTTTTCCTCCCCTTCTCCCCAAGCATCATCATCATTTATTAATTTATGATTAAATGAATTATTGATTCTCACTGCACCTGCAGTATTTGCCATTGTCCTTCTCCCCCAGAGACATCTTACACTGATGCAAGAATTGCAAGATGTCAGACAAAGAAGAGGGAGAGAAGCAGCTCACTGCATACGGGACCTCGGGCAAATGTGCTCCCCACTGAAGTGCAGAGCTGCAAAGGAAGGACGCTATGTACCAAGACACAGCTATGATGCCACCTTTTCAGATGGCAACAAAAAAAAAAAGAGTGGAAAGCATAAGGAATGAGTAGCAGAGCTATTCATAGGCATTCAGCATGTGGGGAGGTATTAAAAAAAAAAAAAAGTTTGACCCAAAGCAAAAGCTTTTTTTTTATTCAGAAAAGTCAAGCTGCAGTTCTTTGAATACATCACTGAAAAAAACTTTCAGGCTTTTGGCTTTTGCCTTGCAATTACAATCAACAGATGGTGATTATTTCACAGGCTGGGGCATCTGGTCAGCTCCTAGCCAAACATAAATAAAAGACCTTTGCATGATTTTGTTGGGCATTCTGGTCCAGAGACAAAAATGAGGCTGGCAGTTTAAAAAAAAAAAAAAAAAAGTAAAAGAGGTATTTAAAGTTCCCTGGTTTGGGGGGTATTTCCTTTCCAAAAGAAAAGGGTGGGAGGAAGGGAGGAGAGAGGAGCAAACATAATGTTTTTTACAGAAATACAAGGGGCACAGATGATCAGAGCTCAGCAGCCATAAAACTGATGGTAATTTCTGAGCCAGAATCTCCCCATCATGAATTAAACCCAAACCTTGACCCTTTACCTAGGCTTTGCAGCCTAGATGAATCTTCACCCTTTTCTTATAGTACCTTTCACTAGTGTCTCCCCTTAGCAAGTGAAGCAAATTTTACGACATGCAAGAACTGGAGGAATGCATCAAGGTGCTGTCCCTGCTTTTTGTCAGGGAAAAAGGAAAACCGCCCCAGTACACAGAAACATCCCCTCCCCATGCAGCTTTCCAGGCCAAAAGAACTGCAGTGTTCTTCCTGAAATAACTGCACAGAAAAGCTCCTCCCAAGTTTCATCCTTTCTGCAGCCCTCCCTTCACTGTCAATCACTGGTCACCTGACACCAACTGGTGCACACTGGCTTTGTGTGTGTGACCCCTATCCAAGGAGGGAGCCGATGCCACCAGAGCAAGGGAAGATCTAATCGCAGCGGGAGAAGTCCCCCCAGAGGTTGGTTGTATATGGCTGTGTTTCAGAGAAAGGCATTCCCAGGTGACGAAGGCTTTAGGCGTGCGTATGTGCAAACACCCGCAAGAGAAATACAGTGACCAAATCTGTCACCCATGCAAACTGATTTTATTACACTGTATTAGCACATGCCTCCCTCTCACTCCAAGCTTAGGTGAAGGGATCATTGAGGTTTTACTTCCGAGCAATGCTGGCACTATAAGCCTCAGGGAGGCTACAGGAGATAGGAGCACTCATCACCTGCATCTCATCCAACACCGTCACAGATCCCCCCCAACTCTGCTGCATATGAAAGTGGCTTTTGGCCACCCCTCTGCCACTTTGCTATTTGTGGCACTGCAGGCCTACCTTGCATCTTCTGCACCAGCGTTTCAGACCCCCGTTGCTATTTCATACTGCGGAACAATGGCTGAAAAACTGGAAGTCACTGGGCCAGAGAGCCATTTTGTTAGAAAAACAAGACAAACTCTTTCTGCTCCTGCCTTACATGTGCCTCTGGGTCACTCAGCCATTTGTTAAGTTTCAGTAGCTCAGCTGGTCTTAAGAGCCTGTCTTGTACCAAAGTCAGGGCCAACCATGACTTCCTAGCCATTGCCATGGGGTACACACAGGCCATCTTGAACTCTCCGGCAGTTTGTGCAGAATCCTAATCCGCCACTCACAAACACGCAAGTCCTGTTCTCATGGGTAACAGGAGAAAAGAGATGAGGATCTCCTCCAGGTTCCCCACTATTACAGCTCATATCATGACATACCATTGAACAGTTCTGACTTCCTCCTGGGGAGAATTGGCGAAATTTGGCCATTTCATTATATGCTCTGCAGGACTACATGAGAAAATGGAATTAGATCCTTGCCTTCTAGCTGAGGAATGAGAGGGACACCCTCCAGCCCAATTTACACAGTGACATCAGAAGGCAATGGCAAAACAGGGCCTGAGGTGGGGCAAGGGGCATAGACATGTAATATAGGAGTGAATTCTCCGTAGACAACACACATAAGTTGTGGATGAAGGTAGGAAATTACATTACACCCTATGCATACAGTGAACAAACCTGGCTCTGGAATAAAAGAGCAGCACACTACCCCACCGCCTCCTATTAAATTGATAGACTACATTGCTGTGCCCAGGGCTTCTCAAGATAAAAAGGCTCATTTCCTTAGAGAGCAAAGTTTTGACCTTCTCGACCTTACTGGGCCTGTGAGCATCTACCCATTTTAATTTCAGATTAGCATCTCACATTCTCAGTACCTAGGGGATTACTGTTTTCGCCTGGGCAGCAACTGCAGTTCATAAAAGTATCGGTTACCCCCCGCCTTGTTCACAAAATCAAGGCAGATCTGACCAGATGGCACATGCTCCCGCGCTCTGTGTCAGGCTGCATTAATTCAGGGGAAATGAACTCTCCTCCAAAACTATATTTATTTCAGGCACTGCCATGCCCAGTTGCTGGGCTGTCCTCAGGAAAACCTGGAGCCAGCTCTTTTCCATGAGCTTAGCCGGGGAAAAAAAGATGGCAAAGGCCTTGCTGGAAGTCTCACATGCCAGGAAGAAGGAGGATCCACAGACTCCCAGGCAGCTGACAGTTTTTTAGTGCCCCTTCCCCAAGGCTTTCAGGCAGTTTCCCCTAACGTTCAGGGCACCAAGAAGGAGAAAGTGCTCCAAAACCTTGCGGGACCAGCCTGTTAACATCCTAAGTCAGTGCTAATAAAACAGCTCAGCTTTGTCTTGGGCCCTCCTTGAAAGCAAGAAATAGCGGAAAAGGGATCCCCTGCAGGGCACCAGCATACCTCAGGGGGAAGGCCAGGTATACCATCTCCCTGGTGGAGGTTAGCCCTCCAGATCTCAAAGCCAAGGGGATGTCTGTCCCAGAGAACCCCTCCCTGGGGTTTAACGCAAGCCTAATCTATGATGATCAGGGTTCAGGGGCTCAGTGGGATCCTGTGGGATTTGGTGCAACTGTACACAAAGGAGTACAGCTGGAAGCTCTACACCAGAGCATGAAGCTGCAGCACTCGGACGCAGCATCCTCCTTGGAAGTGACCTGAGGCATGCACCCTCTGGCTAGAAGAGATGATGGAGAGATTGCTTGCTCTCCTAGGAGACTGACACTTTTCCACAAAGATCTACACACCACCTTTTGGGAAGCAACAGGCTGCATGCTAGAATCAGGAGGGGGATTCTTGCATGCAACAGAGAAAGGCAAAAGCTGTTCTGGCATGGTGGAGGATGCACAGCTTGAATTACTACCTAGAACTAGTTCTGCAACAGGACCACTTCTGTGGGGTTTGGACAAGGCATTCCACCTATTTATAGCACTGGCCATACTGCCGAGTGACAGTCCATTTCCTACATTTCCTGCTTTAATAATTCTCTCCAATGCTGGAGACAGTATAGTGTGCATGCTAGAAAGAGAATCCAATTGGGTAAGAAAAGCCTTTGTTCCTCTCTGTAAAGTGTTATTTACCATCTTATATAGCACATATAACAACACCTAAGTGCTATACTATAATTAGTAAAATCACACAGAGAAACTGCTCATGTGGATAATGATACTTTATGTCCTCCCATGTGGGTAGTTTAAAGTTGAATTAATTCATGTTTGCCCAGCTTTTCAAGATCTGTGGAAGAAAGGCTATTGTTATGCAAATAATTATTAATAATAACTCCTTCTGTGCTACTCCCCATTCAGTGTGCTCAATTTATAAGTCAAAGGGTATTTTTCTCCTAGCCTCAAGACAAACTGGGTTCCACAAATGGAAACATTGGTGTCAATATACCAGGCAAGGGAGGGCAACGCCACAGTGAGGGTATTATTCTGAGATTCAAGACTCAGCTTCTGAATCCTCCTTTCTATACTAAAAGCAATATATGAGACCCTGGAAGTCACTTAGAAGAGCAGTCATACTGCCTACTCAAGGCACCTAACTCAGGCACAGTCCAGAGGATCTCAGCACAGAGGTGGGCCCATGCAGAGGGGAATTCAGACCACCAAATACCATATAATTTGCCTATAGGTAAATAATTATCTTCATTTTAGATTGAAGCATAGACATCTATGGCAATAAAGTACATAGATTCTTGGACATATGGTGAATATACATACAAAAAAGGCTGCTCAAATCCTATATTAAATAAGGGCAGGTGTCTAAGGAGGACACTTTTTTTTTTTTTTTTAGAACACCAGGGTCTGAATAGGAATCAGATCCAAGGGTTTTGGTATCAGAAATGCAGTCCCTCAGAATAGAGACACAAAACTGCTTCACAGCTGGCTGTGACAGTCACTGAGTGGTCTCCCACTGTGGATGAAGACAGGACCACACACCGTAAGTAAGTAGTCACTTAGGCAATGCTTCTCTCAGGGTGCAGTGTACAGTATATCATGAGCCATTTTGCATGGGATTCACACTGACACAATACCCACAGGGCTATTACATGACTGGGTACCTCTCAGACAGTTCTCTTTTTTCACCCAGGAAAACTATGATGCCAGAAAAAGAGAAATTTTGCAGTTACCACAGCCTTTTTAGTCCTCCACTAGCCCTCTACAGGAGTAGTCTGATAGCACATAAAAATGAACTATCTTGTTCCCATGCTGTGCAAGGCTGTTTGCACTTTGGACACATCAGACTTACTGTGCCATTTCCACATGGGAAGCAGCCATTTGTGTAGCCGTTCTGATGCATCCCTACCCCTCAACACATACAGTGTGATGCATGCCCACTTCCTTTGGTCAGGCATTTCTCAAACAGAAATACAGAGGAACAAGAATTAAGTTACACACCTTTGGCTCCAAAGGCAGTATCTTGTGTGCCCAGGGCTGCTGAAGTGGGTTGGCTCCAAAAAAGGTCAATGGAGCCCTCTCAAGTGGTCACCTTAGTTACTGACCATCATTTTTTGCAGGGTTCCAGCTGCACCTTCACAGAGGCCTTGGGCAAGACACAAGGTAGTCAGGTTTGAGATGGACATCCTCCTGCGTCTTCAGCAGTTATAGATGCTGAGGAGTCTTCAACCAGAACCTTGCTCAAGGGTTTTTTCTAGGGCCGCATGAGACAGAAATAATGCCTGCTCATCTCCCTGTAGTTTTGCAGGCACAATCAGCTAAGCATTGAAGAAAATGTATTTGTGCCACATGAGTCTGCATGTCTAAGGTGAAGGCACTCCTGGAACTGCTGCGCTGGAGAAAAAGGTCCTTCTTCTCCATTCCATTTATCTGCTACCGTGCTTTGATAGTAGCTGTGATGAACAGATACTAATCATTGCCACAGATGATCCAGCATTCAGATGCATGCCCCTCCCTGAGGCCCCTGGACAAACGCATATGTGTGTTTGCATGAAAAATACAGCCAGCTCTACTGCTTTCATAGGCCTGCAGATTTTCTCTTTGAGCCATCAGTCCAAGATACAAACACTTGCACTCCACCCAGAATTACCCAGAACCTTCAAGAAACAGACCAAGATGTTGCAGTGGAGGAACACTGGGGTAGCTACCAGGGAGGAAAGCGTGTGCCCTAAGCCCTGGGGAGCAGTGTGTCTAGGAATTGATGTTTGAGGGATTCCCTAGTGACTTTAGCAAGCTGAGAACAAACATGCCAGAAATAGTCTTTTTGAAGCATGGCACATTTAACCTAAGAAACTCTCTTCTTCACTGTCTGCTTTTTAGCTGAGGGGAAGTCAGATCTCTGTGTAAGGTTTCCAGTCACAAGGAGTGCTGGCTTCATATTCAGACATGTGACTCCCTCCACCATTAACTCCACCTTCAGCTTCCCAAATAAGCAGCAGTATATTTCCTTACTGTCCACCTTGTGTATTGTTGACATTTTAGACAGGCCTCAGCAGTTCAATCACATATGAATTTCTATTCCATTCTGAACAGCTTGTCCCTGGGCTGTTTCCCACAAACAGGTTCATGGCACTGGGGTCTGTTGGAGTAGATCACTTTGGCTAGGATAAGACATCTCTGATTACTGAGGACTTGCCTGAGCATGGCACTGGGAAGGGCCTTCAAAACATTAGGCCTGGTCTCCCCTATAGGAAAGCGGAGATCATAGAGCACTTTCTGTTTGCTAATCAGTGCCCTAGGACCAGATGAGGAATCCAGCTAATAGTCTTAGACAATCCAAAATCTCATACGTATGAGCAGAGTATTCCATTACCTACACAGGCACAAGACTTTAGCCAGACACTTGTGTTTCTCATGGGCTTTAAAGAATCTTAGGCCTTTTAGTGAGATGAAAACATGAGAACAGCATGGGAGAGAACACAAGATAAGTCCAGGCAGGTTGCAAACATGAAGGCTTCAGTTTTTTTTCTTTTTTGGACCCACTTATCTAGAGCAGCAGAGAGAATATTTTCTTCATGGGCAAGAAATATACTTGATTTTTTTAAATGGTAGCAAAGAAACCAGAGCTGGGATGCAGGTCAGTCTAAAGGTAAAGCTCAGGATTTTCAGTTTTGCATCTCAAGTAAGGATGCGGTTAGCAACCGTGCACTGTGCCCATGAATTGCAGAAATGATGCAATTGCCAGGGTCACAACAGAAGGATAGTTACTTCCCTGGTGCTCTGGCTAAACCTTTTCTTTCAAAGAGGAATAAAAAGCCTCTTGAGCAGCAGAATATCTGAAGCTGTATTTCCTATGACTGTCTGCTGTGTGGCATCTCTGGTGTCCAATAACCCAGCTGAGCTCCCACTGTGGCCTTTACAGAACTGAACAGCACCTTTTCAATCCCATCTCCAACTACCACAAGCTCCCTTTCTGTCTTTAAGAAGTTACTCATGAATGGCTGATCCTCAGTGACTTTTTGATCACCACTTGTTCTTCCTGTAGAAAGTGTCTCTTCTGCAGAGGCCTTTTTTGCCACTGGAGTAATTTTGCTACCTGGAGCCTGCATTAGCAGTTCCTGAGGGTTTCCCTGGTAGTGGATGGGTGTGCATAGGCAGCTTCCATCTAGGCACAGGCCCTCACAGAAGCATTCAAGAAACCGAACAGCAGGCTCTTTCCTGGATGCAATTTGCTGCCTGATCATTCTCTTGTAAGACTGGCCCTTGGGGATAGCCGAGACATATGAGTTCTGTGCAAACATTACAGGTGTTCTCTAAGCTGGGAGTTACTCCAGATTTAATACAACTTTCATGTTATAGGTAACACATGAGCAGCATCAGGAGAAGAAACACTAATCAGATGACTTATGAGCCCTGAAAAGATCAGGCAAGAGACAAAACAAAAGATCCCTTTCCAGAGACCTGGAACATCCCCTCCCAATTGCTAGTGCTGTTGTGAGGCTAGTCATCAACCAGTGAAGCTGGGATTGACCTCGGCAGTCATGTCGAGACTCCACTGTCAGCTAAGCATGATGCAGCTTGGGACTCGTGACGACTGCTTCATATAACAGGCACCCCCAGTACAGATGAAGTCCAGGAATTTCCAATATCTTGTCTTGCTGCATTGCAGGCCATGAGACATGTCAACATATTGTGCTGTATTGCGCCACAAAGAGGAAGAAAATGTTTTCCAGATTTTACAGTTCAAAGATCTCCTAGACCTACTGAGGAAGAACACCTCTGTTCTCTGCAAGTTTTGATGGAAAGAGGAAAGACCTAAAATAGCCCCTGCTAGTTCACCTGTGGAGGAGGTCTCCACCACACCCCAATTACAGTGCATGTCAGAAATGCAGGACTCATCTGGATGGAAAAAAGCTTTTCAAAGTGAGGGAAGTGCAATTCCACTCATTTACAGCAATGCTCCACACTCCTTTCCTACTCTACTGGCCACTCAAAAGACACGCAGCCAGTGCATGAAAGTTGTTGCAGGATCGGCCTTTGTCGCAGAAGAGATGATGTGTGTATAAATCATACACTCACGAATGATTCTGTCCAATGAGCTATCAGTGTATAATTAACCCCTCCATTTTATAGATTGCTAAGCTGAGACACAAAGCATTGACCTGACCTGCATATGTTCCCACAGACAATGAAGGACCAAGGCAGGAGCAGTAGCTCTCCCTAGCCTCTGAAAAAGGCACACGGACAAGCAGGAATAAAGATCTGCTTTCTTGCTGCTCTGCACCATCCTTTCAAAATCCCTCCTTCAGTCTGTAGGCTTGGGATGTACTCTCGGCACTCATGCCAGCCCTCCACATACACCATTCATCATGGACTAGGCTTCACAGGATGCTTCTCATTTGTTTGTTTGCTAATGAATATTATTTTTGAATAGTAAGAGGTGGGGGGAAGAAGGGTGAGGGAGCCCAGAGTGAAGACTGCTGCTGTGCTCAGTCTCTATGGAAATAATCCACAATGCTAATACGTCCTAAAATGGTAATAAAGCCTGTGTTCTCTTATGTAATCCCATAGTAAGAAAGAGCTCTGTCGGCTTGCCTGACAAATGATATCTCTGTAACCTTGGAGGCGATTATTACCAGAAAACACAGGATGGAAAAACAAAGCAACGTGCACACCCACACACACAGGGTGCACACAAATCCAATGGATACAGCAAAAGGACAAACAGCTCCAGTCAGGCTCCTGTGCTTTGGCCCTGTGTTATTACGTCTCTGCCATCGAGCAGGGAAAGGACCTCCTGGTGAAGAAGTGGTCCTGCCCCAGCTCCTCCTCTGCTCACAGCTCCCCTCCCTCCCCACACCCCTCTCCAACCACCTTAGCCCCAGCAGCAGGGGGAAGGGAGGTTTTCCAATTTTCTGTCCTCCCTGCCCTCCCCCGAAATGAATATTCAAAGCCCCGGCAGCTGGCCAAATCCAGTTTGTCTGCGTCACCAACACACGTGGGAGCACATCTGTCCTGCCCAGCAGTGATGGAGCCAGGGCTACGTGTGCCTCCAAGGAGGATTCATGCCCCTAAATCCATCAAGTTGTGTGTTAGCAAGGGGGGAATCACACTTTTTTTGGTCACAGCTGTATGGCACTCTGTGGTTACCCAGTTTGGTTTAGAGATATAGGAAGATGTGTGTGTTCGGGGGTGTTTTGGAGGCCACGGTACACTGATATTGGAGTTATATCACAAGTTTGGCTGGCAAATCATAAAACAAAGCCTGGCAGCTCTTTGCTCTTCTGCCCCAGAGGCAGTATGGAAAAGAGGCAGCAAGGAGCTCCCCACCAGATTAAAGCCATGCTTCATGAGGTAACCTGCGGTGTCACATCCACACAGGTATTCCTTCCACCATCTCCTCCAATTCCTCTCTCCCAACAACCTGTGCCCCTCTGGGAAAAAGGGAACCACTAAGTCACCCTGAAAACCTGTCAGAGGCACAGCTCTAGCAAAGTAATGGCTCAAGCACACACTCCCGTACCCCTGTGGCTCGGCCCCAAGTTCCCTCCTCCAGGATGTGGCAACCAAACAGTCTGGAAGCTGACCCCAGGAGACAACTCACACATGATAATATTAACGCCAAGCACTTATCTCCAAAGCCAGCAAAGGATGGTGGCTGCTCTAATATCTCTTTCCCACAGATTAAAGCATGGGAATGTTTAGCAGAGTGACAAAAAACTTTCTTGAGAATGAGAGATGACATCAGATGGGTTTCTATGCTTGATTGAACACTCACCCTTTCACGATGGGCTGAGCTTAAGGTCTTTTAATGTTTTCTTAGGCAGCAGGAGATGAATGAACAGGGAGTCTCAAGTCAGAGAATATTTCTGAAGGCAGGAGAAACCCAGTTCTGAAGAAAAATTAGCCTTAACACTTAAAAACAGGATATCATGACACTTAAAAAACATGTTAAAGAGAGCACAGCTTTTAACAGTCAGTGCCTGGGGGGAGTTCTGGTTCACATCAGAAGCATGCAATTTGACTCCCTGGAAAATAAAGGGTTACAATCATTATTCACACCAGTCGCATTTTTTTTAATTAATAACCTTGTAATTGGTATTGACTTAAACAGACTGATGACAGTCTTATGATGAGCCATTCCCAGCCAAGCTTCCTGCTCAATTGCCCTCAGGTCAGGAAAAAAGTGAACTCCATTATCTGGCACTAGCTTTCTACCTCAAAACCAATCTCCTTCCTGGACCACCCAGAGGTCATTTTACGCAAGAGTCACACCAACACACCCACCTCTACAGCCTTCCTCCAGCTCTTCCCGCTAGCACCATGGCTGTGCTGCAAATCTGTTTGGTGCTCCCCAGCTGTGCTGCAGCCCCAACTTTTGGAAGAACAGGACTTTCCGGGGCACTTATTTTGCTTTGGGGCACTAAGGCTGAAAAGGTGATCGCCATCAGAGTCAGGGCCACCAGAGCCTTCAGGCACCTCCCAAAGCCCCTTCCCCATGCAACCACGGCAAAGAATTTGCTAAAGGCTAATCAAACTCCAGGCATTCATTTCTAGAAAACAGAAAGAACAAATCCTGCTCTTCTGTTCAGACACAGGCTCAAGTGATGGAAGCCCTCCCTCCCAGCCCGGATGTACAAGTTATGGTCAGTTTTGAACATCTCTGACATAAATGCAAAACGCAGCTTGGACATACTGCTCCAAAGCACAGGGAAATGAAAAAGGGCCATGCTGACAAAGGGCAATGTTGTTTCTGTAGCAGCTCAAGGTACGGCCTCATCTAAGACGAATCACAGCTAAAAGGAAGAGTTTGGGGCAACATTTCTGGCCCCAATTTCATTTACAGCAAATTTCAGGTGAGGCAGACTTCCAAAAAGAAAAGCACATATCACCTGGGTATGCAAAGCATTGCAAAACCCAATGTACAAGGCTCTCCCTTATAGCTCAGCAAGCTGAGAAGCAACCCGGCTGTGTATGCAGTGACGAGCAGTCGCAGCGCAAAGCATGACAAAGGGACAGAGAGGCCAAACCATGGATCTGACATCAGATTTGCAAGGAAGAGCCTGGTGGCCCGACCGTGGTGCAGAGTTCGCTCTTGGCTACTCCTGGATCCGCTGAGCCACACGGGCTTGGGGCATCCCTCCCAGGGCAGTGCCCTGCTCCCCTCCACCCCTAGGCTCCACGTCAGGACAAAAATGGCCCTTTTCTTCTCTCAAGCCTCACAGGGTGGCCCACAGGGCTTCAGCCAGCACCCTCTGAATGATTTTCCCCTCCATTACCAGGGAGTAGCATTAGAGGGCACTGCGCTGCCTTGAACATCTGCTGCGGGTCCCCCCAGCTTCCCCAGGAAACAGCCACCAGCACTGGGAGCACTGCCAGAGCATCCTTACCTCTCCCAGTCTGGCTGTCCCTCAGCAGAGCTGCGCAGGGTGGGGGGGCCACCACCCCTGCCGGAGGGTCTCCTCTGGCTGACCCCAGGGACTTCTGCAGTGAGCTGCTGCATGGCATGCATCCTGCAGCCTCCTGCTTGCAGGTGGCAGCCTGGAAATTCAGCAGGGGCTGCATTTTAATTAGAAAATGTCGGGTTTTAATTAAATAAATGTGAAGCCGAATAATGCAATCAGGAGAATTGCCCTGTACTCTTTTATTTTGCAATTCAATTTATTTTATGCTGTCCCCACACTTTTAGTTTTCATAGACCAAAGTCTTTTGCATTGATCACTCAGAGCTGCATTGCAGAATTTGCCAGGGACAAAGCTGGAAGTGCTGGCTGTTGAATAAAGGGCAGCTGGAACTTTTCACAGCTGGGGATGCATTGGAGGCAGCTTGCGTCTCCAGCAGAGGAATTGTTTTTCAGAGATTTTGAGTACCAAAGTTCCCACTGACCTTAATCACAGTTAAAAAACACTCCTGATAATCCTGTGCAAAAGAAGAGAACAAGCAAATACACTGTCCCTTTCCTAACTAGGGAGAGCCAGCAAGTAACCACACACAGACATATGCATGCGAGTGAGCTCATAAACCAACAGGATATTCTGCAACTCTGCAAACACTTTGTTGATTTCTTGACCACACAAAAGTTAAATTTAAGATTCTAGAAACCAAAATTACAGAACAAAACCGAGATTTTTTTGCTTTCAAAAGCCGGTTCTGGTTGCTAAGTGACTATAATACACTTCTCTATCACTTCATTTTAAAAACCCACGCACTAAGAGCAAGGAAATTGCTACATTTGGACATCAGGAACGTGCCCTAGCAAGATAATGAACCTTATATATGTATTTGCACTACAGTAGCACTCATAAACCCCAGGGAGCCATTGTCTTTGGTAATGTTAAGTGTAAAAGAGAGTTCCTGCCCAAGGAGGTCTTAAACAATCTAAAATGGGGCACAACAAGTTGGTGTAAGGAACTGTAGCACAGAGCTGCAAAAGGAAGGCAAGGAAACAATTCTATCAGCAGTGAAAAGAGGACCCACCAGGAGCAGAAGAAACTGTGAAGGAAGGTATCTATGAACAGAGTAGGTGACTGAGGCTATAATAAATTGTGTTTGGAGAGCTAGGAAAAAAAAACAACACAAAAAGGTAAAAGCATGGATGAAGGGCTGAAGTTGTAAAATTGTAAACCAAGGGCAGAAGTTTGAGAGAACAGAAGGACACCAGAATAGCATCCTGCAGGAAAAAACTCACAATGAGGATGTAGACATAGAGTCACGGGTGCAAATTTGGAAGAAAAAATATGAATCTTGGATACATTGCAGGGAAAGATATAGTAAGAGGTAAACTGAGCAGCTGAAACAGCACAGACAGTAATATCTGCAAGAGAGCAGACACTAGAGTTCTGGTTACTGTGGCAATATATGCAAAAATGTTCAAACTGAGAGAATATGATTCCTCTGTGCTTTATCAAGCATCACAGAATGGAAAGTATGAAAAGACTTTACTTCCCTTCCCTAATAACTCTGGAATCCTTAAAAAGGACCATTGATTTTATTTTCTAAATACTATCTTACCAGAATGCTTGTGCATAAGAATTATCATGAGTGAATAAATTCATCAGCTGACTGTGTCTGTGGATAAAGTCTTTCTGCTTGCTGATTCTTAGGAATGCGGGCATTGCTGTCTGGTATAAGGTCCGCACATAGCTATAACAAACCCTGTTGTTTTGTAAATATCCTTTTTATTCACTAACCAGTGCTATGCTTTTCTATATGGCTCTCCTATGTCCCTCTCAAACTGGAATTTCCCGTTCAGTGCCAAGCAGAGAACAAAGACAGGCAGGCACAGACACCAGACCACAGACTTCAGAGTATACACACACAGAGTACATGTCGGGGAAACAGGTCCAAGGCTGACCTATGAGGGCTCTGTGGCACATAGAGACATGGTGCCTAGAGTCTTCTCCAACCCAGATGACTCTACAGCAGCACTTGGACCTAGGGCTGTGGTCCAAACACAACCGTCCACCAAATATGCACCACAGAGAAGTTCAAGAGAGTTTACACAGATAATTCAGAAGGAAAAGTGATCAAACTTGACCGATAATGAAATTAGAGAGAGAGTTTTGTTTCTAATGCAAAAAGATATGATTTCTGTCTACATATATAACACTTACATCATTTAATGTGATCACACTGTGAGTTTGTGTGGGTGTACATCAGTAGTTTGTCACCCACACAGTTTTTGAATCTGCTGGCCAAAAAATTTAACAGAGAGTTAAACAGCTCAAAGACTTAGGCTCCTGCAAGTTGTGTGACATTCAGGGCATGAGTAAGTTTGTGTTGTGACAAAGGAAAATTGCAGTGCAATCTCAACAGACAACTACCTGGTTTGGCCTGCCAGACAGTCAGTCGCCACAGGAAAGTCCCAGAGGTGGGTACTCCACTGGCACCTTCTCACCTGTTCAAACAAACAGGAAGCGCAGGAGAAGGTAAAAGTGTTTCCAAAGGTCACAGGAGACATGGGAAGGAGCAGAGTGGCACTAGGGGGTCAGCGCAGGGCACAGAAAGCTGTAGCAGGGCAGAGGGTGCCTGAAGATGTGGGGGCTCTGTAAATGCTGTGGTGCTTGATCCTGGGGATGTCAGCGGAAAATGGTGAAATTGCAGGAGTGCTGGGGATGTAGGACAGGAACCTGCAGGCAGCCAAGTTCCCAAATGAGCTTTTCTTTCTATGTCAGCAGGTAAGAATACCATCTTCTTTAAAAGTCTGTAAAGGAGGGGGATGTCACCAGGTGAGTACAGGTGCAAGTCCGCATAAGCAAGCTGAAAGGGCATGCCCATCTCATTCCAGGCATACTCACTCACTGCACAGTGAAGTTAGCTACACATTTAAGAGGAGCACCATCTTCTTTCCTCTAGGTGTTGCCAACAAGCATGGATAAATAAGAACAGACCCAAAATGAGTACTCTCGCTCTTCACTTCCCCACCCACATGCCCTGTCTCTTGTCTCTATTTCCAAACTCTATTCCTTTTTCTGCTTCCTGAGCTTCCGCACCTCAGGGGCTTATAAAATGTGTTGAACAGCATTTCACATCTGAATGATGCCTAATCATTTTCTGCAGACTTCAAAATATTTTACATAGATGTACAACTGAATATCCACAGGTAATCTCTGTGAGATATGCTGCAGTCTAGCAGATAAGTTACAGATCTAGCAGGCCACCTGTGACCAAGGTTTTGGTCATTCCTGCAGCACAAACTTCATGTGTCCACAGATAAGTGACTTCACCATGCAAAAAATGGATCTGTATCCATTCCCCCACTGCCAGGGAGGCACAGTAGCAGGGAATTCAGGAGGAGGAGTAATTTATGGTTTATAGATGAACCACTCTATTTTCCTTCAGTACCACAACTTCCCACTCCTGCACCGCCACACTTACATCTCAGTAGCCATCCAGGAAAGCAAATTGCTGCTGCAGGCCTGCAGGTCCCTTGCCCATCCTCTCCTGCTCCTGTCTTACAGCTCCTGTCCCCCCTGGTACCATGTGGTCTCCCCCCCCAGCATTGCTGGAGCATGCTGAGGGTTCAGGGCAGGCAGGAGATGGTAACCAAACACGACTCCTCAGAATAGACATGCTCTCCCCCTGCTCCCATCCCCCATCTCCGGTAATCCTACCCCAGCGGGACAGCGGCTAGAGGCAGGAAACCAGGCAGATCTGTAAAACAGGAGACACTCAAGACTCTGGGGATTAACTCTACCCATGAAGCACAACTGCTACTCGAGTTCTGCTCCCATCCCCACCCGGGAGAGCTAGCCAGCCCATCCCCAAATCTTCATAACAGGTGGAAAAAGAGGGGGTAGCCACAACCCTCAGAGGAATCTCCAAACACATACTCAAGGGCTGAACATAAGCAGGTACGGCCAGGGGAAGCCACTGGGCGAGACCCTCACAGAGGGGTGAAGACAGCAAGCCAAATAAAGACAAGGAATTCGGCACTCAAGTGGAGATAAAAATACACTGACTTCACCCCTGCCCTAAGCAGAAGGAAGGGCTGAGAGAGCTTGCTCTCCAAGCCCAGCCAACTTCATTCTGCACCTCCAAATGGATTTTAAAAGATACGGCAAAGACCAACATAATTATTATGTATCAGTCAGGCCAAGAGTTGCCAGGAGCTCTTCCAAATCACTGGCAGTGAGTGCTCACACATGTCCCTTGACTAACACAGGCTTTGCCTGCTCTGCGCTTTTGGTGTTGATGGCCTGAATGTGCCACAGGGACTCTTCTCACTCCCCAGGCCACAGGAAGGCACAGCCAGCAATATTAGCTCAAGGCTCCCAAATAGAAAGACCGGCATCACATCCAAAGCCTAAGGACATCATACAAAGTGAAATCGGGTGAACAAACTCTGCCAGATCCGTGCAGCCTTTGAGGCTGGGTGTCTGCACAGCTCCCTAGGAGCCACTGCTGGAGGGAAGAAGTGCTGCCCAGGGGCTTACAGAGGGTGAGGAGAGGAGGGCAGCCTGGGACTGGAAGACGATCTCAGTGAAGCCTGGACGGCAACCAGGCTTCTCCAGAGAAGCACGGCTGAGAAAGGAGTTACTGTCCTAGAGCATCCCTCACTGGAAGCTGGGCAAAGTCCGATGACCAAGCGGTGGGTGGGTCTGTGTGTAAGCCAGGGCAGGAGCAGGGAGAGAAGCTGTGGGAGAAATGCATGAGCAAGAACGATGACCCCTTGATGTGAATGGCTTAGAGTAGCAGGGAAACAGTGGAGGGGGATGGGGTCACAGAAAAAACTAAGAAGCAAGAGCCACTAGACAGAAAACACAGACCAATGATGTACAAAAAAAAAAAAAAAAAAGGAAAACCCTCTGCCTGAGCAGATGAAGCATTTCTAGTGCAGACCACATGAGAACAAATCAGAGGGCTATGTACATACATCTCTCACAACATGCTGCTGCACCATGAACAGCAAGGCAGAAAGCAACACTAGGATGGGCCCTGATGCAAGGCAGAGGGACTATGAAGATGACGAGAAAGATCAGACTCGATACACTGGGGTGGTCAGGAGCATGGACCAGTCTGGTGGGTTGCAGCCCTGAATCCACACACTGCAAGCTTTGGGAGAGTTCAAACTCAGATCTAGACTTCAGTTCTTCACATTTCACTGGAAAGTCTGAAGCTGGCGTTATGCTTTCACATCAAAGCTCAGACTAGAATCCAGTGTTTCATACACTCTGCAGAGAGACAGATTTGATCCATGTTACCAACCCTTTTAATCTAGTAGTTCTGCATTACCATGGGAGGGACTGTTAATGCAGAAATCTAATGAGACCACAAACAACAATAGCCAAAAAAAAGCCATAAAGCTATAAGGAAGGTAACTCTAGATTTAATATGTGTGTGATGTACCAGACTCAGCAGAGCAATGTAACTGCTCCAGTACCCAGGGACCAGTGCAGGTCTAAAAAAATGGAAGGCACTTTCATATGTGTACTAGAGCAATCAAGAAACACAGGGTAACAGAAGGTGAAAGTGCAAAACTGCAAAGCAATAAAAACTGCAGATAACCTGAAACATTGCAATCAGGGTGTCATTTGTGCAACACGTTGCTGAGCCACAAAGAAAGACACACGCATGATTTGGTAGAAGATGGTATACCTTTAGGTAGAGCTATTTAGGAAAAAAAAAACCTTTGCTAATGTAGCAATAAGTGCAATCAATACAGATTGCCAGAACAATCAAGTTGTCTAGAGAAACCAATACCTGCAGATATCAAGATCAATAATGCATGATTCTTTAAGTGCCTCAAGAAGAAGAAATTTTAATGCCTAGACTGACCCCCTTGCTTTGCTAGGACTGCTTTAATTTGAACAAATACACCCCTTTCCATAGATAGCATTAGTGAAAGCAGGATTATGCCCATATTTTAACATTTGTTCCCCACAGGCTGCTGCCCCGGCAGCTCTCTTCCCCCTAGACTCCTTACAAGCTTCAGCAATCCTATGGTTTAGAGGTAGTACACTGGATTGGACAGGCCCAGTGTGCTCTGCAGCACTTGGGATCTAAAACCTGTGGCAAGGGGTCTAGGCACTGATATGGTGACGGGCCAGCAGCCATTTCAGTCACATGGAGGTTTTTAGCAAATTAAATGCAACGTGAATCATGCACTCAGGACAGTGGTATCTGTGTTAGCTCCTTTGACATTAAACCCAGTTTAATTCAGGTCTCTCTCCGATACTCCCCTCCAAGCATAACTATCAATGCCTTTATATTTTGCAAGATGTCTCTGAAACAGGAGCTGTCAGGTGGCTGTAGCAGCTGAGCATGAGACAACAGGGCCCTTCACACTTCAGCAATACGTGGGAGGCAGTTTAGAGCTGTGGAAATAGCACATTTTCTGGATATTATTGCTCAGTGATTAAGGAGTTAACTACACCAGTAGTTACATTTTGGGCTTTAGATCACACCTCTCCAGACTAACAGGTCTGTTTGCCTCTCTGAGAGCAACCGTTCTCAACTGCTGCAAATTCAGAAACCCCTCACCCCTCAAATTCAGGAGCCCCTCTGAATATCTTTGTGACTTTGAGGTATTCCTGAAAAGGGGCGGGGGGGGGGGGGAGGAGAACTAACAAAAGCCGAGATTTGCAAGTATCACTGAAATTTTTTGAACCTGGCAGTGACTAGGGTCATAACAATGTCAGCAGCCAAAAAGCATTACGAGAGACAAGATCTGGAACAGGTAATGGTCTAATGGGAGGGGAAGTGGGAAGAAGATAGCTGATTCGAGAGGAGATAGGGAGGGGCAAAACAAAGCAGAAAACAGAATATGACAACAAATCTTGTCCGTGAATATCATCTATCCAGGGGACAGATATGTCCTGTAAAAGGTGCGCAAAAGTGCTGAATTCAGAAAACGAGTTTCTCTAAATAAAATATTTTCCACTTTCAGCCCACTCTGATCACAGATCAATCACCCAACTTCAGTGAGAAACTGGGGCCGCAGACAGATACTGCAACCCCACCAGAAGGACTGATGATGAAAAATGTATTACACAAATCAACACATACATACACACACTCACACGTATGTGTGGAGGAAATTCCTTAGTAATTTGCTGTTGCATATCTTAGGCTGTTCCAAAACCCTCTTCAAGGCAGAGGGAAAACACTTTGCCCTCCAATGGGTAGCTTGTGACAGGTTGGGATGTGGGACTGGCAAGGAGGCTTCCTACAAAACATCAGGCTCTGGCCGTTTTGCTGGAGGCAGGATGCCCAATGGTCTCATACAGGCGAGCAAGTCCCCATTTCTACTCCGGTTCTGACTATGAGCTCTGCAGACAGAAGACGACAGTTGTACCCCTATCTTGGGAGCTTTCTCTCAAGAGTGAAAGATAGACAACCTTTGTGCAAAGCAAATGGCCTAAGGATACAACTCCAAGAGGCTGTAAATCAAGAAAGAGAGCCATCACTTTCCCACATGTTAGGGCCCAGGACCTCCTGGACTCCTAGTGCATGGCCAGGAAAACTTTGAATTTGGAAATTCACACACAAATCTGCCACTGTATAACCTTGTGCCAAACAGGATTCTTGTAGGATTTCAGGCCAGGAAATATTCAAAGTCCTCAAGACTATGTAACAAAAAGATGGCAGACCATATCCTTCATCTTCAGCATTTAAACAAAAATGTGTAGCACAGACTCAGGAGCAACTTCCAACTGAGAGTCTGACTGATGACCTGCAGTGGGGACAAAGGGCCCTGAGAAATCACCCAGGGCACAAGCCACAATGCGAAGTACTCTCAGCATAACTGGTGCTGATTCAGGAAAACCATCATTTGGAGTGACTAAGCTTCATTCCCTGTACTATGGGAAGTCTACATAGCAGGAGCTCAGTAGGTACTGAATTATACCAGTTTTCACTGAAGCTTTTTCCAGTGAAATCCTGCTCTGTGATTCAGATCAACTGTCCATGCAAATCTTCAGAGCTATTTACATCACATGGTGTGTGCAGATAGGAACCAGGAATGTAACCTCTTCTGCTGTTCATACCTCTCCCAGTAAACACGAGCTTCCCTACTGCCCATGCTGCTGCACAGAGACAGGAAAACCAGTTGGCTAGCAATGTTATAAAACCCAAGTGCCCAACAGAGCAGATCCATTCAAATATACTCCACAGACAGAAGTGCTGTAATAAATGACTTGGGGGCATTGGAGGGAGAGGTTATTAGACCACCTAGTGTAGCTGGGAAAAGACACACAAGCCCTTCCAAAGCAGGCAAGCTTCATGTTACCAGCTACAAGCAACTATGCCAAGCTTCAGCCTCTACTGGAGCTCCAAACTCCGAAGCACACGGCTGCTTGGTTCGATTTGTACAGGTGCTTTCCTCTGGTAATCAGACAGATGAAGATTGCCCATTCATCTGATTTGCAAGTTATGTAATCATGAGAAGAAAATAGGTTTTGGTTTTGCTGGTTTGTTTGTTTTGCTTTAATAGAAGTCATACAATCACTTTAGGTTTAAGCTCCAATTCAAACCAGACTATTTTTACATTTCAGGTCTGATCTCTCTGGAGAGATGATGAATGCTTTTGCCTGGCTTACAAAAAAACAAAGTTGTGACAAACAATGAATGCTGAGGGACTACACGCAGTGCAGTATGTCCCTTCTCATCCTGAACCCTGTGGTGCACTCACCAGTTGTTCACTCCACAACTCCCAGAAAGAGATTTCTGGGAGCTTGTGTTGTAACCTGAACCATATGGCCTAGGCATACCTTGAATCATGTTTCAGTTCCCAATTATTCTTTTAACTTTCTTGCACCTGCACATCCCACTTCCTACTCCCCAAAGGTAAATAGTTCTGCATTTCATCCAAGGTTTGGAGCTCACTAGGCGGTTCTGCACTTCTGTCTTTAAAATCCAGCAGCCCTGGCTTTTCAGATACGTCCTTTGACACTAGCTGTCAGTGTGCATACTACCTACCATCTAAACACTGAGTTGCCAAGTTTCAATCAACTGTACTGATAAAAAATTTGCACACTTTAGCCAACCCATATCTGATCCATTACACTGGTTCAAGTTCATGCACAGACCAAGCCTGAGCCATCTACAGCAGAACAGGCTTCTCCACAATGCTATGCCTGTTTCCCACCACCACCCCATTCCTCCCTCTGCATCACAGGGGGCCTTCTGCTAAAGCCACCATAGAAATAAAATCTGTGTATAGACATGTCTCAAACTCCAGGAGTGTTTACAAACTGATTTATTGCTTCAGGACCCATCAGTAGCTGTTTTCGCTCCTTGTTAAACAATTTGGATTTCACTCAAGCACTTCTCAGGCAGAAATGCCCATCATGTTGGCAGCAGGATTAAAATGGCATGTGAGCAAGCCAGGGTGAAAATGCCCCCATTAAATTTTCATCTTTCCTCAGGCTACTCTGCCTATAGATCTACACAGGTATTAAGACAGCCCTGTCAACTAAAAGCATTAGCTTCACTTCCCTGTGAGTCCCCGGTGCACAGTCAGCAGAGCAGCCAGCATGGTACTGTGGAAGGAAGTGACCCTTTTTTGGCTGCACTCTTGTCGCGCCAGCACATCACGGGGCACTTAGCACCCACTGCCTCGCTGGGGCCAAGGGCAGGTCCCTGAGGACTGGACACACAACTTGAGCGTCCCTCCTCGCACAGCGCCTCTAGAAACAGCCAAGCCAACGGCAGCCGGAGAGCATTTTCCAAGGCTGTCCTTTGTGCTGGTTACCACCGGGAAACCATAAGTTTGAACCAAAAGTGCTTACACAGCCTAGAGCATCCCCTGTTGCACATCCTTGGCCCTCTTCAGCAGGGCCTGCAGAGGTCAGGCCACACTGGGGAATAGCATCTCCTTGAATGGGCATCTCACCGCGAGCTACTGAGACGTTGCCACTCAGATTCTCCCATGTTCTGCCCCAAAGCCCTCAAAGACAGTAGCAAAGATGATCCCACCTTCAAGTTTGCAGTGCTTCTTCACTCCAACCCATACTCAGTCTTTTCTTCTCTCACACTGCACTTCCCTTCAACCCTCCCCAAACAGAGAGACACCAAAAGAGATGTCAAAGGTAATCGCTCAAGGGTGTCACCACCCTTTCTTTACAGCCCTCATACAGCTGGGCCTCCCACTGGGTCAGCTCCCATGGTCACTGAGCTTGGGCAAGCAAAAGCCTATAATAAAGCAAGAAGATCTTCACAGGAAAAATTAAAATGCCACCCAAGGTGAGTTTGCAGCAAGTTGTTCCCTCTACCAAGCCAGCACTGAGACAACAGCTTCATCCGCAGGAGACCTGTGCTGTCAGAGACCTGGCTTTCAGGCCAGAGGTAGCTGAGGACCAGACCACTTCTAGTCATTAAAAATCCTTTTTTCACAAGATTAAAAGTGATAAGCCCAGTCTCATGGCTAAATTCCAGCTCACGTGATTACATGTTCCCTATCTTAACCCCCCCACCTGCTCTACAGGTCTGACTGCACAGAGTAATATCAAGCCAAT
Source organism: Apteryx rowi (assembly GCF_003343035.1). Taxonomy (NCBI): domain Eukaryota; kingdom Metazoa; phylum Chordata; class Aves; order Apterygiformes; family Apterygidae; genus Apteryx; species Apteryx rowi. The sequence goes on from NW_020451136.1 coordinate 138,901, forward strand.
ATTTGCTCAATAACCTACATCCATTTTCCAGAGGAGGCACAGGAAAACCAACAAGTCAGGCTAAGGGAAGACTCTATTCTGAGGAATTTGAAACCGAAGAGAATTTGACAAGTGCAGATAGGCAAAAAAGTGTTTAAACTGTCTACAAGGCAGGATGTTTTCCTAAAGAAGTTAATGAGGAATTCAGAGATTTGTGTGCATTGGATTGCATATACGATCAAACATCCTATTGCTATAGATCCAGCATTAAAATATTGCTAAGGATGCAGTCTTATAATACATACTCCATGTAAAGGCCCATTAACAATGAGAACTACACAAGTACTGGATTTGACCAGATGGCAGAAAGATTTTTTGCATTTTCTCATCATATAGTTACTGATGGCTCTGCACCATTGTCGTAATAGCTTTATCCTCCAGCTGTAGAGTCATAATTGCATTTTATTTTTGTATTTCTTTGCAATTTGTGCTAAGCACAGCCCTCAAAATGGCTGCTTTTGTTCCATGTAGGATACTTCCCGCTGCACTGGCCAGCTCTAACTTCTGTTGTGACAACCCATTTATCTTCCTTAATATTTGTTTACCCTTTTTTTATTCCATCTATTTTCTTTGACATACATTTCTAATGAGATGCACTCCTCTACTTTCATTTCCAGCTAACACATTTATTTAGAAAGCACAGTGTTCAACCATTCCTGCAAACCTCTGTTGCATGCTTAAAAGGTCAAGTCTATTTGTTGCAATAACCTTAGCCTGGTCAGGTTATCAGTCATACATCACAGACAACATGATCCCTAAGGAGCCCATTTGTATTCAAATTGCATTCAAATCTTTTTTCTTTGGTGACAAGGGTTTGTAAACATAAGGCAGAACAGTATCACACCAATATAATAATTATTATTTTCTACTTTTAGAGAGAATATGCTTTTCGCAAGGAACACTCTTCCTTCTAGTCTTATGGCAGATTCAAAACCTCCAGAGATTTTGATCAACACGTTGCAGTTCTCTTTGAACTGGTGCTGCAGAGCTCCTGAGCCTCCAAGCCCATTCCGGGTAGCAAGTTTGAGGCTCACTCTCTCTCTCTGCATTTCTCTGAAGCAGCACTTCTCAGAAAACCTGGAAGCACTGGAGCCACCTCATTCAGTGCTCTACCAGAGATACTAATCTCATATTTATATTCACCAAGATGATGCCCAGTAAGAGGGACAAGAGAGAAAAACAGTCCTGAAAGATGAGGGCTGCTCCTCCAGCCCCACACAAGGCCCTAGATTATGGCAAGTGTATCTCTGGAGCTTTACTCCCGGAAAGCGTCTGCTCCCACAGATGCAAGCTCTGCCCCTCCTGACCTGCAGGGCAATACAGCATGGCTGGGGCACTCCAGTCACCTCCACTTCAGCTTTGCAAAAGAAGGCTAGTACCAATTTTATACAGTCAATTGGAAAGCATGTGGGAAAACTAACAACAGCTATTTGCTCCTTCTTCCTCCACCCAGGAGCTTCACAAGCAGCTCCAGGTGCCTCCACACCACTGTACAAGGAAGGCAACACTCGCAGGCTAAGGAGAGTCACACTAAGGCACAGAGAGGTCACATCTTCATCCAGGTCAGTGGCAGAGCTAGAAACAGGATTTGAGCTGGGAGCAGGAATTAAAACAGACTGAAATCACGCTTTGCTGAAGTCCTAACTTTGCCCACACCTTTTGACCGTTTCCTTCACATCAGCCTTAGTGACTGTGCAGCTTTATAAAGAGTCAGTTCAGGGGTGCAATTGCAAATACCAAAATGGGGGAGAAAGTGGGAAGTCATGGACGGGCAGGCAGAGGGTTGCAGCATGGTCTCAGATCAGCTTAAACAAATCACAGACCCATGCCTTGAGCAGCTCTGACTCTCAACCTACTGCATTTATTACCTCCTCAGATGTAAAACAGTTGGACACCTATCTCAAGCCAAGTAACTGAACCACTTCCAAGATAAGCCAGGTTCTCTTCTACACTGCTTCAGTGCCATAATTAATTCACCAGCCTTTCCCTTTCCCCTCCTGGTGCCAGGTCAGCAAAATCACATTTATGCCAGTTACTAAAAATGTATTTTGCTCTCTCTGGCAGTTTATCAATTTTATTGGCATGGATATGTCTTTCCCAGACTGCCTTCCAAAGTAAATGTATGGTAGAACAAACCATTGAAAACATACAGGACAGAGCGAAAAGCTTGTGACACACGGTGCTGGAGGCTGGGAGAGACTGAGTCTATGCATAAGGTAGAAAAGAAAGCATCAGTGAACAGAAGAGAGAGGGCCTGTGCCTACATCTCCCATACCTGATGAAGGACTGTGGGAGTGCTTCTCTGCGCACCAGTGCTGGAGCACCTGCTTTGTCTCCAGGATCAGGGGTGGGCAACACTGGCATTGCTTGTACCCACGGCCATGTGGTGGCTCACAGGGCGCAGGGCAAGTCATGCAAACCAGGACCATCTTTTCTCTGTAATGCCTCTCAAAGCAGTTGCTTTTGCAGGAAGACATTTCTAGTTTCTGGAATGATACAGGAAGCCTACTGTGAAACACTGTGAAATAAGATGCATTCAGGTTGCCTGAGAGGTATCAAGTACAAGGAGCTCGCCTGTACGATGGAAAACAAGTAGCTAAAATAAAGATATCAGCTCTCCAGCTGGGTAACCAGGGGTCCTCACTGTGAAGGCATGTGTATACCAGCCTTCTCCACTTTCAAAATGCTCCTCAGATTTCACTGCCATCTCAAAGCTGATTATACTTACCCTCCAGGTACTGTCTGTATTGTATTTTATTAATCTGCTCACCTGTTATTATTTTCCCTCCCAAATATGTCGCTCTTCAGCAGTGCTATAATTCAACTCCAGCTGAAGGCTGCTTGGGTTTTGATCACAACTTTTTCTCAATTAGTACATGCCAACGAGAAAGCTCAAGTTCATCAAATGATAAACAACCATAACCGTCTTTCGCGCTCTGAGATTTATTTAGATTCTAACAAAGAGAAAAAACTCCCTCACCATGTACAAATGCTGTTCCCCAACAGTGTCATGACCCTCCAGTTAGGGAAGGCCACTGGCAAGGACCTAGGTGCTGGGGGCAGACCTACACATTCACAGCCAGGACGGGGCAGGAAGGAGTGCTACCAGGTCAAAGACATGAGGCCGGACTGAGAGCCTGAGTCAGGGAGCCCAGTCACACACAGCTCGATAGGCTTTCAGTTGACGAACCTACCACGTTTATCATGACACAATAACCACATGGTAACTAGTACAGATGAAGAGAATAACCAGTGTGCTAGAGGGAGAAAGCAAGAGAGATTTTATAGGTCTACCAACCCCTTCAACAGCAAATGTGTTTTGAGATGAAAGATCACGATCAGCACGGGAAACAAAATGTGCTCCAGGCTATGAAAGAAGAAGAGCAACCCCCTAAACATCTCATCTGATCTACAGAAAAATGCTTTGCTGCCCTCAAATCAGGTGGTCATTGTATCTCTGAGTGTGGATCCAGCAAGGGACCCAGCAAGGTATCTAAAAGGTTATCTAATGATTGATGGGGCTCCAACACACATATCAAATGTGCTGTCTTCTCCCATCTCTTCTCTTTCAGAGGAAGGTGAAAATCAAGACCAGATGCTGTTTTTCTGGCAGTAGAGTAAAAGGGGAAGAGAGAGACGATCACTATATGGTCTACCATGTCTCCACAGTCTCCAGGCTGTACTAAAAGAGATGATCACCTCCTGCCCTATTACCCCAAAGTAAATCTTATCCTGATGAAAACACAAAAAACAATACTGAAAGTAAATATTACATGGGAGGAGCAGGCAGGGAGAATTTCTTCCTGGTCTTCATGGTGGCCATCAGAAGCCCCAGAGTGTGGGACTCGGGCTCCTCTCGCACAATTAAGAGAACTTTAAAACTGGCCAACTCCAAAAAGCCAATGGTTTGCCTTTCTGGAAATGCCCATTCAAGCTAACTCTTCCACGCGGGCCTAGTGTTTCCCTAGGCTAGTATCTCTTTCAACTGTGCAACACAGTATTTTACATATCCAACAATACCAGTCAAGATCTGCAGCATCTCTTCCCCAAGAGGAAGGCAGGAAAAAAATAATGTATCACTGTACTAAAGTCATTCTGATCTGGCCTGAGGGGATATTATGATGAGGCTTGACTCCCTGGTATGTTTCCAGATGTTTCCATTTCCTCACTGTCGTTTCCTCTCCGATAAGTTAGCCTGCTCTGTTTGCACAGCTGTCAAGTCAATCAGAGATGCCGGGAGACTGACGGCTGCTTGCACAACAGCACCATCTTGCAAAGCCACCCTCCTGTCTGCCACCCCAACCATTCCAGCGCTGCCATCTCCAGCCAGGACCCCACCAGCTGCTCATGCAGCAGCCGCCAACCTGCACCCTGCTTGTGAAACGGCCTGCGAGAAGCACCCTGCCCCATTGCCTGGCAGGGATCACACAGAAAGAAGACTAAAGGCCTCATCCATGTGCAGGTTTGTTCCTGAGGAGGAGGTGGCAGCTGCAAAACTGGACTAGGGTTGCTCCTTGCTAGTGCACGTCCTTGACACCATGCAATTGCCCTAGCTGGCCTCACCGAAGAAGGCACATCGTGGCTCCCTGAGCATCAGGATCTTGGATGCAGTGGGCACAGGGCTACCGTTATTCTGCACCGTCTGTCAGTCAAGAAGCTGCTGCTCCACATTGTCCTGCAAGATGCCACGGGTTTGTGATGCCTTCAGGGAAGGTTCTTGCACTTCACCTGGAGATGAAAAGAAGGAAGAACAAAGCCCTTCTTTCTTCAGTGTCCTGGTCTGCATGTGATGAATCCAAAAAGCTGGCAAATAACAGGTTTTCTTGGTGTTAAGACACTAGCAAGCCTTTCAAAAAAAAGGGTATGTGGGAAACAAGGCTGTAATGGGTGAAGTGGCTGGAAATGAACAGGTATAGACTTTTGTGGGGTGCCAAAATCCTTTGTTGTTTAGGCAACAATCTGCCTTGTCTCAGAGAGCTATTGATGACCCCAGCTCATGAGCAAGACCTTGCTGATTTCAGGTGGAATTAGCTGATGTAACTCTATTTGAGAGGAAGATCCCTACACTTCCTCAAGCAACCAGATCGCAAAACTTGCATGCCCAAGTCAGTGTCATGCCACAGACCCTGATTTTCTTCATTTTCCTCACAGGCCACAGTAAGTCAAAGTTACCTGCCTGTGGGAAGGATCAGTCCCTGCAATTTCAGTTGGGCGCATTACTCTGTTCTATGGTCACTGCCTCTCGGACGCATGATTTTCCTCCCTAGACGTGTCTGGAAATTTTCCAGGACAAAAGCTTCTATCACTCAGCTGCTGCTGCTACCTCCCTGGAAAGACAAGAATGCACACCTTGGCTGTTAAATTTCTGAGGTGACAGCAGCTGTCAGACCCTAACAGAGCAAGTGAACATAAAACTTCAAAGAAGCTCACTATTATTCTGTCAAGTAAGATGTCTATGTGGATGCTGAAACATCCCAGGCCAGGGCAGCTTGACTGCTCCCCTATCAGGCTTGTTAGGAGCTCAGTTTATTATATGTTCTGTTATTGCTAGGCTGAGTTCACTTGGGGGCCTCTTAATTATGATGCAGTCCGCTTCAGAAATAAACCTTGCAATGGTGTCTGCAAGCATTCACAAAGCAGAGAATTATTGCGCAAGGAAAAAAAGTTAGAGGCAAATCTTTAGCTGTAAAGGTCTCCAATTTACAGTACGGCAGGTTACTGCAGGGGCATTTGAGCAGAGTCACTCCGTGTTGGGATGATGAAGATGGGGAGCAGCTGCCCCAGGTAAGAGCAGTGGCAGAGCACAGGCACCACATCACAGTGTTTGCAGTGCTGGCACCCGTGTCACAGCCTTCAGACATCTGATGTGCCAAACAGGAACCCCTTCCAGGGGGGCACACAGGTTCGGAGAGAAAGATGAAAAGGAGCAGGAGAAAGAATGAGGTACAACATGAGAAATTTGTATACGTTGTAGATAGATTCCCACAGGCAATGTTAATCTTGGTAAATGCATTATGTTTTGGAGATTGATGAGGTGAGATTCTTACATTGGGAACCCCCTCTAGACAATGCTTTCTTTCAGTTAAAAGCTCTGCAAGCTCTCTGGCAAATATGCAAGTGGCAGGGAGAGGGGAGATGTGCAAGTGTATGGTGGGAATCGACTGTACACAGGAAACAGTCCCCACCAAAGTACAGGCAGACCAAATTGGGGGGCGGGAGGGGGGAAATTATATTTTTAACCAGTAAGAAGATGCAAAAGAAGGCTGCAGCACAGCCATTGCTAGAAGCACTCAGGTAGGCATTTCATCTGCTTATTAGGAGAGTGATGTCTCCTCTTCCGCATCAGGACAAGAATGGAAAAACAAATGACTGCAACACGTTAGGTGCTTTTCTGTCACTATGCTCCAGCTGTTGGCCCCTCCAAGCTTCTCAGAGAGCGCAGGCTGTGTATACAACCCCCTGGTGGGAAAGCCCAGACCCTTCATGCCTTAGCTAAAGGAGGACCTTCTTGCACTGCAAGTGGGGCTCCATAGTCCTGAGTAACAAAAGGATAGGCTTGCCATTTTTAACCCTCACTACAAGGGAGGGTGCAAGTCCAGCAGCACCACAGCCTGATGGTCACACAATTTGGCAGTGCAAACCAATCAGCACATCCAAAACCAACATGGGCATACTTGGGGGCTCTCCTATCTCCAGTCGTCCCGTCTCACCAAGGATGGCTGCTCTCAGCAGAGTCCAGCATGGTACAGCGCAGCCAACATCCATTACATCCTCCACAGACCTTACCGAAGAGACATGACGACTGATGCCCCACTACAATTCAAGAGCAGACAGATTGAACAGTGACAGGTAAAACATTACTAGAAAATGTAGCATTTGCAATGCATCTCCAACTGAGAAGCATGAGCAGCGCTGGCTCCATTTGTTTCTTCATATAAAAATAGAAGATATGGAGAAGAAAGAAGACAAAAGATGTGTGTGGGCTCAGAGAGTCCATCCCTGCCTGTGCAGAATTATTTACTACTCTGGTGTCTCTCCTCCAGTATTTTCCTGTCTGTATATACGTGTCCCAAACAGTGAGGTTCTTGCCATTGTCACTCAGAAGCCAGACCAAAAAATGTGTCCATTAGAAGCTTTTCCTGATATTCCACCTACATTTTTGTCCCTGAGCTTTATCACATCATTCCTGCTTACATACTTCCTGATAACCTTTTGAGCAGCTCCTCTCCCTGAAATTCACACCCTTCAAAGTACATTAAAACAGTTAGGTTTCCCCTTTTAATCATCAATTACTCATGATAAACACACTTAGTTGCTTTAATCTTTCCTCATACCTCGGTTCTCCTCCAACATCCTAATCATCGTTGTTATTCTTTGAACTCCTAATTTCCCTGTCTCTGTGACAGAGAGATGTCTGGAGCTGAACACAGAGGTTTGGGTGGGATCTGACCAAAGCTGCACACTAATTTCATCATTAGGAAGATTACGTGTCTCTGGCAGGAAGCGTGTGTTTGTTCATTCGCACATCTCTTTGCTCATGGTACTGCTGTCCTCGAGCAGACTGCAGATTCCTCCTCCCACTATCATTTGTTCATTGTATTTAACCAAAGGATTAAAAGATTTCTCAACGGTAATTACACTGATTGTTTGAGTTCTGACGCTGAAGCCTGCCAGCACCTCTGGACAGGTCCCCCAGTTCTGCATGCCATGTCCTTTGGCATGGGAAGCGTATGCAGCACTGGGTCAGATGGTGCTGCCAGGCTTACAGCCTCAGCAAATGATCTCCACCTGTGGCAAGCTGAAGCCCAAAGCAAATGTGTATAGCTTGAATGCTGTGGCCAGGACAGCCTCATGGGGATCATGCAGGAACGTGGAGCCCTCTGAGACTCAGGACAACTGTGTCCCCCAACCTGGCCCTGCCAGATCTGTGCATGCATCCGACAGCACTGTCCATAAGCACAAACTGAATCCAGGACAGGCAAGCCAGCTAGGGATGCTCTGAAACTATAATCTTTCCCTGGCAAGGAAAAGGCCACCCACATATAGCTTTAAAGACATGTTAGCTCTGGCGTACTAAGCCAGAACAAAAAGAGTATCTGGTAATACATGACCACAGTATCAAATGATAGCCTGTTACTGGATGGCTTGCAGGAACATGTCCCGCAGGTGAATAACACCTATGATAAACTTGCCCACCAGGCAGAAATGAAGGGATGTCATATATTTTCAATTTGCTAGCTTTCTGCATACGTTCCAGGAACAAATTTCCATAAAATGGAGCTAATGATACTTGCCTGCTTTGAAACACAAAAGCTGAAAAAGCCCCCATGTAAGAAACAGGCAGTATTAATAAGATATTAGGCTTCTCCATAATATCTTTCTCATAGAATATATGTGACCCTGAGCAAGCTTCATCATCTCCCATCTCTGTGCCTTGGAGGGGTTAAAGGTAATTTTAAAATTTAAAAGCCTTCCCCTCTGCTTGCTTCAGTTCCCCTTGTTCCTAGAGAGCTGAACAAATTTCACTTCACCTGAGCACTCAATAAGTAAAAATTGCCTCAGCCAGAGAGAAGAAATCTAGGTTAATTATGTTGATAACTTAACCTCTGGGCTAATCTCTAGCCCATTAAGGTAAGCAGATGGTCAGCTCGCTGCAGGGGAGAGGAAGCGAGGATGGAGTAGCAGCTCCCATTCACAACAGGCAGGACTAGACACATCCTGGAGATGGTGGGCATTCCCAGTCTGCTCCCTTCCCCCACCGAGGGGCTTTCTTTGCACCCATTACTAGCAAGGCAATCTGGAAAAGGAAGCACAGAGCCACCAGGAGATAAACAAAAGGCCACACAAGCTGGGTTTTTTTCCCGATTCAAGGCATCAGTGCCTTGACATAGACTAAAAACAGAAAGATACAGCAAATAGGAGGCACTTATGAATGCAGGCTGGCCTACCTGAAATGGGGAGGTTAAGCAATAAAGAAGAATCTTATATCCATAAGAAATAAAGATCAGACACAAGGTATCATTGTGCAAAAGGAAAAAAAAGCATTTGCAAAGCAGTCTATTGACCAAAGCAGATGCTGAAAGCCCTCCCAGGAGCACTGCAGTCTGGGCTATGTCCCTCCCAAGGTGACAGGGAGGGAGGAGGATGGGCCATGTGGTCAGAGCAGAGGGCTGGGAGGCGGTTTCCTGGCTCCTGTCCCCAATTCTGTCAATGATGACTGGATCGAGCAGCAGCAAGTCACTCTCTCAATTTCTCCATCTGCAGAGAATTCCTTCTATGCCTTACAGTGGGGGGGGCTGTAAAGCTTAAATGTCTGTAGAGTGCTTTCCAGCCCTCAGATGAAAGAGGACAGTGACACTTCACATCTCTTAACAGTCTTTCTTCAGCAAAGAGATAGGGATGCTGGAAACTGCTTGGCCTGCCTAAGAGCTCCCTGGCTTCCACTAAAATTGCAAGAGTCTTCAGCTGTTCTTCACAGGAACAGCAAATCCAGAGAGGAGAACAGGATGAATATAGGTTTGTGTGCAAATATCTGTGGCATACAAAAGGGACTCTCCAAACTACTCATTTTAAGGAACATTTCTTAGGGCAAAACCACCCCACCCCAACTTAATTGTCCAACCATCATAACAAATGACTTCCCAAACACTGGCACTCTGCAGACCCCCCACTAGGACACCAAAGGTCACAGCATGCAAATATTCATCCATATAGAGAAGTAGGATGGGGGAGCTTCAGACTTGATTTTGTTTAAAGGCAGATTCCAAGAGAAGTGGTGATGCTGCAATGTTGCATCGTGACATCTGAGATCCCTATATGAACACATCACAGGATCAAATCACAATGTAACTGTGTCGAGCTGCCAAGCTAAGGCCAATGTGCAACCATATATTAAACAATAATATCTGGAGGAGATGAGTCCAGCTGGTGCACGCTACAGCCATTGTACTTATTTAGGGGACAGCCTGACCAGCCTTTCCTTATACATCCGCTTGTAGGTGAGCTGTACTTTGGGAAAAGCAGGGGTTAGAAAAAGACGACAAGATCAGGGAAGCCCTGGATACGTTTACCTGGCGTACTGCAGGCCAAAGCAAGCTCTGACCACGCTTTGAGCCCATCGAGCTGCCTCGCTGTGGTTAGCGTGCCGAGACGCACAGTGCGTTAGCTTACACTCAGTGCTGCACTGAAGCAGTCACACAGCTTTCAGACCAGAGATGGCTTGCATCCACCAGCTCGGAGGCTCCGCAGGTCAAGGGAGCTTACTTCTGCCTACAATATATCATGCAGACACAGCCCATGGCACCTGCCTGTGAGTTTATAAATGCCCTTCTCCTCATCTCCCCTTTCTTCCCCTCTGTTCCCTTTCTGTAGGCAGGCTCTTTTGGGAAGTGGAGATGGATGGTACCGAATTACACCTATTCACCACTAATGCACGCACACACAGACAAGGAGGGTTTACAAAGAAACCTCTGCCCCCTGAAGGAAACTGCACACCGTTTCACCTCCCAGAGACATCCTCTGGGAATTCATCCTTTTCACGCTGTACCTCATGGGAACAGCAACAGCAGTGCAGCTTCTGTCAGAAAAATGACTGATACTGAAGGACCCCTTCTCACTGATGAGACTTGCTCCCTCTGTGAGCACCTGCTCAGTCAGCTCTGCTCACGCAGGTATCTTTTAATGGCTCCTTATTCCTGCTAGTGGTGCACAACTGACAAAGCTAAGTGCTGGCAAAGGCCCTCCTCTTCTGCTTCAAACTTCAATATTAATAAACCACATCTTACAATAATATTTATAACCAGCAGCACTACCCACTTATATACTACAGGTAGCTCAGACCCTGGCACAAGGACTCAGACATCTCCCTCTGTCCTCCAACCAAGACAGCTCATCCACCTGCTGTTACAGCCGGTATACAGACTTCTTCAGCCTGAGGGACCCTGGACAGATGCAATGCCCCTTGGCTTGACAGGATGGCGCTGGTAGGAGCTCACCTGAATGCCACATTTCACTTGAGCACTTCTATAGATAGGTAGGTGTCATAGCCTCAGCTTCATTGACACACACTTAAACCACAGGCCCCTAAATCCTCTTCCAGATGCAGCTGTAAACTGAGGAAAAACTAGCAGAATTCAGCCTGTTAAAACTGGCATTATTAGTGGCGAGGTGAGAGTAGGAAAGAAGCCTTCTTGAGTCTTGGACCCCCAGATGAGTTTGCGCACAAACCAACCAAGTTTGCTCTGGAAGCTGTGCGACTCAATGGCAGAGCCGTGCACCAACCGGCTCCGCTGTCGTTGTTTGAAGAGCCTCATAGCCCAGTTTTACCTCTGCTGTGGAAAGACTGCCATCAGGGCTGGAAAAAGAGGGAAAATGTTTTGAATGGCAAGGAAACATCTAACAATGTTAAGCACATCACAGTGATAACATGGATGTTGGAAAGAGATGGTGTGTGGGAAGGAAGTAATTTGTCTCCTTCCTCAAAATATTTGGTTTTGAAAAAAGACACAGGAAAGATCAAATTCCGCTTCACTTCCAGGGAGCCAAACTGGTAACAAGCAAGGGCAAGAACCTCAATGTGTCCCACATGCATGACAGCACCAAGCACCTTGCTCAGCAAGCCCAGCCCAGAGGATAAACAAGTGGTTGTGCTCCCCTATACAAGCTGGACCCAGCCAGCCCCAAGTGCCTTCCCCTCTGCACCTCAACAAGGCATGGAAAGAAGATCCCAAGATGAGAAGCAGAAATCCACCTCTATGGCTCCAGGATGCTTCATGCTGGGAAGGCAGCAACCCTGTGGGGCCCTGAAGAGGAGCATGATGAAAGCACATTTCAGTAAGACTTTCCTCTCCCAAGTCAGTCAAAGGAAGAACCCAGCTTTGGATTCAATCCATCCCTGCCTAGTGATAATTTCTAATCCAGCATCTGAAGGATTACAGAAAATTAGAGGAGACAGATGGTGCTGCAAAGACAGAGAAGTCTTATTGCTTGGCTGAAGCCTGAACTTCCTGAGGTTACATCTGGGATTTCAGACAGCTCCACCTCTGCCTAAGCTCCATGTGCCAGGGGTCAGACAGCCCCGGGTACCGGCAAGATGCCAGCTCACTGCAGAGGCTGCTGGCAGGATGGCCAGGACAAAGTGGGGGGGCTTCCCCCAACTCTCAGCAGCCAGCTCTGCCTCCTTCGAGGAGCACCTGCACCGTCCTTGCTCCCCACCCTTGCCCTCAGCCCACCGGGGGCACAGAAAAATCAAAAAGGCACCTGGAGAAAGGTGACCAGCACATGCAAACTAACACTGGCCTTATTCCCCTGAGGGCTGAGAGAAATAGATGGTTTGGGATTTTTGGTTTTCTGAGTTTGTAATAGTTTGGGGTTTATGTGAAAATGTATGTCCGTGTGGGTTTTTAAATCTGCCTTTTTTTTTTTTTTTTTTAAGACACACTAGAATTATTAGGTCTCAACTTCCTAATTTTGGCCAAAGGCTTCTCCAGTTAAATAATAAAACAGTAACATCACAAGCAACAAAACTGAAGTCTGAGCCAGCAGACTGGAAGAACCATTTAAAACTCACTCCCTGGTTTACATTAACACTTATTCAAACCATTTGCCTGACAGATGCTTTTGAGAAAACCTCTTTTTCTGAAAGGCAATGCAGTTTTCCAATGAAGATGAAGAAACTTCAAGCTATACCAGTCCAGCTTCCCCAGAAGCCCTCCAGCAAAGCCTGGGAGACACCTTCCTGATATTTACCATGTTAATAACAAATAGGGAAAAGACACAAAGCCAAAACACACTCCAGGGGTGTTTTAGACACCTCTGGATAATGGCACAATCATCATCAACACTGCAGTAACCCCCACAAACTAGCAATGTTTCAGTGAAACGTACAGGAGTCTGACAAAAGGAGTGTCTCTGCTTCTAATGGCAATATATTTTTCTCTTTATGGGACACCTATAAAACAAGGCAATGGGGAGAAACCCGAGTCCAGGCACGTGGCTCTGCTCTTGCCTCTCTCCATGCTGCACAGACCTTGGCAAAACCCCACCCCTTGCTACCCCCCAGTTTTGCCTGCTGCCAAGCAGGGATATTCCTCTCTCAGCTACATTTTTGAGACCTACAGATGAAAAAGTAAATTGACAGTTTGGGGACAGAATAAGTGACACACCCTAATTTTGAGCTGGCATAGCTGGGACACAGGCACATATTCCCCTTTCTGCCAACTCCATGAGGGAGTCATGCCCAGGACCGGGATGGCAGAGGCCTCTTGCACAACCCCAAGCATTTCAGCATTTGCAAACTGAGTGTGTGGCCATGCCCTTGATTAAAATGGAAAAAAGAGGAAAAAAAAAAAGCTCAACCCAAAAAACACTCAAAGTTCAGTGGACCAAAATCAAAGAAGTGAAGCTGAGTGTAATCCGAGGGCAGACAGTGCTTTACATCTCTGTCTTTTGCTCCAGTGGAATGTGCTGAGGGCATTATTTACAACAGACACATTGTTACACACCAGTTACTCTTTCTTCTGGAGCTGTGGGGGCTGCAGGAATAATAAGATAATTACTCCTATTATTCCCAGCAACGGTGGGAATGAGATCGCTTTTGTCCCGAGCTCCAGACTACTCCAGCTCAGGCGGTTTTATTCTAGCAGCAGAAACACCTCGTGGAGGCTCCTGGGATGCTTTTCCTGTGCCAGTGCTTGGTTACACACATCGGGGCATGAAGGCAAGAATGGAGGGAAGGGAGCAGAGAGAAGCGAGACGAAAATCCCCATGCATATCCCCATACAGACCTCTATAGCCCTCTGGGGCTATGGATGATGTATGCCCACTGCAGCTGTGCCAAGGAGAGGGTCACATCAGGAGCGGTGTGTTTCAGCGCTCCAAAGGCAGTGGTGCCAAGCACCAACCCCAACTCTCAGAGGCTTAAGCACATTTCTTCAGTGGCCAAAGGCATCCCAGCACGAGGAAGGTCCATTTCAGACGCCAGCCCCTCCTGCAAGGAGGTGATCTCCAGCCCACACCACAGCCCACGCCACCACCACCTCACCTCCCTCCTCCAGTTGCAGCCTCTGGGGACCCCGGCAGGGGGTAGGCATCCCCCAGGTTTCAGCTGAGGGAAATCACAGCCTACTGGCCCATGGCATCCCCCTCGAAGCACACACACCGCGCCTGACCAAGCTGCCCTAGTTGGGCAAGGATGGGCAGGCAATGCAGATGGCAGATGGAAGGGAATTAAACTCAGATTGAGGAGAGGCTCTGCCTCCCCAGAATTGAGACTTATTCCCGGCAACAAGGAGCTGAAAAGCACTTACGTATCAGCACTCCTTGTTAATTCACCAGAGAGTATTATCCGAGCTTGTTACAAGATTGATGTTCACTGTGGTACAATCATTAATAGTTACCACTTGGCCTGGATAAGGATGCAAAATCTAGTAGCCAGAAGTTGTTTCTCTTCCTTGCTTGATCTTTTTTTGATCCCTTGGCCCCGAGTGTAATGATCAGACCAAAAGGCTGGGCTTTTTTTTGGCTTTTTAGTCTCCTCAAACTAGACTCATGCTTCTATGGGCCACTTGTCACCACTTCCAGGAGCGCTAATTAGGGCTGATAAGATCCTGAGTGAAAATGGCACCACTGCATCAGCGTGCCAGGGAAGGAGCTAGCTCTTTGGCAGAGCCTGAGGGAGCAGCAACTCCAGCACAAGACTTGAACCAGGAGTTCAACAGACCAGCCATCCTCACCCGGTGGCCTAACACATGCAGTGACCCTACATGCATTAAGGCAGTCAAAAGCCTTCTGCAAAGCAAGACAAAGATAGTGCGGTTGCCAAGTTTGATAGCAAGAATGCAGCTGAAAGTCCTTAATGTGAAGCTTTGTGTAGTGCTGCCTTCAGCTGCAGTTGGACTAGATGGTCCCTTCCAACCCAATTCATTTTACAATTCTGTATTTCAGGATATATATAGGATTGTAAGCTTCACAGTCTGTACAGTAACCATCTTTAGGTAACACCTTTCCGCAATATTCCTTTTACTTACATCAGCGAGTGCTGCAAAGAGTGGTTTGGTTCTCTCACACAACTGAAAAGCTTAACAGCAGTTACACCTCATATTCAGCATTCCTTGCAGCCGTGTCATTTGCAAAGAATTGTCATTATTTGCCTGTTTTCCACTGCCACGTCTTCCGGCTTTAAACAAGACACTGCTCAGAGAAGCCACTGTAGGCCTGACAATAATGTGGAGACGAGCACAACCGAGTTGGTTATCTTCAAGCCGCACACAATGGCTTCATTTATAGAGATGGTGCCTGAGACTTATCAAAGCTATTGCAGTCAGAAAACAAAAGCCATTTTTTCCCCTTGTTTTTAAACAGGCGGCACACACGTGAGAATGACACAGGCTCTGCAAGCAGCTGCAATACCCGTGCTCTGCTCATAACACAGAAGGAAAACTGCTGCAGGCTCCACCAGGATGGGCACTTGGCCCCCAGGCACTAACCCCGTTTCCCCTCTCGGCTGTCCAGAAGGGCAAATGCCCTCGAGGGCTCCCACCTGCTCATGGGGAAAAGCTGCCAAGCAGCAGTGTCCTGCACTCCGATTTCCAGAGCCACACAGGGAAGGGAGGTGAGGAGGGAACTGTTCCCTGCAGCAGAGGGGAAGCAGGACCAAACTATTTTTAGCAAAGAGAAAACACAAGCAGAAACACTGGACAAGGTGTGAAGCTGATGAAAGCCAAATTAATTAAAAAAGAAAAGGCGCATCGACTAGCGCTAAATTATTCACCCCCACATATCCATCTTCCTCTGATTCCCTTCTTCAAAATAATTCTGGAACAAGCTAAAATAGTTCCTTGTGAACTCCAAGTGCTAATTAGTTCATGAAGGAAAGAGGGACAGAGGTTATGGACATCAGCGGCAGAGGAGTTGAAACTCAGGGCTTGGTTTCCACTCTACTTTTCACCTCCTCTGTGTCAGCATTGGATGCCTGGGTAAGGCAACAGCTCTGCTCAGTGCGTGCATGCGAGCAAACAAAACATAGCTCTTGCTGCCTGGGACCAGTGCCGATGGGGGTCCCTCCTCACCATGCTCTGCTTTACCCCTCCTTCTAACTAGCTGAGCTCCATCAGCCTTCAGGCTGGATCCCAGCAGGAAAATCCACCCCTCTGCCAGTGGAGGGCTAGCTGGGATGTGCCTCTTCCCTGCAGAGAGGCTCTGCTTTCCAGTCCTGCGACCGTGCTAGCCATGTGAGGCCAGTCTGCTGACCTTTTCCAGTCACAAGCCTCGTTGAATATTTCATAAGGGGATTGTTGTTGTCTTGTGGGTTACACATTTAAGATCATTATGTTTGGAGCACGGATAGAGAGGATCTATTTAACCAGACCTTTTATTCTCTCACACACACATACATGCTTAGCATGTCCCCTCTCTGTTGCACTGCAGCCAGCTTGCTGTGCACACACACACGCACATGATGCATGCCTTTTGGCTGCCTCCATCACATTCAGCTTAATTAAACACCCTAGAGGCTTGTTTCTAAACCCAGATTATCAATAGATTTATTTATTTAATACCCTGACTGCTGCAGTTCAGAACTAAATGAGGTGAATGAAAAGATTTGAATGGGAGGGAGGGAGGGAGGGAGGGAGAGAGGGAGAAGCACAGCAATGCTCAAATATAAGCAGCAGGAGGACACATGCTGCAGAGAAACATCACATCAATCTCCTGGGAGCTCTGCTCTTCACCACACATGGCATGTATCCAAACAATCCTCAGATTAATCGCACCCTGGTCACTAAGAAGAAAGGACTGGAAAGGATCATCGGGGCATCAAATCCAATGTCATTCATGCAAGTGCTGGCAATCTTGCAGTAGACATTTTAATACAGGAAGTTCCACTGAATGGTCACTTCACTCATTCCCCCAGTGCCCCATGAAGAACTGTACACTGATAGTAGAAGATCAAAAGCTGTAACTACAGAGTGCCCAGGGCCAGAGGAGGGCAAACAAAATGTACCACTAATGTCCTGCAAGGCATTGCTGTGAGACTTTACCATAGGGAAGAAAAAAGTGCCCAGAAACTTGAGAAAGTGCAACATGCCCCGAAGTAGAAAGGGGGGGGGGGGGAACCAAAAACAAACAAACCAACCAACCAACTCAAGCAGTTCTCAGCACATTCTGCTGTTTTGACCGAGGGGGGAAGGGAACGCCCTCCTGACTCTACAGATGACCAATAAATGCTCTGAAACATGTGATTAAATCATGGGCAATAAAGAGTAAGGTTATGCATATTGTCCAGGCAAACTAAGAAAGCCTAAAAGGAAATCCCTCCAGGGATCCCAGCATCCAGACTGGAAAGATACTTTTATCTCCACTTGGAACAGACTTCCTTGCTTAAATGAGGCTCTGGTTTCCAAGACACCTAGTGCAAATGACTGAGATGTATGGGTATATTATTTATTCCAAAAGCTTGTCCAGGATTTATACAGGCTGCTCATCTTCATGTTGGATCCAAGTCAAATGCCCCTAATGTTGCCAACATGAAAACTAGAAAATGGTGGGAAACTTAGTGGGAAGACAGGAAAAAGAAACAACTATAAATGACATGCTGCTACTGAACATCTCTGAGAGGACTACCACCCCCCACAAAGAGACAGAGGGACAAGGAGACTGGGGTGAGGGTGACAGAGAGAAATTCCAGTCTAATCTTGCAGGGTTGGATATTAGTGTTGCAGGAAAACCACCTCTTTCCCATGCAGTAGCTGCTGCTGCACAGGCCACAGAGGTGGGCAGGGAGGAAACTACAAAATGGCCAAGCCAGCAGGTAGTAAAAGCCTAGGATCTGAATGCTGCAAAAAGAGGGAGAAGCTAGGAAAGGTTCATCTGGGCTCTGATCCCCTACCAGTCACTGCAGACCTAGTAAATGCACACACCATTCACACACACAGAAGCTGGATAGCACATCGGCTTCCCTATCCTTCTTTGGGATTCCTCCCCGGGGACAAGCTAGAGAGACGAGAAGACTTGTACTAAATATCTCAGTCCACAAACAACGTTGGTACAAAACACAGAGACTGCTCTCCATCAGAAAACAGTTTACAGGGGGATGGGGGTGGGAAACCCACCGTACTCCTCCCTGTAGGAGAGCAGCACTGCCTGGCCAGAGGTAGGGAGCTGGAAACCCTGGGATCCACCTCCAGCTGCAGAAGTAGCCATGTGGCCACACATACAACTGAAGACTGCCAGGAGACTGTCCCTGCTCTACCCATGGGGTGACTTACTAATGTCACTATACACATCCCCCTCAGCTTGCCCTAGCTTGTGAGATACTTCACCTAGGTCCCAGGTTTGTTGCCAGACTCAACTCAGCATCTGCAATGTTCCATGATGAAAAGCGCTGTCTAAAGTAGTGCAAAGTACTACACACACTGGTTTCCAACAGAACTAGTCAACTGTTTCATCGCATTGCAAAGCAGGCAAAGACTCACTACATGTAGCATCAAGACTCGGGTGCAGCTAGATCCAGCACCCACAGCAACAAACTCTCGCACCTGAGTTGATATTGACTTCAGCAACACAGCACAGACTTCAGTTTATGCTTTAAGCTAGGAAAATGCAAAAGTCTTTCAACCAGAGCACCTTATCCTCAGACAACTTTCTTGTTCCTTCTGCTCCTCCTGCCTCTGCTGTGCAGAGTTTTTTCCCTTGATATAAATGGGGTGGCTTTGTTAAGCACAGGCATGAGTCAGGAGCAGTGTCTACCCATTGGGGGGGGGGGGGATTGACCAGCACCTGGAGGACCTGTGTCAGGGGTCAGAGGATATGTTACCCCTTAAAGGGGAGCAGAGGATCTCCCATTGCCATGGGGGCTGTCGAGGAGATTACCCTACAGTAGTTTGTCATCAATGAGAAGGCAAGGCTGGCGTGTGAGCCCAGCCCAGCGCACACAGTCCCCTTTGTCAATCAAAGGGAAGAAGGTTATGGCAAACAAGGCCAGAAAGTGCCCCAGCTAGCTGTAATTGGTAGCTACAAAACACAGTGATACTCTGCTTTGTAGTTCTTTTACAAACTTAGAAAGACTTTATGCTTTTCCCCAAGTAGTAAAACTGAAGCCTGGATTCCTGAAACCTGCTGGTTTGCATTTTCTTATGTCTAATAACCTGCCTAAACTCACATAACAGACTTCCTTACCCTCAGTGGGGACACTAATTTGCTTTCCTTTCTTAACTAGTTGTATATTTTGATGAAATCTGTAGAAAACAATATTTTGGAGACTTCTGACCAGCAGGGCTGAAGTCAGCCAACAAATTCCAAAGTTACAAAGACGAAGCAGATAGTGCAACTCTGCAACCCTTCCCTTCCAAAGGAACTGGGCTAAAAACTGCCCTGACAGTGCACTGTTTATTTATTGCACCAAGAAGAACCCGGAGCCTCAAATCCTGTATGAAATTCATGGCTTGGGCTGGACAGCCCTTCCAGTTCTTGGCTTCATTTAGAGAAGGAGTTTTAAGGAGAACACAGGAAACATGCATTCCACAAAATTATAGCCAGACTCTTATGCAAGCTTGTTCATGACCCACAGGTACAGGACAATACAGGACCCAAGTGCCCTAGTCAGAGAAATCTACAGAAGAGCTTACTTAGGTGAGACGAGGGCTTAAGGGACAGAAGAGATCTTGGGAGCAAATTTCTGAGGCCCAATAGCATAGTGAAAATACTGAAACAAATGTGTCTAGCAATGACTTTTCACACACACACACACACACACGCATTAGGGAGCAGAGGAAGAAGAGTAAGGTTTTATTATGTACTGAAGAAAGAAGAAAAAAAAATAGAAACCTGACATTAAAAGACTTTAAATACACGAAATAACATATATAAGAGATTAGACTGATGGCCCTTTCCTTACCCAACTTAACATTTGAGCTCTTCTTGCTCGTTCCAGGATACAGAACAATTAGGACGTGGGAACGCTACTGAGAAGAGAGATCTTGCAGTGGCATGACAAGGCATCACTCCCCACCAAAATCCCAGATTCAGGCGAGGCTGATGGCCACCTTGTAACCCCAGCAGCTACAGCAAGCAAGTCCATGCCATGAGGCTCACTGACAGCTGGGCCACCTTTGGACCAGCTCCCCATTCCCTCACTCACACAGGGTCATGCCTGCTCCCCACTGCAGCCACCAAACCCCATTCAGCTTCCCCCAGCAGCTACACAAAGCTCAAACTCAAGCCTTTTGCACTGCAGTATTGGGGTCTACATGGGATGAGCTGGGATTTGGGGTCAAAGAAGTAATTCCTTGGTGAGTAGCTAGCATGCTGCAGGAGTGCAACACATGGTGCCCGATGCCACCCTGCCACACCACCCTGCTGGCAGCCCTCAGCAACTACCTACTACACAAGCTCCACCAATTTCCAACAAGGCAAAGATCCTAGGGACAGAGACTTAGTGGACTGAAGGTCAGAGAGAAATGTACCTGCGACTGATTCCACGAGGGCAGAAGGCAACTTAAAGCCATGGCACAAAACCACCACTCCACAGGGCAAAGTGTGGGAGAAAGGGGGAGCTTCCTCAACAAGCTATCGGGTTGCAGGGAACTAGACCAGAAACTCCATGCTACCCTATTCCCCTCCAGATCTGCTCTGTAGCCCTTTCGCTGTGTAGGCACAAGAGCCGAAGGTGAAGGTAAAGAGCAGAAACTATTTCAGATTACATGACCCTGTCTCCACCAAATTGGATTCCCAAACACAATCCAATTGGCTGAGATAGGTAGCATTGCTGAAAATAGTTTTGTCTTCTTGCCGTCTTAGCTGGTAAATAGCTTTCAGCCCCCAAAACTGCTGAGATGCTATTCATTGGTGGAAACAGCTTGCAGAAAAGTGAGACTGCTGGTAGGAAAACCTCAGCACCAGGGAAACGCTGCTGTGGCATATTCAGGTCAAAGGGACACCCTGAAAGAAGTCAGTAAAAAATAAAATAAATAAAATAAAATAAAATAACAAGAAGAAATGGGTTCAAAGTTGCAAACCACTTAAGTTTCATCTATGATCTTCATTTAGGTACAACTCCTAAATAAAACCTGCATGATTACTGTGGGATTAGGAACACAGGAAGCAGGATAGGACAGAACCTATTAGGACACAGGGTCTAGCTCCCGTCATATAATCCCTTTCACAGACATATCAAGATTCATCTAAAAGCCTGTAAGGGTTTCTAAGCAGAATTCTGTAAGATTCTAAGCAGAATAGTGGCAGCAAACAGTTCGAAATTTTGCTCTAATCCCCACACTAGTTTATTCACAACTGATTTATACAAGCCTGTTCTCTGGCCAGTGCCTTCCCTTAGCCTTAGCAAGCCCCTCCTCCCTTACGCTGGTTACCTGGCAATGTATTTACAGAGCACTCACATACTCCTCCCCACCGTTTTACAAGGGCTAAACGATCCAAGCTCTTCTAATCTCCTCCAGTAGGACAAGCTCCCCATTCCCTGATCATCCCCACAGGCCCCTCCACACCTGCTTCAGCAGCTTGCGCTTAGCAAGAGAGCCAGGACCGACCTCCTGCAACCAAAGGAGGAGACAAATTTGGATTTTTTACTATTTTTTTTAAACAAACTTTCTCCCTTTGTGTTCAGGTCATTAGATTTTTCCCTGTGGACCCTTTGGTCTTCTCTGATCCCTGGGGAGTTGCATCCTCTGTGCCCAGCTCCATGCACTCAGCTGCCCCCTCTGAGCCCAGCTCTCTGCACTCAGATGCCCTTCCCCACCATGGGCATGGGGGACTGGAAAGAGGGGATGATGCTAGAACGATTTAATTTCTGCTCTCTGGCACAGCAGATCCAAACAGGAATGCCATTTCTACTTGTCAGCACAGGGCAAAAGAAAAGCATGCATACAAGCCACCCTCAACACAAGGCTTTATGCCACCAAACTCACCAGGACAGAGCAGTCAGTGGGGCTTCCTCCTCTCCCCTCGCCTTGCTCTGCCCAGCTTTACAGGATATACATGGTGCTCAACCCCTCCTGCTCCATTTCCATTAGCATGGGATGATGCAACTAGACTTTTGCTGCAATCCACTGAGGAACGCTGCTGTCCAAACTGATGAAAGAGCAATTCAGAGGAGGATGCAGGAGGCACTTTAGACAAGTGGCATTGACACTAGACAAGCTTTCACATTTATCAAAGTGCCAGCAGATTCCATTTCAAGGCAGCAGCAACACTTATAAACAATGGGCAGAGCTCCTCTGCATCTACAACCTTTTAATAAATAAAAATGTAAAAAAGAAGCCTAAACAGCATAGTCAAGTTCAGCTTCAGGACAAGAGGCAACGGGCACAAACTGAAACACAGACAATTCCATCTGAACATGAGGAAAAACTTTTTCACTGTGAGGGTGACAGAGCACTGGAACAGGTTGCCCAGAGAGGTGGTGGAGTCTCCTTCTCTGGAGATATTCAAAACCCGCCTGGATGCAATCCTGTGCAATGTGCTCTAGGTGACCCTGCTTGAGCAGGGGGGTTGGACTAGATGACCTCCAGAGGTCCCTTCCAACCTCAGCGATTCTGTGATTCTGTGATTCTGCAACCTTTTTGGTTTTCCAGCAATATATGCCAATGATTTTTGCTTTTGCAGTCCCTGAAAGCCTTGGTAATGCCCCTTTAGCACAGGCATGATCTTTCATATATAGGGGCCATGCCACTACACCATTACTGAGAAATGCAGGAGTCCTACGTTTGTGTGTGTGCATGTACATGTGTGTATGATTTCACTCATCAGCTGCTTGCTCAAGCTTCAGGCATAAAATAAACTAACCCAGTCCTTTTCCTGCACACTGTAACTTTATGCATACTCTCTTCCTTCCAATCGCCAGTATTTTTGAGAATGGCGTTTTGTTCAGAGATCTGTTTCCTACTTCATCATCCAATATTAAGTCCTCATGAAGGACGACCAAGCAAAGAACAGGAAAATACTTCCCAAGACTCGGTGCTGCTCACGTCCCTCCTTCCTGCCCTGCAGCACCCAAGCTATTCTGTCCATGAGCAGATCTACAACACAGATCACCACCACCAAAATGCTTAGTGGTCTTTCAGCATGGGATCAGAGGGCAAGGTGGTGCCCATTCACAGCATGAAAGCAGCCTTTACAATACCACTTCTTCTTATGCACCATTAAAATACAGCCTGACTCGGTAGGCCAGCATGCACACAACGCACGTACACATAGAAGCACATGCGTGCACACACCGCCCAAACCACATCCCACTCCACAAGGTTACTCTGCCAGAGAACTAGCATCTCTGTAGGTCTTGGTGCCAGTTTGGCAGCACCTCCTGTGACCAGGCTAGGACAAGGCACACCGCTCCAAGCTTTGAACTTTGCTCAGCCCTTGCAAGTCTCAGAGAGCAAAGTCAGGATGGCTCCTTCTCCGCTGCATGCCCTGCAGTGCCTGCCCCTTCACACCAAGCCTAAGTGATGTCCACCGTACGGCACAGAAAGTATGCCCTCGCCACTAATATGATTCACAGCCTAATTAAACCCCTGCAGAAAGACGACATTTTCTCTGCGACTTGCTGCAAATTATCTGCACAGTCCTGACTTGCTGAGATGCAGCAGTGGCTGCTACCACAGCATCATCTCTGCAAAAGAGACAGGAAAGAGCCGTGGGCAGCGAAATGGCTCCTACTGCAATAATTTACTCTTCTGATGAATCCTTGGAAGTGCCAGTCGACTGGAGCTGCTGTTCCCCCCTCAGCATGGCAGGCAGCACAAGCCAGGACCCAGTCCAGGATCCAAGCTTTGCTGGATGAACACACCTGCTGTGCCAGTGGGAACCCACCTCTACTTCCCAGGCTGTCCAGACAAACCTATCTCAATCTAAAATAAGGTAATTGTTGTTGCCGAAACTACAAAATCCTAACAAACTTATGGAGCTTGCTCTTCTCCCTTTGCCAACTGCTCACAGTGGTAATCATTGCAGGTCCAGAAACACTGAAAAATGAAAATGAGCAAGCTGTTCCCAGGACCCTTTTTCTTTATGGGTGCTGTCCAAAAAGAGGAAAATGACCAAGGAACAGAACTAATCAGATACGAGTGTCCTGCTCTTCCCCCTCCCCTCAAAAAAAGAGGAAAGAAAAAACCCGAGTTCAAAAACCAAAGTATCCCTGTGCAGTTGAAGAGCTTGCTCTTCCTGGAAAGGGTTCCCTGTTCTAGAGAATGTGTCCTGCTGAATTAGGTGGAGATGCTGTTTAAGGGATGCCCCCTTCCCAGCAGAAGCAGAATTTAAGGACCTAAGAATGCAAATTGCAGCTGTCGGAGAAAACACTGAACTGTTCCCAGGACCATATTTATGGCTGGATTTAGATGGTTTTATAGCACATTTAGAGCTACTGTTGGGTTTTTTGGGGAGACTTCTGCATTTCCTTTTACTTAATTGTGAGTCATCCAGGTGATAACTGCA
The DNA here is from genome assembly GCF_003343035.1 of Apteryx rowi. NCBI lineage: Eukaryota > Metazoa > Chordata > Aves > Apterygiformes > Apterygidae > Apteryx > Apteryx rowi. The sequence goes on from NW_020451136.1 coordinate 163,378, forward strand.
TGCAGATTGGTTAATAAAACTGAAATGCAACAAGCTCAACTATCATCACAGCCTTATAGCTAAACACTCCTAATCTGGAAATGAAATGCCGAAGGTTCTCATAGTAATTTTATCTCAGCATTTTACATATCCAACATCCAGCAACATGGTCTTCGAAAAAACACAAAGAAATATTCATACTGAAAATACAATCTTCTCGAAATGCAATAAAGACAAGCTAACATTTCCCAAATGTCACAATTTAGAAACCTATTCATCTGAGGCATTAATGTTACAGTAATGCAAGTATCTGTATTTTAATTTCCCTGAATTCGCCACAGCTCCATTATTAAAAAATAAAGTATCAGCTCTGTTACGTATTACCAGCGCACAACTAGAGCTGCTCTGCTTAAGCAAGTTCCACCAGCTTCACCAGCATAAGCTGTATAAGAGGGAATCTAGAATTTATAAACTGCCTCATGAGAAGGTTCCCTCCTGCAGAGTTTATACCCTCCATAGATATATGAAGATTTCAGCAGAAAGTCTGTTGGTTGTACTGAAATTTGCCTGAAGCTTTCATACCGAAAATTTTCTCCTGGAGATATAAGAACCAAGTACAGTTTTCATAGGAGCCTAAGAATTCCGGTGGGTTTCAGTAATTTAATGTCCTCTGGGCCCCTTGCGCTTCATCAGTCAATAATAGTAATATAATTGGTAGCATAATATTAATATAGGGACTGATCCTGCAGGGTTATGAGCATCCACAGCACTCCCTGGGCACATCCATATCACAGCTCCAATGAGGTGCTGAACATAGACCGCACCAGTCCCTATAGCCCCTACCAGCACCGACTGCTTAGCTTCCTCAAAACGTGCTGCTACAAGCGTGCGTGACTAATTTGTAAACATTTTATTCAGTTTGGTTTCTATCATTTTTTTCTTCCTCATGGCAAATAGCAAGAAGAACTTTTCTAATAAAGAAAGAGTGACTACGATTACCCTTTCCTATTACAAATAGCCAAAAATAAAAATAAAAAAATCAAGCCATCATCCTTCACTAGTCCTCAGCACCTTCTTCTTTCCAAAGCACACTGATACCACTCCATAAAAACTGGAAGGGTTTGCACAAAACATTCCCAAATAAACTAATAATCCCCTCCCTCCTAGGCTGAGGCCAAACCAAGAGGTGCCATCCCAATAGGAAAGGCTTTCAGTAAATGGGTGTACAAAAACTGAGTGTGTAACGAGATTTCCAACTGTGGTAGATACAAGAGAAAGAATGGTCTTGCAGTCATGCCACAGAGGCAGGAAGAAGGTAATTTGGTACTGCTCGTGGGCACCACCACCAATTTGCTCAAAATCTAAGCAAATTGCTTATATCCAGGTGCAGGAAACATTTCAGTGCCTAGTTCTTGATGAAATCAGTGGACACCAGGACTGTAATTAGAAGCCAGGTCCCTTCATAGCTTTCTAGATCTGGCTTTTACTCTCTCTTCTGCTTGTCTGCCCATCTGTAAAGGGCACCACATCCTTCCCCCCCCACCCCGCGTCAAGTGGGAGATTAAACCCCTCAGAGAAAACCAATCCAGGGCATAAGCTTCCAGAAAGAGGAAGAAACAGGAAAACTGCTATTTTTAGTGCGGTGGCGCCAGGAGCCCTGGCTGCGCACCGGGACCCCGTTGTGCTGGGGCTGAACCAAAGCCCCCACAGGAAGCACTCACAAGGCAGGAGGAAGCACAAGCAGGACAGAAGCACAGGGCACATCCAGCTGTCCCCACTCCGAGGCTTCATTGCTAAATGGCTGGGGCAGAGCGGTGGTGACCTGGGTATGACAGAGCAGCTGTGTCATCACAAGGGGCTATGACACAATTCACCATACTCCATGCGCTGGCCGCGCTGGGTTTCTTCCCGGCTCCGTTCCTTGTCTGCCCTACAGCCTCTTTAGCTTCACTGCTGGAGAACCAGAGACCATCAGCATCTCGCCACTGCTGGTCCCTCACATCAGGCTGAGACTCCTGGGCCTGAGCATAGGGATAACCAAAGCCTGGCACTCAGGGCACTGGCCCACACAGCCTTAGAAACAGGAACCTCTGGCTTTTCAAGAGTTTAGCAGGCAGCAGAGATGCCGTGGCCAATCTATTCCAGGCCTCCACTGCCAACCTGAATAAACCCTATGCTGTTTGCAGGCTTCTGCGCCACCCTCACACCACCAGTTGTACTCCATCACCAGAGCTAGGGTGGAAGCGAGCGGGGCGAAGGCAAGGTGGTCAGGCCCCAGCACACAGTCTAGCTTTTTTTCTTTTTGCTCCAGAGAGGTATATCTCTACTTGTACTAAATGTCTCCATTAACTACCGTGAAAGAACAGAACTACAAGAGCTCAGTGCATGACAGGGAGTCAGCAGAGGACAAACAGAAAGTACTGAGAGGAAAAAACAAGAAAGAGGAGGGGCAGAGTTAAATTAAAACTTTAAGAAGTGATCAGCAGCAAGTATTACTTTTCCTTACCAGCAGTTTAGCTGCACTCACAGAAGGGAAAGGTTTCTCATTCTAGTCCTCTGTGAACTAGTGATTTAACACATTGCAACCAGTTTTAGTGGGCTTTCTTTGCTGCCAGCCTTGGCAGGGGTCTGCCTGGACTCATCATCGTCCCCACACTCCAGCTGGCTCTTCCTACAGAAGCAGAGAGGGAAGCCTGTTCTGCTGCTGCCCCTTCTGCGCCTGCTCTGCAGAATTTAAATGTCACCAATGCGACACTATTTGGGGAGAAACACAAACAAACCTGGAGTCTCTTACCTCTACCCACAAAGAAGAAAAAGGAAAACAGTTCAGCAAAGCAGCACCTACAGTCACCCTGGCACATCACAGTGCCAGGGGCTTGTTTACAGCTTTGCACTCAGGACTCCACATGCAATTAAAAGCTCCTGGGAGCTAAATGCAGCTGAAGAAGCGGCCAACTTCCCCTGCACCTCTTCGGGAGAGAGGAGCTTTCAGTGTAGTAGGACAAGCCACCATGACACCCAAGGCAGCATCCTCTGAAGGACAAATTTCAAAAAAACCACTAGAGGGGCCTGTCAGCCCTCATCCGCATCCGGCTGCAATAACTCCTGCCCTTCAAACCCAGCCAGCCAATGTCGGGGTCCCACACGGCAAAATGCTCAGCATGGCACAATGGGACAGATGGGTTTGCCCAGGCGGCCCAGACCCTCTGGGACAGAACATACTCCCCCTGCCCCCAGCAACACACCTTGCATCACCCAGGCTCGGGGGTGCACTGGCAGGTGTGAGAGCTTGCTCCTCCACCCTGCCTTTATCACAGAAGCCTGGGAGATGGGGAGGCCCAGCTGCATGCCCCAAAACAAAAGCTAATACAGAAAGCAGCCCCCAACACAGATGCTGTGTGGCAGGAAGGCAGAAATGTGTTTTTCAGAAGACGACAATGCTAGGGATGCAGTACAGGTCTGCCTCCAACCTGAAGCATTGCTGCAGACTCACATGGCAGGAGCCCCAGGTGCAAGGCACACCCACCCCTGTGCGCACAAGCACACATCTTTCAAGCTTTTGGCCAAGGATCCTATCTTCTCCCCCAACCCTTGCTGCCACTCCAGTTCCACATATCCCTTCTGTTTTATTCCCCTGGGGCTGACAAATCACAGTGAGGGTGCTCTGAGGTTCACAGAGAGGAGCAGGAGGCAGAAAAGGACTAGCAAAAAGTACAGAGCAGAAAAGCCAAGAAAGAGGAAAAAGAGGTGCAGAAAATATGATAATGTGATGAAGGAAGAAGGTGACCAGGAGCAAGAGGGAGAGAAAATGTGGGAAATAATGAAAACAAAGGGGAGAGGAAAATAAGAGCAAGTTCTCTCTCAGATTAATGGCAGCTTCCGTGCACACTTTGCAGCTCAAAAACCGCACACTGACAAATGCAGAGGATCCTGATGAAAGGAACCAACGCGCCACACGAAAACCAGCTGTGAGTTAAACAAGCCTCTAAAACACCCTGTGGTAGATCATAAAGTCCTAAGTGGGCACAGGCTGGAGCTGTTTAAGATGAGTGGAGTGTCGCAAGGCGCAAGGGGGGCTGGCTGCCAGCAGCATGGCCCCGGCAAGGCCAGCACCCTGGCCCTCGCAACGCTCCCCAGGAGCGCTGAAAAGCACCATTGATAATGGTGGGGATGTCAGGGCTGGCTGAACATCCAGTTCGCGAACAGTGGGCTCCTTGTTCGCTGGCCCACGCTGCAGGGGGAAGCTTTTGCAGAAAGCCCGTCATTGAAATGGAAATCAGGGCCTTGCATCAAGAAAGGACAAGCATCGGCTCCTCAGAGGGCTGCTGGAAGATTTTGGATGTGTGAACGATGGGGGGAAGGGAGAGGCAGAAAGAGAGCTGGAGGAGGGGACCCGTTCCAGCACACACACAGCAGACATGGAGGCAACGCTTCCAAAATTGGAAAAAGGGAGCCAGGAGAGGCCAAACCACTCAGGGGAATAAAGGGAGGACAGTCTTGTCAGCAAGGGTGAGATGCTGGGTAAAACCACTTGGCCACCTTGCCCTGTAAGAAGCTAGTTAAGTAGCATTGTTCATTTCACATGATGCTCTCTCACCTGCAGATCCTAAAAGCGCATGTCAAATGCAAAGGAGGTCAAGCAGAGTCCATGTTACGTACAGAAATAACAGCCCCAGAAGGCAGGGTAGCCTGCCCATGGTTCTGTAGTAGGCCTGCTGCAGAGGGGTGTTGATAAACCTGTGCAATACTAATTGTTACCAAGTCTCAATAAATTTTTCTTTCTTCTTCTTCCAAACAACACAACCCGTATATCAGTTCCTCCTTTTTTTTCTTTTTTTTTTTTTGTTCCTTCTCATGTGGATGGCAGGGGTGGAACAAGGTGAGAAGACAGAGGGCAATAATATGCAATGATCTAGCACACATTACTGATAACGTGTCTCTGCCTCTCCGGGTTGAGAAAATGAAGCAGCTCTTCACACAGGCCATCTGAATGAGCAGTAGAGCAATGGAATAAATCAAGGCAAACCCTCAATAAATTAAACCTGAATTAAATTAATTAAGAGGAGACATTATGACTTCAATCATGGGAAATTCTACAAGCCGACCTGTGGCTTTAATTTCACAGCTGTGCTTGTGCTACCCTCTGGTGCTATCAGTCTAAATTAATTCTAGGTACTCACCCAACAGTCTGGGAGAGAGCAGCTGCCCTACAGAGTCCAACGACAGAGGTCCAGATCTCTCTCCCCATCCTAGTCTTCATCCTTGATCACTCTTTACCCGGAGAGATGGGGCAGCATCTCTCCTGGATCTCAATGTCCTGAGGCAATGTCAGAGCACATGCAGGGCGAGGAACACAGAGGAAAAACGTAGCTCTATTTCCATGGGTTCAGGCAACAAACCCAAATTCCTCTTGCAAAAGCCTCTACTAGATATCCCTTTCCCACACATTATTTCTCTCTACAGAACACTGGGAAAAGACAGAACCTGAAAGTGACCTTTAGTTTGCACATTCCTTTCCAGGACAGGAGCAAAAAAAAAAAAAAGAGAAAGGTTTTTGTCTTTGATGTTGGTAATGGGATAACAGGGAGGCAGTTTCAGAGTAATTCACTGGGACTTCTTCCAAAGACATGATCATAGGCTACAAGAAAAAAGAAACAATACACCACACTCTGCTCTTTAATTGGAATCCCCAGTGACATCCACAGGAAAGGTATTAGAAAGGGGAAAGCAGAAAGAAAGAAATAAAGGCATAAATGAACCCCTGTATAGGTGCCCTGCCCATCTTCACCCTTTGCTTTAGAAAGTAATTGCTCCCAGCATTTCTCATTGGCTCTGTTTCCTAACCATCTAATAGGCAACGGGAAACATACTTGGGAATAAAACTATGGAGAAATACAGGGCAGGCTTCACTTGCCCAGAAACTTGGCAGTCTCCAACCCCTCCCAGTAGGTAAGAAAGCCTTCCTCCAAACCATTAAGATAAAGCACAGAGTGCCACAGACAGGCACAACAGAAATATGTTTTTTCAAGGCTCATCGAGGTAGGAGGGAGATTGCTTTGATTAAAAGTTATGCTTCCACATTGGGAAAGATTAATGTGTTTCACAGAGCAACGAAACCTCTCCTCAGATGTGTATCATCCACAGTAATTAAGAGCCACTCACTATCCGTAGGTTTCTCACCCCACTAGTCCCCCTCACAGTTTCTGTAGAGGCTCAGGCACAGCTGGAAAGCCTGGAGACCTGAGGGCAGAGAAGAGGAGGATGCTCTCTTACTGCCATTGATTTTTGTAGGAGGAAGTGGTTCAGTTATTCGCCAAGTAATGCCTGGTGCCCATTTTAACCTTTTTACCACTTGCCATTCCTTCACATACACATAGTTAAAAAAAATTATTTACTCTCAATTCACAATCACACAGCAAATGATTTAAGAAAAAAAAAAAAAAAAAAAGACAAACACCCTTCATCTGAGACAGAGAGACCACTTGCACCAGCTTTTGGCTGTGTCTTGTAACCTCAATCACAAGGTGCTGTGTTTTGATACAATCAGAATAATTGACAGGGAAACTCAAATAGAAAATTATCTTGCTTGCAGCCAGGAACGCTCATGCAGTGAACAGCTATCTCCCAAACGTTGATGCACCTGAACTTGTCTGCATGAAGACTTATGAGCAACACAGCACCCGAGCACAGCCAAATCCAACAGCTTCCACACGTAATAAGGAATATCTGAAAACACTGCTCTACAGCACTAGGCCAGCTCATTGGCAGCAACTGAACTGATAAAGTACCATGATTTCAACCAATGTTTCACAGGCCTTAACATCTTTTCTCCATGATCAAGAAGTGGAAGCAGGGAAGGAGGGAGAAAGCCTTGCCAACAACAGTTATCAGTACTGTGTTCGATCAGCTTCCCATTTCACTTCAAATCTACCTGCTGCAGCCCCAGACACCAAATGAAGCAAGAGGAAGGTGCTCCGACAACTTTGCTCTACTTCCTGTTTGCTCCCTCGCTCCATATAAATTGCTGTTTTCCTAAGCCCTGAAAAATAACACCCTCTAGCAGGCTTCTGTGCAAAAGCCTGCTAAATAGCATAGGCTGGGGGCCTAAGTTCAGGGAGGGGGAGTGATTTTCACGTTAATCAGACCAACCCTGTCATGTTTTTGCACGTAATAAAGAAAGGGACCTCAATCCCCCTTGGGGCCGCCAGTCCAGTCTTCAGCAGGATCAAACATCTACAGCACCTGTTTTGGGACTAAACCTGGGAACTTAGCTCTGACTCCCAGAAAGGCAGCTCAAGACTTTGAGGATGAGATGACTGTTCCTGATATGCCTCAATATGAATGCAGGTGTCCAACTTTGGGCTCCCAAGTATGATATATTTGGCCTGAATTAACTGGCAGGAGTCCTACCATCCAGCTTTGCAAACCCCTGGGTTAGAGAGCTCACACCAGAACACATATCACATTAAGCCAAGAGACCATTTTGTTTTCATTCAGAAGAGTGAAAGTTAAGGACAAAAGCATAGCAGAGCACTAATGTCCAAAGACCATCTTTCAATAACTGCCAAAGAAAGCAGCTTCCCCACTTCACTCAGTGGCTCCTCTTCCCCAGATGCTGCTACGCTGGGAGAAGATACTAGAAGTGCAGATAATGCAACACATGTGAGCTCGCCCACTGCTTTGAGCAGGCCTTGCTGCCCAAGTGCCCTGATGAGATCCCTCCACTTGGGTAATAAGTATATGCTCTCCACACCATGTGCTGTTCCTGGGGCAATTCGCTCACTAACCCTTTTGCATTCTCCCATTTCCCCACATTTTCAAAAACCACTTGAAAACTTTTCCTTTATGCTGGAGTCTTCTCTGCTTTCCCTTCTCATTTTTCTTCCTGAAGGAGGGAACAGACTCTGCCTGTACTGCCAGCAGCAATGATAAAATAAGTACTGTACCACAGAAGTCCTGAGATGTACCATGGCATGTTTTACTGGATGGTCCCTCCATCAAAACTCTTCTCCTATTAAATGGGGGGCCAGCAAGCCTCAAACAGGCAGTGAATGGCCATCAGACAAGTGAGTTCCCAGTGCAAAAGAGATGGGAGAAGTTTCAGGAATATAATATATCTGCAGTGAAAGGATAAAATGTGCAATCCACTTTGCTGAGATTTAAACTCTCTGGATTTTTTAATTTCATTGCTGTTTATTACTATTAACATAATTATTAATAATTTTTACATTATCATGTTAATCCATCTCCTTTTTAACTCCTGTTATGCAAGTTCAAGCCTTCAACAAGGTGGGTTATAAACAAACTGTTCAATCACTCATATGTCAAAGCTCAGCTATTCAGCACAGATGCTGCCAGAAAAGGAACAGCACCAGACACCATAGACACTGGCACTGGTAAAATATAACTGTGCACATACTGGGGAAAAAAAAAGAATGGGGGGAATTACATATTTTGTTTTTTCTTGCCACTGTGTTCCTCTTTCTCTCAACCTCCAGGACAGAGAGAAACTGAGCACATATTTTATTTTCTATTTCACCCCATGCTAAATGTGTGATTGCAGGTCGTCTTTGTGGCGTACCTTCAAGCTCTAGCCAGAAGAAAGAATCACTGTGTTCCTTTGGAGTTTCTAGGGTGTTTTCTATGTTGTAGTATCCCACATCCTTCACAAACAAATTCATCTAGTTTTATAGTTCCCCGAAGATGGGAAGCTAGTCTGCTTGTTCAGCCAGTCCCAGACTCATCCTACTCCTCTCCTCCTAGCCTCACCAGACCACAGGGTCCCTCACAAAGCACATCCCAGCTCCCAGTCACAACCCCTTTGTGCCACTGTCATCTGTCACACGAGGAGAGGCTGCGAGAGCTGGGATTGCTTAGCTTCAGGAAAAGAGGATTCAAGGGGTCTTATCAGCATGTACAAATGCCTGATGGGACGGGGTAAAGAAGACAGAGCTAGACTCTTGTGTTTTCCAGAGACAGGACATGAGGCAATGGGCACAAACTGAAACACAGGAAGTTCCATTTAAACATAAGAAAAAAACATTTTTACAGTGAGGGTGACTGAGCACTGGAACAGGTTGCCCAGAGAGGTAGTGGAGTCTCCACCCTGGGAGATATTCAAAACCTGGCCAGACACAGCCCTGAACAACCTGCTGTAGGTGACCCCTGCTTGAGCAGGAGGTTGTACTAGGTGATTTCCAGAGGCACCTTCCAACCTCAGTGATTCTCCAGTGATTCTGCGACAGCTCTTGCCAGCCTTTACCCTCACCCCATGGAGTACACCCCAATGAGTCCCAGTCTCCATCCAGTTCCACTTGGCCTCTTTTCTTCCCTTCTCTTCCCCATCCCCGGTGCAGTTCCACATTCACCATGATCTTTTGTCCCCAAGCACCCTCTTCCTCAGTGACCTTCCTGTCCAGCTCCTGCCCTCCTTGAACATGAACAGGGTGGCCATCACCTCCATCATGTCTGAGCATGTCAGAGGAAGTCCCCCGAGCACATAAGGGAGATGCATCCTGCTCCCACTGCCAGGGGCCAGCCCCAGCCCAGCTGCAGCATCTGCAGGGGAGGTCTGGGTTTGTCCCAGTACCCGTTCTGTGTGCTGAGAGGGCAGCACACAGCACAGCCCTGTCATCCATGGCAGCTGCACAAACAGAAATATTTGATTTTTTTTCCTTGCTAAATTTTACATTGTCTCTGCTGAGCACATGGAAAATCAGATTTGATTCTTCAAAAGCTTCTGACTTGGCCAAATCTGGGCAGATTTGCTCACAGGTGGCAGAAAGCACACCTGTGTCATACAGACCATCCTTCTGCTGTGTTTCAAGGTATGGTTACACAACATGGAGGAAAGGCAGCATCCAAAAGAAAACCTTTTCCTTTTCAAACACAGAGGAACCCATTTGACACCCTAATTCTATTCTCAAAAACAAGACAGAGATAGCTGAAATTTTCCATACAAATTGAGTCTGAATCCAGGCATGGGAAAGTTTCAGCCCATCTTTTTAAAATTTGGCAGAATAGTTAAGATCCTCAAAGCAACAGTAGGATAACAATAATGACCATCACAATTACTCAGGACCATCGGGAAACTGTTAACCCCATTTACTGAGAATGAAACGGAGGCAAGAAAAGGCGAAAACATAACTGCAAATATCTGACATCCTTAAACACTAGCAGCACATTCAGCTTCCTTGACTGCAGTTTTATTCTGTTTTTATCCTAAAACGCTGCTCTCATCTCCAGAGATTATCTGTCCAGGCTGCAGATTACCCCTGCCATCAGCGCAGAAACACAACGACAGCTCCCGTCAGAGCTGCTGCAGGTCTGGCTGGCTGGCTAGCCCTGGCTCCATGCAGTATGAATGAGGCTAAGCTGCTCTGAGAGGCGGTTCAAGTGCGCGGTGGCTCCGAGCCTGAGCTAGCGAGCGCTGCCAAGCCAGCAGCATGCAGAGCCAGCACGGGTGTGCCCACACCCCTGAACTGCTTATCGGGAGTACTCAAGTGCGCAGCGTGGAGACGCTTCAGTGACCTTACACTGTGCCAGCTAGGTTTGATATAGCTGCTCTCGAATCAGAATGAATAAACCGTGCCAAAGTTTGTCTCCTTCAAACCCAATTAGGTGTCTCTGCACTGTGATCCTTCACTTGCAGTATCTGCAAGAGCTTATCCTGGGTCCCGAGCAAATGCATGGAAGCTAGCACAGGTCTGGCACTCCATCCAGGCTAAAAAGCCCTCTCCTCACCCAAACTCTGAGCAACACAATGCAGAGAAATGCAGCCCCCTATCTCAGGCCCCAGCTGACCACAAATAACTGACAGCACCCAGGGCTGACCAGGAGGAGCTAGGTGATACTGGTTGCAACTGGTGAGGCCAGAAACAGGCATGAGATCAGCAAAAAAGGTATATTTTCCCCAGCAGGGCATGAGGTCAGCAAAAAAAGGTACATCTCCACACCAAATACTGTATGACCATGAGTCAAACTCCGTGCTCATAAATAGCACTGCAGCTTAGAGCCCCTTGAGCTCTCTTGTACAGCAGCAGGCTGCATGGCGGTGAATCTCCCCTTGAGCTGGGATGCCTCTCAAGGTTACTCTCCTGGAGTTAAGAGAACCTCTGACAAGAAACCGTTGGAGTGGTAAGAAACTGAGACTCGGGCAATAACAAATGTGCAGTAAGATTCACTTGCTATGACTAGACTGTATAGCCATCTTCAATAGATCTGCTTGCAATAAACCCAGAGTTAACTAATGCTACCCCTCATCCTGTGACACTTCCACAGTGGAAACCCTACACCTTCCCTGGCCAGCCTACTCCAACATTTGTCCATCACTCCTGCATGGAAAAGACCTCCAAGGAAGATGCAGATGATATAGAAACTAATGGTACAGAAGCCACTCTGGCACCTGGGATTAAGGTTACAAATGTTTGGGTTTCTGCAGGAGAGCATGAGCACGCAAGCAAAATGAGCCCTGGGAGCTTTAATAAACCATGTGCTAGCCTTACATGGAGTGCAGCCCATTAGATAAAGAATCTCTTCACAGAGTTTCTAAAGTCTTATTCATGGTCTGTTTGTATATCTGCACTGATACTAGCACAGATACATCCACAGAGCACAACACACCCTTGTACGTAATGACAAGGGAAAAAACATTGTAGTCCTGCTTGGCTGGGCCTCATGTCAGGGCAATTTTGCTGCAAACCTTTATCCTCATTGTACATAGTCCATGGTTACGGTGGTAATATTAATATAGCACTGACATCATGATTTTCCCTGCCAGCATGCTCTAGAAACAAGCCACTGTCATTCACTTATTGGAGATGGAGAGAGCAAGGCCCAGGTCTATGTGCCCACCAGGATGCAAGTAAGCAACAGAGTAGAGATGAGAAATGTGGCCTCATGCTCACTCTGCTCTTCTCCATTACGCTCTCCAGGTAGCACCTCCTCCTGCCTTTCCTTGCCTCCTGCGTCCATGGCTGCTAAGGGAATAAAAGCCTAAAAACAATCATGAAATTCGGTCCCAAGACAAAAAAAAAAGCAAAAGTAACGTAACCTGGGGAATTAATGGAAAGCACATCATTGACAAGGTGCTGTGCTCCCCCACTTAAAATAAAAATAAAAAAAAAATCCCTCTTTCCCAGCAGAGTGTCCCTAACTAAGTCCTCAGGACAGCAAAGGTAGTCCAAAAATAACACACAACACTACTTTGCTCCTGCTTTACTGATGTCGATCACTGCAGGACAAAAAGGACAACCATGTTCAGGCACGGCCTTGCCGTCCAGCCACTAGCACTGTCATCCTTTCAATCTCTCTGCAAGCTGCATAAAAACGCAGGGCAGAGACAGGGCAAAAACACACTGCACACCTTTTTACCCCACAGCATATTCTATCAGCACATTTGTGCAATGACAACCAAATAGCTGTGAACTCCTCCAGTGGCTTAAGGTGCTACTGCCCCATCTAGTTACCAAACCTGCAGGGGAAGGTGGCAAGCACGTAAAGTTTTTGCTTTTTTTCTTTGGTACTTATTTACTCTCTGCATCTGTGTAGCCACAGACGAGACTTGAAATGAAAGTGTGCTCATACACACATACCCTCCCTGCCCAACAGAGAAGACAGCTTCAGTGCCTGTCAGTCTATACACTTTTAATGGAAAAGTGTGTGTGTATGTGTACACACAGGGTGGGGGAGAGTCATGAGCAGAAGCCATGATCTGACTCTGTCAGCAGATGACTTTTATTTGCACTCGTTAGCACTGCCCTAGCACATGCTAACACCACCCCCTCAGGTAATTTAAATTTATCAAAAAAAAGAGAGAGAGAGAGAGAGAGAGGGAGAGGGAGAGAGAGAGAAGACCTACCATATTTCTATATTTAGGAGGTTAGGATAATCAGGGTGGAAGAGCCCATCTGTTTGACGTTCACTCCAGCTGCTGTGGATGCATGAATTCATGTACTTTCTTTCCTTTTGCCCATTTTGACTTGTCCTGTTTGACTGTGACAGACACACAGACAGCCTGATATTGGTCACAGCCATCTAGGTCTGAAACTATGCATTATCCCATAGGAGTCACTGCAGAACCAGCTGGTCTGTGTCACAACTGGCATTTCTCCTGAGTGACTGTAAAACAATATCTAATAATAAGAATAAATTTATTAATGTCATTATTAATGACAGAATTATTAACAAATCCATATTTATAACACAGAAGAGGAGAGAGCAACACAAAGGCAGAAAACAAACCAAGATACATCTTAGGCCTCTGTAAAGGTCAGTTTTAGAAAGACGGTCTGCCCTCTACCACATTGTCCTTTGGGGACATCTCCTCCCCATACAAAGCTGACAAGTCCTTCATTCACCAGCTAAATCTCCGTGGAATGCCAGCTTGTCAACAGTGGCATTAGCCACTGGATGGAGACATAGCCACGTTTCTTTCCAAACTAACCCATTTTGCCATTTGCATCTCAAGGTTCTATGAAAGTGAGCCGAAGCTAAATTCAGAAGCGGCCTTTGATCGCCCAGCTCCCTGAGCTGACCAGGCTCTGGTCCCAAAATGAAAAGGATGCAATTGCCTCAAACAGTCCCTTGATGGTATTTCTGTCATAGATATGAGTGCCCACAGTCCTTACAGGATATAGGGTCATCACCTTCATGCACCTAACGTAGTTCTCCTAATTATGCTGCTAAAGGCATCCACATAGCATGTAAGACGCGTGGCAGGCTGTTGAGACCATTTGCTATTTATTTTATTTGGTGTAGGTGATTGATTGCTTTTTAGTTTCACAACATGTATCACTGGGGTTATTAAATGTGCTGGTGATCAACAGTAAGCCTGGATATACTTTATGTGATTAACATGCTAAAAGCCCTGCAAAGACAAAAGAAGTCTTCTGGTGCAAAATTCAATTCCACTGCCAGGTTCTCCTTAAAGGTCTTTCCCCAGCCTTCGAGCTGGGATCACAGAAGAAGACAAGAAGGAGGCCAGGCAGGTGAGGAGCCCAGGCTAATAGGAATAGATGAGGAAATGGGTCAGCCCAGGGCCTCTGCAGTCCTGACCTGCAGCACACATTGCTAGTCTGGCTCCAGCACTCCTCCCTCCTCCCTGCAAACATTCCCTCACCTTCCCAACCACACAGAGCTGAAACCATCCTATTGATTTCCATGTGGGCAAGACTGGGACCTCAGCCATCACCTGAGGGACAGTGAATGTGCTCACAGGCCCAAAAAACTTACCCTTGGATAAAGCCCTGCTCTGTTTTATGTCCTGTAAGCCTCTTGCTTACAAGGAGTCGATGAAGACAGATGACCATATTTTGCAGGCTTACCCTTATGATATATCTGGTTTGGTTTTTGCTACAGAGCATGTCTTGGATGGGTTTCTGATTAAACCCACTATGGCACTAGAAACAACATTTTACCTCTTTGAATCTCTGCTCCAAAGAGCTCATTTCAGCTCATGCAGGTCAGCAGGAAGAGTCTCCCTTCCTCGCTCAAAACTCATTGCCTACCTGGGTGGCTTCCTCTCACACATCATCCATCACCCAGAGATGGCTTCCTCTCTTCCCAGCCCACAGTGACCCGAGCTGTCTGTGGTCTCCTGCTAGGCACTGCACTCAATATGTCCATGTGCATCAAAGCCTATGGACAGTCATTTACTTTGGAAATGAGGAAGGCTCCTGTACTCATGCCACCTATCTGTGACCATCTGGGCCTCCTATCCTCTCCTTCTCCCCTCCCTTCTCTCCCTGATAACTTTTGAATCCAGTGGCCAACACTAACCAGTTCTGACAGAGGACTAAAAGTCTCAAAGACATTACCTTTCTTTCTACAAGCTTCATGAAATTATGTGGCTAGGTAGAGGAGAGACACCCACTGCCAGGAGGAAAGACCGGGCTGGGCCCAACTCCTTATTAGACATGAGAGAGTCCACACAGGTCAACCTCAAGGCACAAACAGGAAGGAAATGAGGTCTCACCCTCGCCAACAAATGGGTCCCTCACCTAAAAAAAATTTAACAGTGCTTCTCAGCCAAGTCAAAAAAACACCATCTACATTACAGAACCGAAAGGTACATCATTTAACTCAGAAGCTGTGTTTTCACAATGTGTAGCCTCCAAAACATGCATAGAAGAAGGTAGACCTTTCAAGGTTTATATTATTTAAACATCTTGGAAGGCTGTCATAAGAACTCTTAACTATTCCTTGCAGACCTAAGGAAAGTTCTTCTATCTGTGAGGGTCACTTTTGTCAACCAATGTTTAATCTTTCCCAATGAATTCATTTTAGAGATATGATAAGCCAGTAAAAGCACATGGAACACATTCTGAAATCTGATGTCTTGCAAAAAGATGTTTTAAATAAAGAAGAGACAAGTAAAACTAACAGCTACTTTTTGCCAATTCTTCATGCTATTTCCTCCAGTGTTTATGAAAATAAGGCACAGAATGACACATGAAATTTCAGGTGAACTGTCTTGTGTTTGATGAAGTCAGAAATATTGCAAACCAGTGTATTATCTATATCTAGGCCCCCACACCAATCTGAAAGATACACTACCCCATAATTGCAGATGAAGAAACAAAACAAAGAAAATCTCTTATATGTTCACTTTCACAAAACATTAGTTTACTTCAGTCTATATTTTTGGGCTTTAATTCAGCAAACCATTTAGACATATGCTGAAGCTCATCATTTTTCACTCTACCACTTACGAATCTACCCAAGAATTTGCCTTAAGTCAAGCATATGCACAGTGCTCTGATGACTGTGGACCTTATTTCATTTTGTTCGCTTCTAAAACTATTCTAATTTAGTGACATGAATGTACAAGGAGGTAACACATTTTAAGCAATTTTTAGCACATGCTGGCAAAAGTGAAGTTTGAGCTTGACTATCCACACTAATAGTCTGAATAATTATTAAACAATAATTAATTCTTGAAACCTTTCAGAAACGTAACCCAATTCCAACAATTATTTTCATGCTGTCAGGACACTGAAACACTATGCCATGGAATTTTGTTCTAATCAGTGCCAGGCAACCAAACCTGGAGTTCAAATACCACCACTGCCCGCCCCCACCCCCTCCAACACACACAAAACAAAAAACTGATTATAAGCATGTTGTATGTCAATTAGTATTTGTAGAAGCTATTCAGTAAGTAATTTCAAATAAGTAAAGAGTGAAGAAACCACAGGGTGTTCACAAACAATGGAAGAACTCAAAGAAATGGAAGAGGAATTCATTAAATAATTTACTATAAATTATTCACCTGCCTCTAATCTTACTACCACTTAGACTATAAAATTCATGCCATAAAAGATACAGGATACACAACAGGGCATCATTAACTTATGCATTTTCCAGCACTGCCTGATTTTGACTGTTCAACTACATTACTGCATTAAGATAGGCTTTTGTCTTTAATCTACTTTGAGCGTTACACATTTTTGTTTTAAAAGCCTGGCTAAGGAGACCTGTACTGATTTTAGGTTGTGGTTTGATTTTGAGCTCCAAGGATGAACTACGCCTCAGAGTTGAGAGAAAAACCCAAAACATTCTCCTAAGTTAGAACAAAATTAATGGAAGTCTTATGCAGTTGGCTGAATTCCATGAGATTTCCACAATTTAGGCCCATTTTACATAATTTCAGTGGGGGAGGTGGGCTTTTTTTTTTTTTTGGCCGATGAGCAGATCACAGGCGGGAGGTGGCAGCATCCCCAACAGTGTCCCCATCTGACCTGCTTTTACACCCCCCTCGGCCAGAGGCTCTGACAAGGCCAGGGGCCCCAGGGGCAGCTCGGCACTTGAGATGGGGCTGCAAGGTGAGGTGCCAGCTGCGCCCTCGCTACACAGGCTCGCAACTAGAAACAATGCAAGACACCAGAGGACACAAGTCCTAATCCCAGCCTGTTGCTGACTTCTCAGGTGGCTTCCTTTCTCCATGCCTCACCTTCCCTATCTGTCAAATGAAGATAAAAGATCGCTTTTATTTCACACAGAGCAGATGAATGAGCCACAGACTGTGAAGCTTCATAACGTCTGCTGACAGCCAAAGGGAAGCATTCCAGAAAGAAATGTAAAATACAATCTATTATTATTTTTAGCCACAAAAACAAAATCCCAGAAGGGGTTCTCACGTATAACCAAAGATGAAGACAGCTCTTCATCTTGTTTTGTGTTATGACATGTTCGAACTGCCAGTCGTATCCTGTTACTTGTTTGGTCTCTCAACAGTTGTTTTATTTTTTTTATACCATATTTGTTTACTTTTAATTAAAATGATGATGATTGCCACTGGATTTCTATGTTTGTGGAAAACTGATGCAAAGTGCAGTTATTTGGTTATAGAGGAAGAGAGTGAAAAATGACTGGTTCTTAGAGCTGTCAAAATAATATCCCAGTTGCCTCTAGGGTGAACGCTACCACTGCTGTTGACAACATGTTGCAATTAAACACTGCACCTCATCATCCACACATGCTTTACTCCTTTGAAATGTGAGCAAAGTTGTTTTTGCCCAATTCCATCATTCTTGGCCAAATAGTAGTAGGCTTAGCCTTCAGCCCAGTGAATGTCAGGTATACTTATCAAGTCCCGGCACAGCACAAGGTAGCTGCATACTATGTTATTACACAACTGATATTTCTACAGTACTTATGGAAGCTTTACCAGACCTTCTGTACAGGGTGAGAGGAGGTAAGGGCACAGACTCCACTGACATTGGAGACCACTCGAGGACTCCCCTCCCAGCTCCCAACCCAAAGACCTCAAAAGCTTGATAAGCTTTAGCATGGCAATTGCTACATCAAAGCCAGGGAGAATAGCTGTGGTGCTGCTGACATGAGGAATCATGGAACAGTTTTCTCTCCTTGTTTATCTTCAACATAAATTCATGTCAGCTGGGCTTTTTAAAAGGAACCTAAGGGAACTGAGTGCTTAATTCCCATAGGTACCTTGTAAAATCCCAGATGTAACAGACAAAGCTCTATACATTTTTTTTATTTCCAGAGCAAAGTCACAGTATGGATAGAGGGTGGATAACAAGGAAGGACTGGATTTGGCCAGATGGAAGAAAAGGTTCCCTGAAGCAACAAGGATAATCCTTTAAAATGAAGGAGAAGTGGATCTGCTCTTTCCTCTGCAGCAGTGTCCTGGCTAACACATCTCCACCAACCACCACAAAACTCACACTGAAACAAAAAGAGAAGGGTTGGTCACGCAGCAGAGCATCCTGAGCCTCTCCAGTCTAGCTACAGTTAAGCTGCCCCTAGGGGTCTCGCAGCAGAATGCTGGGGAGCAAGACTTCCCCCAAAATAACTTTGTCCTCCAGCCACAGACAGCTTCAAAGACTGCCACTAGCATTCCCCGCAACACCAAGAACACAAACAGGCAGCAAGGAGGGGCAAGGCACCTGGACACTGCAAACACACACACACACACACCCTCCCCAGCACCCCTGGGTCACCTCTCTGAAGGTCCTCTGCAAGTCCTTCTACAGCCTTTCACTGTGGAGGCAACCAAGGCAAGGAAGGGAGAATAACCGCATTCGATTTAGGCATTGCAGGTTTTCTTTAAAGACTCAAAAATCAATAACCATCCAAGAGCCTCTGCCATTAAAACTCAGGAGGGAAAGAAGTTAGCATAGCACTGACTAAATCAGCTTGCCCGTGACTAAAACACAGGGCTGGCAGTCAGGAGACACAGGCTCCAACCCCAGATCAGCCACAGGAATCTGCATGACCTTGGGCAAGGCACTGCCCATCTCTGAGCTTCAGTTTTCCTGTCAACCCAATACAGATGATGATCTAGATAACATGGCTGGTAGCTAAGTCAGTGGAGAGAAACAATATACAGAGATTAGCATTGAAAATGTGGATGGGCGGAGCTCAGCGTACACATGAAAGGCTTTGAAAAATACGGGGGGCCTTCTTTTTCATGTTCTACATCTCCTTCTACAAAGTAGTTATTCAAACAAACAAAACAAAAAGGTACCCTTCCTACAAAGGCAGTATTTATCAGACACACGCACTGGCGTATGAAGATAGTATTCTGCATATTTAGAGTGCTGGGCAAACAATTACTGACTTTTGTCAGCGGCAGGAAAATGGTACCCTAAGTTACAGGGGGATAGACAGACAAAGAAGGTCAAAGTCAGCCTGGGGCAAGGAAGAGGCAAGGAGCCAGCTCTCCCGGACAAATCAGCTGCGATATAAATGCTAACACTGGTCATACTCAAGGAGGCCAAGAGTCAATGGCAAAGCTCTCATGGGCTTGAACCAGAGCTTCATTAGGCGCTAGATGTATACAGGACAAGCACCCATCTTTCTGCATGCCGAACACCGTATTTCAAGCCCCCAAACAAGCAGTAGGACACTGCAGCAATAGCAGCTCTCAAGAAAGGACAAGACAAAACACCTTTTCAATCACTTTATTTTGCAGTTGTTTTGGCCTGCCACACTATACCCTCTTCCCCAGCTAGGGTGCCGCGTGCTCCTTTTCCTCATCCACTAGACATCAATCTACCACTTGAAGGACTCGTTTGTCCCTGACTCCCACCACATGCTTCCCACCCTTTCTGCCACTGCAAAACATTGCTTGGAGCATGGAAATGGCAGCACAAAGACCCACTAGCAGCAGCTGGTAACGGAGTCCACATCCCACAACCCCCAGTGCTTAAAGCCAGAAAAAACAAAAAACAAAAAAACCCTTTCCCCTCAAGCTCTGTTTTCTTCCTTACATGCATTGCATCATTGCTGCTGAATTGCAGCCTCAGGGAAAAAAAAAAAAAAGAAGCCCAAAAGGCAGCCAGGAAACCCACCGTCCATTGGCTTGCCTCCACACAAGGCGAGCAGGTTCCTTCTGCTGCAGTGCCTTGGCAAGCACACCTTGCTCTGACTCAGCACCTCACTGGCACCTCCTGTCAATGATTCCCGCAAACTGCTGACTCCGGAAGGGCTCCTTGCAACAAGGATGCAACACAAGCTGGTGGCGGTGGGGCGCTTCGGCTCCCCCCTCTGCCGACGGCAGTCCCTTCTGCTTTGCCCTCTGGCTCGGGGCTGGAGCTCCCAGAGGGCCAAACTGGGGGACGTGGAAGAGGGCCAGAGGATGGGGTGAGTGGGGGAAACCTGCCCACATTGTAGCTGTTCTGCGGATAAACAGACGTTCATTGTCAATCTGGCAACCAAAAATGCAGTCTTAGGAAAAAAAAATAAAGAAATAAATTAAAAAAAAAAAAGCCAGTGGAAACAGGGACAAAAGCAGCAAGAACAGATGAGGCTACGCAAAAAAAAAAAAAAAAAAAAAATCCCACAACCTCAAGAAGCTAACACAGAACAGTCCCCAAAGAACAAGCAAAACTCAGCCTTGCTGCAGCTGCATGCAGCCAAGAAACACAAACCTGCACTTTGTATCACAGGCATTGGCAGCACAGGAAAGGAGTGCGGATGAGTCCCGTAATAGGGCCCAGGGCACAACAGCTGTTTCAGGGTAAAAGGAAGGGTTGCCCTTGACGAATGAAGGACATCATGATTCTGCAGACAGACTGAGGCTATTCTGTCCCTCTGCCAAGTAGCCAAGGTGCTCTCAATCTCTCCCAACATACAGCCAGAAAGCCAAGCTGACTTCCAGCCTAGCAGTTCCGTAACCAACGGAGATGCTCCGACATTATACTCCTTAGCTAGCGAAGCCCAAATGGGCAGTCAATTACAGAAGGAGCCCAAACCACACAAGCCCAGCAGCCTGCTGCAGAAGCCCCCGGCACCTCCTCTCGTTGGCCTTTGGTAAAACAACAGGGTCTGCTGCTGGGAAGTCCCCCTCTCTCCTTCTCCAAGGATCTCTGAGGGTGTCAGACCCCACATGCAGGCCCAGTCCATGAGAGATAGTAGAGCAAGCAACACCCAGGGGACAAAGGGACCCAGAGCATTCCCTATGGAAACATCCAACAACCTGTATTTTCTAAGCTGTCACTTCAAAAACTACCGTTTCATAGAGCACGGCTGATGCTGACAGACTGCATGGGAATGCAGGTCAGCGCAGGCTGGTCTGAAGTTGGAACAAGAGGCTCCAAGGAGCTGCGCACTTTGGGCTGACGCCTCAGCCTGCGGTGAACCATTCCCTACAACAGAGTGCAGCAGCGACTTTGCACAGTGCAGGAAACAGACCAAATAGCTGTGCTAACAGATGGTTAAAATGCCCAACATGTCTCCTAGTCAGTGGATACACAGCTGCAGCATTCATCACTGCGCGATGCACTGCCTAGAAATCCAGCACGGGCAAAAGGACAGAGACATCAGATTGCAAGATGAGTACTATGCAGAGCCCATCTGCCCAGCCAAGGCTGGGGAGAAAAGTTAACTAAAGACCTAGTCTCACTACAGCAGCCTGGATTTACCAGTGGCCTCCTGATCAGGAAGAGGCTATTTACAGCACAGTATGGAGGGAAAGCAAAGCAGCAGCAAAGTCAAAGAAAACAGCAATAAAAGCTGAGTTCAGCAACATGTGCAGGAATTGGCTAAGTGTCACAGCAAGGTGTGCGTTACAATTTTGCAACGTCTTAAAGAGCACCACTACCCGGGACAGTCAGTCCTAGGTCATGGCAGAAATGAAAACACCACAACTGATGCAAAGAGTAACCTGAGTCATAAAGTCATGGTGATTGCTGCATAATCAAATTTAACATCCCTGTGAGAAAAATCATATCAGAAGTTAGAAGCACAATTCCTAAGCATTAGATACAATGATTACAAGCAAGATGGTCAAAACAGCCTAACTCCAAAAGCAGGAAATTTAAGGTTGTTACACTCAGTATGGTGGTTACTTGAAGCAATCTCAGCAGAGGCACTGGAAAGGTATTTGGTACCTCTGAACAAAAAACTGTTGAGAAGCAAGGAAATGCATTTTATGGTCAAACAAAAGGAACAAGAAGTCATTCAATCCAAGCAGGCACTTCAGAAGGTGGCAGCTAGGAGGGCTGAGATGAAATTGAAGACCAAATCGCAAGAGTCAAAAAACAAATAATCATCTAAGCATATTCAAAGGACAAACTTAGAACTGCTGAACAGTAGGAAAATAAAATGTCTGAAGCGGCTGTGCTGCTAGCAAAGATATTGAAGTTTTTGCTAAGCCAGGTGTTCCTGAAAATTAGCAACACTTTCCTTAAGAGAAGGTTCAGGCTATCCTGGAAGTTGCAGCAGGGATCATGTAGACTGGTCAAATTCCTTTAACCCCCTAAATGGGAGTCAAAGCAGCTTGATCTCTGTTCAAAGGAACTTGTGCCCCTTCAATCCACTCAAATTTGGGGAAGAAAAGGTCAGGACTAAGTGATTAATTTTCACTCACTTCAAAGCACAGCTGGTAAATCATTCCAGGCAGGATGCCAGTTCAGCGCCAGCCCCAGCCCTGCCTTCCCAGGCTGTGCCTGGGGCCGAAGCACCCTCTTTCCCAGGGAAGTTACTGCCAGGCCACCTGGGTTTGGGGTGCCCACCTGAGCCCGGAGCTGCTGCCCCCAGTAGGTCCCCAGGCTCGGAGGGGCAGCAGCCCCGCTCTCCCTGCCCTAGCACTGGCCCCAATTACAAGGGATTACCCCCAGGTTTCATACCAGCCCTGGGGTGGTTTAACCTATTCCTTAATATCTGGGAAAGGGACAGTGAGCTGGCAAGATGATTTGGGCTGGCTGAGACAAAAGAAGATTGCAAGAGACTTCCGAGGGATCTAACCAAGCTAGGCAAGCAGGCAGCCTGATGCGAGATGAAATGCAACATTATCAGGCAGACAGTAATACAAACTTGAGAGAATAATCTGAACCACTCACATATGATGGGGCTCTAATTTAACTGTAATCACTTGAGGAAAATATCTTGGTATCACTGTGAACAGCTCAGTGAAAACATCTGTTCAACATACAACAGTGGGCAACAAAAAAAAGCTGTCAGGACATCTAAAGACTGAGGCAGAAAAGGATGCTGGAAGTATTAAAATGCCATTGTGAACACTGATAGCGCAACCTCAGTGGGAATTACTGTGTTTAGTTATCTCATCTGAAAGTATAGAAAGGATAGAAAAGTTTCATTATTCTTCAGTAAGTAACATTTACTGGTCAAAAGAAACTTCCAAGCACACTTAAAATTGGGACTATTTGATCTAGAGAGGAGTTAGATATAAAGAAATTATCAAATGGGTATCAAGAAGTGAACCAGGTGCTACTATTAACCCTCTTCTTCTTCCTCCCCCCCCCCTTTTTTTTTGAGAGAGAGAGAGAGACAAAGACAAAAGGCTGTTCAATACAACTGAAGACCAGGAAACGTGACCAGACATAAAGGAACAATTATTCTTTTCCTTTCCTTCTCTGTTTTTCTTCTTCCTGTTTGTTTGTTTTGAACACAGCCCATAATTAACCACCAGGAAAGATTAGCACATGTTATCAGTAAAGTAAAGAGCTCAGAGAAAATCACAGAGGTCCATGCATCTATAAGGCTATTGGGAACATCCACAGACAGGTTAAGTAGAATCAAAAAAAAAAAAAAGTAAAAAAAAAAAAGCATACCAGCAATTCACCCTCATGCTTCCAGGCATTAGCCAACTTCTAATTAATGAGGATTAGGAAGCAATGTTCCCCACGGGCATGCAGACAGGTTGAACCAACCCACTTACTCCTGGCAGGTACTGTTATTGCACCAGGCAGGGGGAGAGCTGAATGCAGACAGCTCACCTGCAGCCCATACAAACCAGGAGCATGAAGTCTGGGCATCCAGCAGGATTTCACATCATCCACCAGGTTAACCCAACAGTCTGCAAGACAGGGCTCAGCTGACCCAGCTCAGCCTTGTGGCTGACGAGGAGAAACTTTTGTGCCCCTTGTTTTCTGAGTGGAAGGGGTCCCCTGAAATGACATTTTGGCTTTCCTCGAAATGCGGAAGCCTGAAGTCCAGCTGTATCTGAGTGCAGCTCAGACATTGGCTTTTTCTTGCTGATGCTTGTGAAACAGAACCCAGCTCACACTCTTGTAGCTATGTCGACTTGTGAGGATGTGAAAAAAAAAAAAAATGCACAAGTTGTTATCCTTAAGTGATCTGATCCCTCTAATATAGAAATCCACCTGCATGCAGCTTCATGCAGATATGCAAACACACAAGTGCTGCTGTACTGCCAAGAGGTGAGCTGTGGCTCCATGCATGCACACATAATAAATGGCTGTGCTCAATCTATTAATCCTGTGTTGACTCTTTTCCAGGGAGTGCTCCAGAAAGGGAAACAAAGATTAACAAATTCCATGTTCTGTTTCTTTTGGTACAAACCATGTTCCACAGTGTGATGAATAAGGAAAGGACATGGGCAGCACCACATATGTGCACATGGTGTTGGCATACATGTGTCAGAACTGCAAAAATAATGGGCAGGGACTATGGGCAAATATCACTAATTGCTGCCAGTTGGATTTTAGCACTACTGTTTTTAAATATCCTTTAGAAATTAAAGAAAAAAAAGGAACAACTTCAGCTTTTAGAGATACTTCCAATAAACCAAACTTTAGCACACTTGGGATGTTTTGTAAAATCAAAATTGTATTTCAAAAGAAAAACAGGGAAAAATTGGTTGAGAATATAAAAACATCCCATTCAAGCACCAGTGAGAAGTTCTGACTTCTCACATCAAAATTCCTTCTTGCTTAGGATGTTTTTTGAATTATAATAATAAGATTCCTTAGAAACATAGAAACAGAATATTGGTTGACCTGAAATGAAATTCCTCTCAGAAATTTCCTTTCAAAAATGTCAAAGCATTTAATTTCTATTTCCATTCTGAATGAAGGCAGATTCCTCAATCCTGACGCAACAGAAGGTTGGTCCTTCACACAGCTCAAGCAATGAAAAAAAAAATTTTAAGATAGAAGCCAGAATGGTCACAAATGACCTCCAAAACCAAAAGCATTACAACATATAAGGGAAAAAAAATATATCAGTTCACTGTGCATAATTAGAAATAGTGTTCTTTCCCTGGTGCATAAGACAAAACATTTGTGAGAGAAAAGTGGGGTGGTACATGACTAGGACCCCCGCAACTGTGACTACTGCACAGCACAGCTGCGCAGATGTCCTATATGACAGCAACTAAATGACTTCATCTCTATACACTTCAGTTTTTCAAGCTATAAATCAAAGTGACTTCCTTAACAAAGCAAGTTTAGAGACTCTCAGTTAGCTAATGTTCATAAATGACTGTTCAAACACAAGGTAGCATTAACAAGGGAACTGT
Organism: Apteryx rowi; assembly: GCF_003343035.1. NCBI lineage: Eukaryota > Metazoa > Chordata > Aves > Apterygiformes > Apterygidae > Apteryx > Apteryx rowi. The sequence goes on from NW_020451136.1 coordinate 188,606, forward strand.
CTTTGTTACACTACTGTTTGTTAAACAACCAGGAGCTAAATTTCTCTCTGAATGTTTACAAAAGGGAAGGCAGCGTTAATGCTCCACAAGGAGAAAACTACAAAGAACAAATTCTCAGTGCATGTACTTCTCCTTGAAATAAACTGTGTTAAAAGCACTTCACTTAAAAAGCACAATGATAGTAACATCCTGCTAAATATAGAAGACTCACCACAATTTAGTAGTGAACATCCCTAAAGAGCACCATTACAGTATTGCTCAATCTTCTGCACAAATTCAAATATTCTCCTGTGGTTACAGCTTGGACCAAGCCACTCAGGACTACCAGCATCCACTGACCTTCAGTGGGTCACGAAGCCTCTCCGAGCCTCCCTTTCTTCATCTATATTCTCGGTATAATAAAACTCATCTTCCCAATGGAAGCATGAAAAATGATTTCTAAGTTTCTTAATGAGTTGTTTATGCCATACTTGGTATATCCACACTGCTACTGAAGAGCTAAATATAGCTGTTCTTGAGACACTTCAAGATCCCTTGGAGAGTGCAATCTTACAGAGGAAAATCGCATTTTAGGCAATACTGAAGGGAAAAAAGATAAAGAATCAGTTTCCAAAATGCCCACTTTACAGATGCAAGAGGTAGTTAACACATCTGTGCTTACAACTGGAGACCAAGGTCAGGTCACGAGCAGAATGATTTATCTCCACATCACAAAACCACACAGCTTGACACCGATGGCAATCTGTTTCAAAAATGCTTAAGTATGGAAGAGTAAGGGACTGCTCCAGTCCTCTCCTGCTCAGGCTGAGGACCTGGAGCAGAGCTGTGAAGAAAACATGGATTAGCAACAGGGTGCTGCAAGGCCAGAACTTAAATGCACTGTCTCAGCTGTGAAAGTAACCTCTGACTGGCAGGACTTCAGATGAGGACTGAAAAGATCAACCTGTGTGAAAAGCTGCAGACCAGGTGCTGCACTGATGCAATCCTGACAGACCCCCAATCTAGCGAGATCCAGCTGCCCAGACTATAACATATTGACATCTCACCTGTTGCTATACTACACCACAGGATGCAAACACCATACAGCTTAAAAAAAAAAAAAGTTCTCTGGTTTAGCTGTATCCGACATGTGATTTCTAACACATTTGAAAATTTACAGTATGCTATTTCAGGGTATGTAGAAGGATTGATTCACCATCACAGGTTTGGTTTCAAAGCTCTAAACAGAATCCCCTCCCATCCTTCCAAAAACTTCTTTAGAGAGTCTGCAAAATATTATTTCCACAAAAGTTATTACGCTCATAATGCTTTAGAGAGAAAACAAAGACACTGCCCCTGCCCCAGGCTTATAATACCCATGTTTAATGCTCCTAGTGAAAGCAGCCATCTAGCTCTTGTTAAAAAAGAATCACCGCTATTCGACAAATTACAAAACACAAGAAAATGGGACTGTAATACTTGATTGACATTTCACTACAAAGTCTGACTACACTTTAGCACAGGCATAAAGTGTGAGAATGACAAAATGACCTCCAGGGACTTTTCTTCCCTGAGCATTTTTCATTTGTTTGGCACTAAGCATTTCCTCTGATTATACACTTTTATGCTTTCTGATCCTTTAACTTTTAAAATTTTCACCCTACATTTAGATTCCTTCTACCACCATTTGTTACCTTTGCATCTAGCCCCATCTTTTTTTTTTCTCCATCATCTAAACCAACCTAAAGCATCAAAAAGAAAAATCACTCTTCCTAATCAAACTTTACAACTCAGAACAGAAATACACTTTCTGGTCTCCTGTAAAGGTTATTTAGAACAAACTCTCCCATTTTTATTGCAGCTTGCATGAGTATAGGTCTGTTCCTTATGTTTCACCAGGGTTTTCTTTCCAGTTTCAAGAACAACCAAAAAACATGGCCATACTTTTGCGTAACACAGAAGTGACTGGGTACCACAGTTATTTTCATCTACTACCAGCTTCTAAAGACTCTTCCTAAGATAAAAAGAAAAAAAAATCTTGAGAGACAGGTGGTTCATTCAGATATCCTTAAACCTTAAAGGAAAGTGCAAGAAAAAACATTATACTACTGCATACAAATATTTTATGCAAAGATGTGTTTATGTGCCTAGTATTCTCTATTGTCATTGTCCCAGCATGTCCTCAACCCAAAATGAAAAATAAATAAATTTTGAGTCCATCTTTTTTTCTAAAGAGATAATAAAAGCCTCTTTAATTTTAACCCTAAATTTGACTACTGTTATATGCTTTTGCACAGTTATCATACCAACAGAAACACTTCATCACTTCATCACTTACATGTTTGTAACTGCAGTAGGCACAGTAATTTTCTAGACAGTTATACCTTTGCAATGTCTTCAGCCAAAAAGCTGTGGCATTGAGAACCTACAAGCGGATTTCACTGAACAAATTTTGCAAACTCTGAGGAATACAAAAAGTAAACAAACAGCATGAAGTGTGAAACAGCTTAGATTATCTGTTCCAGTTAAATGCTAATAAACTTTTATTTCCTGTAATTCCTCTCTTTGAAGCCAGCAGGTGAAATTGCTAGCTTATGTGTGCGACTCAGACTCCTAAACAGTTTCTGCAACTTGGCGTGCCTTTGGGGCTGAGGCTTTTGTGAAAAGTTCACCTTATCCACTACACAACTTGTTCTTCAGTAGGTCCCGTGCAGAGAGGAACAGCCTGCTGCACCTTGCAGGACAGTCAAAACCAGGCATAGCTACCAAAACGGCAGGATCCATCCAGCTCCAGACTGCAAGAAAGTTTGATCCAGACCTTGCTGAGATTCGCACGCATGTGACGTCTCTGGTATTCTTGTGGGAGATCCCGTTATTTTTTACCGCCCTCCCGCTCTGTCAGCGAGCGCTGCAGCACGTCGCCCAGTTCCCAGGTTGTGAAGGTGGCCGGCAGCGCCCTGCTGGCTCAGCGGGGCTGTGCGCTGCTCACTGCCGAGCAGACCTCGACAAAACTGCGTGGTGGACCTCTGCACAAACGAGCAGCCCTCAAGAAAATTACCTGGTAGATCTCAGTAAAACATAACTGAGCCGGCCTGCTGTGAACTTTGGCACTGCAGGATCACAGAGCAGATGAGCTGGGAGATAACTGGAGATAAGACATCGCCATCTGATCAACAGATGATTCTGAACGTTTCGCACTTTGTAGGTACTTCCGTTGCCCTTATCACAGCGTGTCTGGGTGCTCTCCAGCAATGCACTAAGCGATGTGAGTAGCATCTGTCACATGCGATCTGTCCTCCCTCCACAGAGAGGGCCGGCTATGCATCTTATTTTGGAAGGGCTCGTGAGAGAGGGCGGTGGTGGAGCAGTCTGGGTCTCTCCACGTCCCCCGGGCTGCAAGCTCATCTTTTTGGCAGGGCGCAACCAAAGAAGTCCGCAGCGCGCCTCGGGCGAGCGGCGGCGGAGCTCGGGCTGGTCGCCAGCCCCGAGGGGCGCTCGCCCCCGAGGGCCCCCCCCGGGCAGCCTGTCGCCAGCACCGCGGCGCGCTCTGCGCCCGCAGAAAGTTCCCTGCTGCCTCAGGGCCTGAAGTACGCACCAGAGTTTTCCACCCAGGTGAGCTTATCGATGGGCTAGGCCCAGGCAACGGAGCGTGATGCGAAGCCCGGACGCTTTACAGCAAGTTTTACAGCACCGTTAAAAATAATAATAAACAACAGTAATAAAAAGGCGGAGGGGAGGCAGCAAAAGCAGCCGAAGGGAGCAGGACTCCTTCCCCACGCCTGCCTGCAGAGCGCTCGCCCGCCGCATTTCCGAGCATCACCGGCGGGAC